>NC_092390.1:37824079-38127109 GCF_030028105.1 Mobula birostris
CCTCAATATACATATATATACTTACTGTAATTGATGTACTTATTTTTTTTCTATATTATCGTGTATTGCATTGTATTGCTGCCAGTAAGTTAACAAATTTCATGACATATGCTGGTGATGTTTAATCTGATTCTGATTCTCTGGGGCATGCTCTGGGACTTATTCAATACTTTCCCTTTCCAAGTACATACATAAAACACAGCACAGGAATAGACTGTTTGGCCCACAATCCCATGTGCCAAATTCAGAATGTTCCTTGATGGTGGGTCACAAGCCTCAACCTGGTAAGTAGAAACAAACCACAAGAATTTTCCTACTGTTTCAATGCCTCAGGTACTTCTCACATTACCGCAAAAGCATACAACCACTCCCATCTGTCACTAGATCCAATTATCTGCTTGTAGTGCAGACCTGGAGGAGCCTCAACAAGCTACTGCCAAACCTCCGGTTAAATCTCCAAAGGATGCTGGAAAGTCAATGCAACTACCACAAAATACTTTAATGCAAACTAGTTACGTTGGATGTGATTCCTACTCAAACTAAGGAAAGATCAAACAAACAGCAAGATCTATCAAACATCACCTGGAACACATCTGGCTTTCTAATATCCCATTGAGAAGAAACATTGGTGCCTTTACTCAGTCTGCCCAGACTTTGGACTGACAAGTATGTAATTCACTTTGAACTGCCCTTTGAAAAAGCATAGATATAATTCAATTGTATCAGATAGCTACATTGAAACAGTGTATCAGATTGCTACATTGCTACATTGAAACACAGTTAGAATAACACCAAACAGCTCACCTGGCATCTACCTAGAGACTGAGATTAGGTTCCCATTTCAGACAAACTTCTAGGGCTTTGGAACAGTTGTCAGAATTCACTCACTTTCCACACCCTCAGTATTCCGTGAGAATTTAGTCATTCTGCATCACTGTAACAATCAACCAAGACGCAATTTCCTTTATTATTTCTGATTTATTTGAGTATATCCACAAAGCATTCCAGATGCACAGCCCTGGGGTGACTTAAAAATTGAAACTCACTATAAGCATAATTGCAAATGACCTGCATCAACCATTTCTAACTTTAATATCATACAGTAGATGAGCATAATTGACCAACGTACCAGCACTAGTTATTGCATGTTGACCAGCCTAAGATGATATCCCCAAATCCAGGACAGTGTCTACTTCCTGCAAGACATCTGTTTGATTTATCCATCAGTCAATTTTGCATCCTTTCAAAGGTCATTTGTACACAACAGACCTGATATTAGAAGCTACATCTCTTCTGCTTACTTTCTGTGTTTACAGACCTTTTCCATCTTCCCACATCAGTGCAAAGGTTAATTGTTTTAAGGACAAGCTTAGGGCTCCTTTTATCTCTTCTACATCTTGTAGGTATTGCATAGCCAGTCTACCTAGAGGCAAATGATCAATCCGATATACATGCATTAGTATTACAATGAATGTTACTACATGACTTCTACAATTCTGTGATCTCTTAGACTTTACAAGAACATTCCAGTACAGTATTTATTATTATTTGAATCCCCACCAGTTTTGACTTGTTTAATATGGCAGAGACATTTGGTCTGTTGCAACATGCTTTGTCGAAGCTGTGTCAACATTCTGAGTGTTATAAGAATATTGTGTAACCCTTCAGAACCCAACAAAATCCCAGACAAGCAGTTCCAGCACTGCTAGAGCATTGGTTTTTATTTGACATCATCTGTCTGGGCACATTACTAGTTTAATATCAAACATGCAACTTTAAGTAATTAATTCTTTTGTCAAACCTGCCACTTGTATCTTTATTGGACCTGGTAATTTGAGTACCAGACACAAGCATTTCTTTAGGAGCTTCATTGTAACTTTCTGTCGATTATAATGGTAAAATGGGAAAGTTCCATAATGACTGCAGACTGCTTAATTAAATTTGCAATTTTTTCGGTAACAAAACAGATCTGTGGCAAGTAACTCACGTCTGCCCCCGCCCCCCCCAACCTTTACTCAGCTACCATCAAATTTCCTTACAGCATAGGAGGCCACTCCCTATTATAAGGAAATATGATTAGCAAGTCTGTCAGTGTAGCAATCCCTAGGAAACAATCTGAAGAGCAAACCCTGATCAAGTCTCAAGTGTTGGGTTTGAACCTGTTATTGGCATTGGTGAGATGGTTAATGTTATTGACCGTTAATGGTCCTCTTACCTGATGGAACAAATATTTCATTTATATATTGCACAAAGTAATATAATGTTTACAGGAATCAGCTTTTTCTTTTTATTGTCTCTTAAATATTGCTAAAGGAGGAAAGAAGCAAAATCTGCAAAGAGGAAAGGTAAAGAGGAACACCATGATGCTCCAGCGGAAAAGATAACCAAGACCAGAGAGAAGCAAAGTTCCAAAAGCAAGGGTAGGTAACAAGAAAAAGAAGCTCATCATATATTCATTTATGGAGTTTTCATTTGTTCAATAAATAGATATATTTCTCAGACAAATGGCAGTAGCTCAGGTAGGCAACTTGGTTGTCATGAACAAGTTGGACTAAAAGGGCTGTCTCCATGCTGTGTAATTCTATAAAAAGAATACCTAGGACCCAGTCACTGCTGTGTTTAGATCCTTTATAATCAGAATAGATCCATGAGAGCATTAATTTTGTGTGGCATTATAACTTCATTAAATCTCACAAAATAGATCTTGTAGCTCAAAACTGGTTATCTATTGGGTATTCTGGGCCATTAAAAGCACCAGAAATATATTACACTATAACACTGGACAAAAATTTTTTTTGAATGTTTTGCTTCCTCAGAATTTTTTTGTTTGTTTTTGATAGACCACTTGAAGTTGAACACAAATATAATTTCAGACTACTTGTATCACATAGGAATTTGGAGAAACAAGTAACTATAATTGCATATGTTTTGCAATAGTTCAGCAAAGCTAAAAATGTATAGTTGGTTATTTTCATTTGTACTCAGTGTCTGAGACTTCTTGCTTGAGTGTCCAACAATAATCAGCCAGTATTGATGGTTTCTAGTTGCCCTGATACAGTTTCTCCATCACCACAATGTCCTGGTGAAACGTTTCACCGTGCTCGTTACTGACAGTAACAAGATTTGCAGGGAAGAAGTCTAAATGAGAATGCAGAAAATGAATCTTAAGTGACATGTTGCACTTCATGGTTTTGTATGCTTGAAGCATGTTGTCAACCAACTGCACGTAGTTTGGTGCTCTGTAGCTGCCATGAAATTTTTCAACAACATCCTTGAATGACTTCCATGTGATTTTCTTTGAGTTGCTTGTCATTGAATGCCTGTTTGATATGTAGACCACAAAAATGCCTTCCTTAATCTTGACATCAATTATTCTGACTTAAATAATGAATTGAAGTAAGAAATACAGGCGATTTTTTACAAAACTGGTCTGTGATAGGGAAATTTCATGGTGGTTTTCGGGATCAGTATCCCAAAATGTATCAGGTACACCTAGAAGTATTCAGGAAGCGAAGTCTTTGTTGTCCAGTGTAATCAGAGATCCCCTAGCCTGGAACATCCCCCAAGAAACCATTCCAATAAAATCAAGAAACCAACGCTGGTTGGAAGTACAGAAGACAAGGACAAATGCAGCAGAATATACCTAAAAGTGAAGCTACAAACTGGTGTAGCTGTGACACATGGTTACATAAGTGCTTAACAAAAGCAGCATGAATAGGGATGGAGAAAAGCTAACCCACAAGGAATGGATTGGTTCAAATCTCTGTTTCCTCTGCCATATCTATTAAGGTTGGACAATTAAGTGGCTCCTAGATTATCCCCATCTTCAAAACTTGTGGAGCCTAGTGTAGGTACTAGTGACAAAGCAGGAACATTCAAGCAGCACTTAGTCCCAATAAGTTGCTCAGTGAGGCCTAGTTTGCATCTTATCAGGGTCACTTGGCTCCAGGTTTCATTGTGATCTTGATCCAACATGGACCAAAATTTAAATTTCAAAGATAAACAGAAAGTGACTGCCCTTCATATAGAGCCAGTATTTAACTTAGTGTAGCATCAAGGAGCCGAGATAAAACAGAAATGAATTGATATCTAAGGAAAACATTCCAGTAGTTGGAGTCATAATTTGCACAAAGGAAAATGGTTGTTGGATGTATCATCACAGGAATCCTGCTGGCCAACATTCCATGCGCTGTTATCTTCTGCTGCATTATCAATGACCTTTCTTCTATCATAAAGTCAGAAGTAGGAATAGTTAATTAATAATTACACAACTTCACTTGTAACTCATCAGGAGATGAAGCCGTCTCCGTCCGCTTGCAAAAGAATTTCCACAATATTCAGCCAGGGGTTTATGAGTGTTTTTGATATTTGTATCACACAAATGCCAGACAATAGCTATCTATGATAAGAGCCTTGTCACTGAGTTGCCCACTGTCAACATTCTGTAGGGTGCATTGTCAGCCACATCAATACTGTAGCTTAAGAGTCATTCAAGACCAGGGATCCTATTGCAAGTGACCAAATATGTGGCACCCAAATCTTTTCTGTCAACTACGAGGCAGATTGGGAATATGATGGAATACTGTCCATTTGACTGGATAAGTTCAGCTGCAACAATCAAACAGGCCCTCAATGCCATTCAGAGCTACGAAACCCATTCGATTGCAATTCTATTCTTAAATATTAATTTACTGGTGTACTATATCTGCCACATTCACAAAATGTGCCTTGGCTAGAGTATGCACCATGTACAAAATTCCTATGTAACTGTGACAAAGCCCTACAAATATAAACCTCAAAATGGATGGGAAAAGAAGCTATGTGGGAAAACCACATGTTTCACTCCAAGTTGTAAACCATCCTGACTTAGAAATAGATCAACTTTTTTCATCTTCACTATAATAGGAACAATGTTCACATGGCAGTGCACTCTGGGAGTGTGTTCACAAAAAGCTGGCTAACCAAATTCTACAGGCCCATAATGTTGGTCTTAACCAGAGGCACAGGTACCAGACCGAGCCTGAGACTAGGAGTTAGATTGGACATGGAACCTGGAACTGCAGTCTCATGGTCCATAAGAGCCTGGCCTGATCTACAGGGCACAAATCAAGGGATATTTTGTTGCCCTGAAATTACAAGGCTCGGATGATCGAGTACAGTGTGGGCAACACTGCTGTACACACAGTATTATCCATATTTGACTAGAATAAAATCCATTGTTCCAGTGTAAAATTTCTTATCAAACAGTGTATATTAGTACTGGATTGCTTTGCAGCAGTATTGATACCTTCGCTTCAGATTGTGCCCTGTCTATTTGATGGTGAATGACACTTAACAACTTTTCAGCAGTTCTTGTTGCAAACAGGAGACAGTAACACAGATACTGGGAATACTATAGAATTTTACTGCATCCAATTCTTCAGTGGAAACTTAAAGGAAATCAGTTCAGAGAGGAATGATAAAGATGTCGATTTTTTGTTAAGACTTTACAGCATCCCATTAATATAAATAAAAAGTTAATATTCTAACTTGTTTTATAATTTTTAGTCAAATCCCATATTTAATGTTACAGCTTGAATTTTTTTTCTATTTATGTAGGCAAATCTTCTGCCAGCAGAACAGATAGTGACGATGATGATTCGGATAAAGGTAGTTAATTCATAAATAGCACTTGCTATGGGCTTTGATTTTGCATTTAATATTGTTTTTATGCATTCATTCATTGCCTATGTCATTATCTGATTTGAGATATCAGTAAGACTAGATCTGTTTCAATAAGTTTCCAAAAAGTTTATCCTGGTAATGCAATTTGGAGATGAGATATTGGCATTGACTTTGTAATACACAATCATATCTGAATCAGAAACTTATCATTTAAAGCCTTGCTGCAATACTCGAGCACATAATTTGTCTTAATGCTTAGCATTTAATGTTGAGTCAACATTTCAAAACAAAATTAACTGATCTTTAATATACACCATTGTGGCATCTTGTGCAGAAGATAGCTCGTAAAACAGTGAGTAAACTTCAGCAGCACTTCATTGGCTGTCAAGCATTTGGAGAGAACACAAGAATCTAGTGGAGCTTTATAAATGCAAGCCCTTCTTACCAATTAAAACCGTTAGCATTTTGTTTTTCAGTAAAACTGATACAAGATACTTTTGCATCTGTAGTTTAAAAGTGGTGGCTTGCTATTCAAACCAGACATGTTACCAAAATGGCTTTGTAATAGTCACAGTTTAAGTTCTTGCTTCATGCTTACCTTGACAATTCTGTTCCTAAATAACTGTAGTTCTGGGTAGTCTCCAACCTGATGGCATGAACATTGAATTCTTTAACTTACAGCAATTTTCCCCCTCCCCCTTCTTCTTCCATTTACTTCCATTCCCCATTCTGGCTCCCTTCTTATCTCTTCTCCTCACCTGTCATCACCTCCTCCTTCCCTTTCTCACATAGTCCACTCGCCTCTCCGATCAGATGCTTCTTCTTCAGCCCTTTGCCTTTTCCACTTATCATCTGACCTGCTGAGTTCCCCCAGCATTTTGTAAGTGTTATTCTGTTCCTAAATGTATGTATGTTTGTTTTCTCTCCCCTCCCCTACCCCCTCCATCTCCGCCTCTTCCCCCATCTCCACCTGTTCTTCATCAACCTCTTCCCTCTCCTCTACCAGCTTCTCCTCCTCCTTCATTTCTTCCTACATTCCTCTACGTCACACTTCATTTCCTACCTCTTCCTCCTCCTTTCCAACTCTTCCCACTCCTTTCCCGTGTTTCCTACTCTTTTTCACTCTCCTCACTCTACATTTTCTGCAATTCTGTGTCTTTCTCTTGTCCATCTTTTTGTTCTCTTTTTCCTTCTCCTCCTCTCCACACTTCTTCCTCCTCTTCTCCACCTCTATTTCCTTTCCCCCGTTTCTTTTGCCCCTCTTCCACGTTTTTCTTTCCTTTTTTGGTTTTTCTATCTTTCATATTTTCTATTTTCCCATCATTATTTCCCTCTTACTAGTCTTTCCCTTTCTTCATCGTTGTGTCACCCCTTGCTCCCTCCCTTTATTCTCTCACTTTTCTCCTTCTACACTCATTCCTTTACAGCTTCCCTGTTTATCACTGCCTTATGTTCATGCTTTATTCTTTCTCTCCCCTCTCTTTGTCAGATATGTTTGCAGTTTTGAAACTAACCTTTCCTTCTTTCCGTTGTCTCCTGCTCTTTTAGTGAAGTATTGTGTTTTTGTTTTAGATTTCCACCTTTTGTAGATCTTTTAAAATCCTATGTTTAAAATTCTTGAGCACTTTGTAATAATTCAATTAAGTGAGACCTTGCTTATTGCTTACTTCAACATTAATCTTACCCTTAAGTTATAATTTAAATTAGTCTGACCATGCTCTCTAAAGCTTAAGAGGGCTTGAGGCTCTGAAACAAAAAGAAAGTCAGAATGACAAATATGTTCAGTTTGTGTCTTGAAAAATTGCCTGTTGCCAGATATTGTATCTGCAAAATGACATTGTTCATTTTGAGCAATGCTTGCATGTTGGAATAATGCTCATAGTGCACAAGATTCAGCTAATGTTAATGAATTACAATCACTCACAATGTTTCCACTCTGATATGTCATATTAATAAAATCAAACTGTGTAGAGGCAATTCTAAAACATAGGAACAAAAATTGGGATTGAAGATTTACCGGGATCTCTTCTTGGCTTTCTGAAATTAGATTGAAGGAACATGTGTCTTGAGATAATAGAACATGCTTTCCGTCACCAACAGGTGGCAACTTAGTGAAAGCACATGAGATTTTAGAAAAACTGGTTCACATTGAACCCAGCTATTCTATTTGATGAATTTATAATGGAATGTACTGTTAACTGTTCCATTGTTATGGAAGACTTGTATTGCAGGCAGCTTATACCATATTTTCTATAGAGCTTTGCATTCTAATTTCAGTGTCACTTACCATTATAACAAAAGTTGGAATCAGAATCATTATGTTAGAAGCACCCCACTTGCATTCAAGCAGTTACTATTTTTAAAAATTCTCATGTTCATTAAGAACTTAAACACTTCTTTAAAATTAGTGATATAATGTTAAGTTTTCTGTGGATATCATTGTGTTTTTAGGCTTGAGAAATTCATTGCATTTCACTCAGTCCAATTTGTTAAAATGGTAGGCAAATTTATGTATACAATGTGCTTCCACAATGATTATTTATTTTGACCTGTTGTGCTCAAGCCAGTCAGTTCCACAACTACAACAAACAATTCAACACCTTCTGAGTAGGTGAAAGAACTAAGGAGCCTTATTTCTTTGGCCTGTTACCTGAAATTGATTGATGTAAAATTAAAATACCAAATTAATCCAAAATCTTTGCTTATGTCCCTTCCTTTACCTTACCTTATCTTTGCTTATGTTGAAACTAATGTTTTTATTGCTTTTTAATGGAATGTAATTATTACATCAGAATCAGAAGATACACCAAATACAGAAGATCCCTCTGAGGCTGAATATTGGAAAGGACCAAGTCAAGATGTGGAAGATAAGACCAGGTATGCTTGCCAATCTATATTCTCATCTAAACTCAGAAGTCAGGAATGAGCATAGATTCTCTTCGGAGTATCTATAAAATAATACTGATATAAAGCATCCAGTATTTTTTATTCACATGAGGTTTGGGCTTGGAATTTATTGTCTATCCCCAGTTGTCCCAGAATAGAATGTTTTACTGAGCCAAGAGTAGAAGAGTCAGTTGCATTGCTGTTAGTCTACATATGTATTTGGACTAGACCAACTAATAACTAAAGATATGCCTTCCTAAAGGATATCAGTGAACTGCGAGTCTTTATAGCACTGATCATTACTGGCATTAGTGTTGTTAATTGACTAATTCATTAAATTTCATTTCCTCAGTTGCCATCAAACTCGTATTACTAAGTTATTCATCCAGATTGTTGGATTATCAGTTCACCTTTATAACCATTGTCTAACATACTCCAGTGTAATAGCTAAAAAGACCATGAGGTGATCATCAATTCAGGAGCATGATCTTTCTTTTAAAAGAAACCTGATTCTTCTTAGCTTGGATAAACTGGCCTATTTTCCTTGAAACAGAGGAGATCAATTGATGGATATAAAATTATGCAACACCTAAGCAGAGTAAATTGATAGGATGTATTTTGCTTCGTAGAATGGTCAAAGCCAGAAGGCATAGTTTTAAAGTACTGGTAGAAGAATTAGAAGGAAAATTAAGGATTTTTTTCATCCAGGTGTTAGGGGATTGGAACTCATTGCCTGAAAGGAAGTTAGAGGCAAAAACTTATCAAAGTTCAAAGCTCAAAGTAAATTTATTATCGAAGTACATATATGTCACTATATACAAACCTGGGATTCATTTTCTTGCGGGCGTTCACGGTAAATACAAAGAAATACTTTAGTATCAACGAATGACCATGCATAACAAAACAGATGTATGCATCGTTACTGTCCGAATGTTCCAGGCTTAAGTGAAGAGCCTATGAAATGGCATCTGCTGTTGACCTGTTGTGGTCAAATTCAAGAGGATCCATATCGCTTCTCAGACGGGAGTTGATAGGTTTCATAACCAACCTCTCAAAGCAATTCATCACAGTGAATGTAAGTGCTACTGGATGATAGTCATTGAGGCAGGTTACCACGTTCTTCTTAGGCATAATTCTTAGGTATAATTGAAGCCTGCTTGAAGCAGGTGGGCACCTCAGACTGCTGAAGGGAGAAGTTAAAGATATTATTGAACATTCCAGCCAGTTGATCAGGAGAGGTCATTAGTACTTGGCCAGGTATCCCACCTGAGCCGGATGCTTTCACCTTTCTGATGGATGTTCTCACGTTGGCCTCAGAGACTGAAATCACAGGGTTGTAGGGGGCTTTTGGAGTTCATGAAGGTTCCTCCATGTTGTGATGCTCAAAGTGATCAGAAAAAGCTTTGAGCTCATCTGGGAGCAAAGCCTTGTTGTCACTGTTACGTACCCCGTAACTGGGTTGCCAAACCAGCAGAAATGGACCACTTAGTTGGAGTCTGGATTACTGGAACTAAGAAAGTTTTATTAAAGAAATAAGTAACACAGTACTCTAATCGCAAGGATATAAATGCAACAGGTTAGCAATGATAAAACACACATGTACACAGAACTAGGATAATAGGAATCAATCAAGCTCTATCGCAGTCTAGGGTTAAAATGATCAGTCTCAAGTGACACAGAGTTCAGTTCAGCTGAGTACAGTTCGCAGTAATCGCTGTTGTGCCGTTGGAGAGAGAGAGCGAATATGCAAATTGGATTCAGACAGACCTTTGATGTTCCTCGCAGTTAGCTTTCGGGCGAGCCCTTTTAATGTCTTCTGAGGTCACCGACTGTGACCCCTCCATTCCGAATACGATCGTTCTTCCGCGGTGAACCCGGCACCCAGGCAAGGGCGGACACACACACCAGGTTCCCGCCGATCGTACCTTTTCACCCTGTGCGTCTATGGTCAGTCCCGCGACCAGGCCTCCAAATTCCCACCAACTTGTGGGGGCACACCGCACTTCCAGGGTCTCGTTATCTCGTGATATCATGGTGTCTGTCGTGCCTTAGCGAACCTGTTCCTTTTATCCCCCCTGCTGGGGTATCGCCTGTCCATCAAACTTCAAACAGTTCAGGTTCAAAGCAACCGGTCTGTCAGTACTCGGAAATGTGTCTCTTTTCGTTAATCTCTCTCGTCTCTCATTAACATTTTGAACGCTTCTCCCTTTGTCTCTCTTATCTCTCTCATCAGCATCAATCTTCTGATAACTTGGTTTTTCGTCACTTCACCTACGTTGCTTGGTTTCACTTTGTAGGAGGTGATTCCACTCAAGCCCTGCCTCAGCTGTCGAGCAACCTTCAGTGATTCAAGTTTGGTACATTATTGCCACTTAGCATTTGAGGTGGTTTTCCAGAGATTGTATCTGAACTTTACTTGGTTACCAGACCTGAATGCCACTGATCTGGCCCTTGGCAGATTGCAGGTATCTTGGTTCATTCCAGGCTTCTGATTGGGGAAGACTAAATGATTTTGTGGGGATGCACTCATCTCCAATTGTTTTTATAATCTGTGACAACTATGGTGTATTCATTCTGATGTCTCCTTGAACATAACCCAGTCCACTGACTTGAAGCAATCCTATAGCTGCTCATCTGCCTCCCACAACCATGGCTTTGTTGTCTTTATTTTTAGAGTCTTGCTCTTTAGCCTCTGCCTGTATGCAGGTAAAAGGATGACAGCCAGATGATCACATTTCCCAAAATGTGGTCTAGGGATGGAGAGGTAGACATTCCTAATCGTAGTATAACAGTGGTCGACTGGGTTGGGACCCATTGTGCTGCAGGTGATATGTTGATAATAACTGGGCAGGGATTTCTTCAAACACGCTTTTTTGAAGTTTCTGACAGTTATTTGAAAGGCATCACATTTAAAAGATACTTAAAGGGCTATCATGCAGAGCTACTGATGCAATGCTAGAAAGTACAATTAGTTTGGGTAGTTATTTTTTAATTGGCACATGCATAGGCCAGATGCCTCCTTTATCAACTATTTGATTTGATTTAATGCTTTTTTTCTCCTCAACAAGGAACTCCACACAAATATGCTAACCGGGATTAAATACAATTGTTTAGGTATATGAAGTTGAGACTTGCATGCAATTTTTAATACGTCATGGTAATGCTGTTAGTAAGCAAAGCATATGCTAACTATTCGATACTTGTGTTTGTCACCCTTCCCCCTGAAATCTTCAGTGTTGTTGCATACTGTATTTGGTCTTAATGAACCTATGCTTCTGACGTAATGACATAAATATCACTGACACAGGTATAGTTTCGTCCATAATTTCCTTGTGTAGCAAATTGAGTCAATTGGAAGGATTTTTTCATTAATTATTATCAGTTATGTTTCAGCAGAGTTTTGACAGAAATATTAATCAAGAGATCATCCTATGAGAAAAGCAGTCTGAGGTCACTTTGAGGAAAACAGTATTTTGTTAACATGAGCAGGACATAAAGGTATTGAGAATAGCTGTCAAGGAAATGCATGGTGCAGAAAGGTTAAAGTCAGAATTCTCTCTCAAAGATGAGGTTAATTGTGATTTTATCACAGTTAGGTAGCATTCAGAAAACAAAATATTGCAAGGATGGCTGTCTGAGAGAAGCATGAAAACAGAGTTGAAGATAAGACAAATACTGTTGGAGTCATATATAGAGATGGGGATTAGAGGCAACAGGAAGACAGATGACTTGTTTGTGAGCAATACCACAAAAGATCAAATAATGAAATGAAAATTATGATAAACTCTATCCTTCATCTGCAGGGAGGATGAATTTGATGAATATTTTGAAGGCATGTTTCTGTGACCTGTGCTGTGAAGAAGATACCAAAGGTTAATTACCTCATTCATTTTGTTCCAAAAGAAGGTATCTTAATTACTACTCAAATATCAATTTGTCCTTTCATTCTGAAATGTAATTTTACACAAGCAGTGCATTTTATGTTTCACTTAAAACAGGAGAAAACCCTGAAAATTGAACAGTGTAAATCAAAACCAACAAATTGAGAAGATAAATATTTTGTATGAATTAATTACAATGTAATGTTCACAGAGGAACTGCTAATTGCTACATTTAGTAATATGTTGAGGTCATCTTGGGGAATCTCCATATTCCTCAGAAATTTCAAAGATAATATTCCAGATAAAGGGGAATTTAATAACTCAATAGACTTGCTCTTTAGATAGGTCAACAGGGTTTAAATACACTTTTTATTATTTTATTTTTTATTAGTTGAAAATATTTGGTATGTTTCAGAAAGATGCTTAATTGTCAATGAAATCCCAGAAGTAATTAGTGAAGTGTCTGTAGCTTATATAAATATAGTAATAAATTGCATATTCTCTGTTGTTTTGAGAGGATGATTTGTATAGGTTTAAGAAAGTTATTTCTTGTGCAACTTTTTATATTAATGCTATGCCACTTATTGTGCAACTGAATTTTCCTCATAAATAAACCACTGTACATTTAAACTTCATCGCAATCTTTCATAACCTTTGTTGTCTTCTCTCTCCCGAGGTAAAAATATTGTTCTCTGTATGCACAATGATATGGAGGGAATTACTGAATATTAGCAAAATATAGATTACAGGTGTCCCCTGCTTTTCAAACGTTCGCTTTACGAAACGTCACTGTTATGAAAGACCTACATTAGTTCCCTGTTTTCGCTAACAGAAGGTGTTTTCACTGTTATGAAGAAAATCAGCGCACGATAAAAAATCAGAGCGCGATAAAAGGCAGCGCGCGCCCCGAGCAGCTGCTCTCTCCCAGATTCGGAACATCATTCTCGCCAGTGTTGCTTAAACACGTGCCTGTGAGCAGCCATTTGCAAGATGAGTTCTAAGGTGTCGGAAAAGCCTGAAAGAGCGCATAAGGGTATTACACTTAGTGTAAAACTAGACATAATTAAGCGTTTTGATCGTAGTGAACGAAGTAAGGACAACGTGAGTTTGGCTTGTGGAAGCTGACGAAGATGATGTTGAAGAGGTTTTGGCATCCCATGACCAAGAACTGATAGATGAAGAGCTGATGCAATTGGAAGAGGAAAGGATAACAATCGAAACTGACTGCTGTAGCAAACTGAACGTGAAGCAACTGCATGAGATTTTCGCTGCAATGATAAAGTACGACTTTAATTTTGAAAGGGTACGTAGGTTTAGGGGATATTTGCAGGATGGTTTGAGTGCTTACAAAGAACTGTATGGTAGAAAAATGTGCAAGGCTCAGCAGTCAAGCAAGCCTTCCACATCAGCCACAGCAGACGACGAACCTCGACCTTCGACATCGAGGCAGGCAGTCATAGGAGAAGATGAGCTGCCTGCCCTAATGGAAACAGACGACGATGAGATGACACCCCAGTGTCCCACCACCCCAACCCCCCAGGCCGCAGACAGATACCGATTTGCAGAGAATGCAGCGGTAGCCGGGAGGCACACTGCTCATCTTTAAGAAAAAAGCCGAAAATATTAGGTGCCGCCCAACACATAAATGTCGATGCAATCGCCTCTGATCTGGGCCGACAATTCCGTGCTGGGCGGCACCTAATTAATTAGCATGTTTATTTCGGCTTTTTTCTTAAAGATGTGCTGTGTACCTCGCGGCTACCGCTGCATGCTTCGCAGATCAGTATCGGGTTGCTGCTGGGAGGGTGGGGGCCACTGCACCACCCAAAATCCGACGACTCAACCTAACACACCATAATCAGTGTGCTTGGCAACCTGTCTTCCCAATTCCCGTATGTGATACTACACTGTACATACATTATTTCTACTTTATATCGACTGCGTATTTTTACATGTTATTTGGTATGATTTGGCAGCTTCAGAGCTTAAAAGTTACTAGAGAGAGTGTTTTTGCCAACAGCACTTGCGTGAGATTTCCACTACGGATAACAGTGCAGGCAGTGATCGTGGGAAAGTATTTCTACTTTATATAGGCTGTATATTTATTATGTCATTCCTGCCTTTACTATATGTTACTGTTATTTTAGGTTTTATGTGTTATTTGGCATGATTTGGTAGGTTATTTTTGGCTCTGCGAACGTGCACAAAATTTT
Organism: Mobula birostris; assembly: GCF_030028105.1. Classification (NCBI taxonomy): domain Eukaryota; kingdom Metazoa; phylum Chordata; class Chondrichthyes; order Myliobatiformes; family Myliobatidae; genus Mobula; species Mobula birostris. The sequence goes on from NC_092390.1 coordinate 37,838,724, forward strand.
CCCATATAAATAAATGGTAATTGCTTCTTCGCTTTACGACATTCCAGCTTAGGAACCTTTTCATTGGAACGCTCTACCTTCAGATGGCGGGGAAAACCTGTATTTCAGCAGGTACTTGGCATAAATGTGGGAACTGCAATTCAAAGGTTCATAGCGAAATATGGAAAAATATATTTGGGGGAGAGGAAAGGAAAAGTAGATGAGTTCTTATTGTTAAATTGAAGTAATCAAGAGGGAAAACATGAAAAGGATGATTAAAGGTGTAAAATGGACTTGTACTTGTGGAGCTTGTGGTTATTTAACTGGGAGTTGAAAGGAAATGTACACATTACATTGGTTCATCTTCAGATTTCAAGTCAAGTCAAGTCACTTTTTATTGTCATTTCGACCATAACTGCTGGTAAAAAGGAGACAACGTTTTCGAGGACCATGGTGCTACAGGAACAATACAAAAACTACACTGAACTACGTAAAAAAAACACAAAACTACACTAGACTACAGACCTACCCAGGACTGCATAAAGTGCACAAAACAGTGCAGGCATTACTATAAATAATAAACAAGACAATATGCACAGTATTATTAGATTATGAGGATACGCAGTCCTCTTTTATTGTCATTTAGTAATGCATGCGTTAAGAAATGATACAATATTCCTCCGGTGTGGTATCACAAAACACAGGACAGACCAAGGCTGAAAAAACTAACAAAACCACATAATTGTAACATATAGTTACAACAGTGCAACAATACCATAACTTGATGAAGAACAAACCAAGGCACAGTAAAAAGTTCAAAGTCTCTCGAATGTCCCACATCTCACGCAGACGGGAGAAGCAAGAAGACTCTCCCTGCCATGCCTGACCACAGTCCTACTCTGAGTCATCCGAAAACTTCAAGCCTCTGATCAGCCCTCCGACACCGAGTACCGAGCACCATCTCTATCCGAGCGATTCGACTTCAATCTCGGTCGCCAGCAGCAGGCAAAGCTGGGGATTTTGGGGCCTTCCCTCTGGAAGATTCTCGATCGCCCAGTAACAGTGGCAGCGAATGGGCGTTTCAGGAATTTCTCCAGATGTTCCTCTGTGCTTTCACGCCTGTCTCCATCAAATCAGAATTGTCCATGGCCCCTATTTAACAGAGATGATATCATTTTCACTGGAGAGCTGCGTGCGCGCGGCGCGCTGCTATCTTCTCCTCCCGCCCAACCGGGAGGGCAGTAGGTTGGTGTCAGTTCAGGCTCTGGGTATTGAGGAGTCTGATGACTTGGGGGAAGAAACTGTTACATAGTCTGGTCGAGAGAGCCCGAATACTTCGGTGACTTTTGCCAGATGGCAGGAGGGAGAAGAGTTCGTATGAGGGGTGCGTGGGGTCCTTCATAATGCTGTTTGCTTTACGGATGCAGCGTGTAGTGTAAATGTCTGTAATGGCAGGAAGAGAGACCCCGATGACCTTCTCAGCTGACCTCACTATCCACTGCAGGGTCTTGCGATCGGAGATGGTGCAATTTCCAAAACAGGCAGTGATGCAGCTGCTCAGGATGCTCTCAATACAACCTCTGTAGAATGTGGTGGGGATGGGGGGTGGGAGATGGATTTTCTCAGCCTCCGCAGAAAGTAGAGACACTGCTGGGCCTTCTTTACTATGGAGCTGGTGTTGAGGGACCAGGTGAGATTCTTCGCCAGGTGAACACCAAGAAATTTGGTGCTGTTAATGATTTCTATGGAGGAGTTGTCGATGTTCTACAATTCTGATTTCTACAATTCTGAGAAGTTCGGGCATGTTGAAATACTGCAACTTTAGATAAAGCCAGGCATGAAATTACATGATTTTGATGAGAAACTTCTAATTAAAACAAAGCGGTACAAATTAATTGGAATAACAGAGCTGTTCAAAATTGTGGAAGATTGAATGATAAAGGTGAGTTGACAGAAGGGCAGAAATTCACTATTAGTATAGTTGCATAAAAGGACTAGAATGATATTTTCACAGTGATATGAGTTATGTGAGCTTTTGCAATATAGTAAAGAAAATTTTCAATAATGCATGATTATATGTATTATTAATATTCGTATACTTGAATTATCCATTTATTTTAATTGGTTTGCTGTATCCATTAATGTAAGTTTTGAGAAATACTTCATTCAAAGTATGAAGTCTTACTGAATACTTTGTTCACAGTGTAACACTTAAACAGAGATTGAGGCATCCCGAATATTTTACTGCCTTGTATCACAAGTTCTGTGTTATTGCGGATTGACATTCATCTGTAAGATTTCTGATCTACTTAGCACAGATAGGGAGAACTAATACACTAGGCCCTTCTTAAATTCTAATCCTATTGTGGAATGTACAACATGCAAGCACAGTATACTGTGATATGGTATTCCTGTGTTTTAAATTAACTTTAGTTCTGTCGGATTCTTTGTCCATACCTATTGTTCAGTAGTATATAGAGCAGATTTACCTTTGGACATGTTCTCAGAAAGTCATTCTGAACTAAATTTATTTTTCTATTACAATATAGATCAGATGAATTGTATAATGAAGTGTCCACAAGTTAGAAAACTGGTTTCCCTAATAGGATTTTCCTCATAAACCTATCTAGCAGAATTACATCAGAAGGAAGACATTTATTAATTAAATAAAATCAAGCAACAGTTCTTAAAAATGAATAAAATTTAAAAAGTTGAAATAATTTTTTTCTTATATTTGTCTCCAAGATAAATTGGTTCATTCCATTGTTTTAGATGCCTCCAATATATTAAAACGAATAGACCACATATACTTTTGTATGTAAGATCTTCCATTTAGAATGCTGTGCTCCAATTTTGTGTTGATCTATTAATCTGTTCTCATTTAGAACAAAAACTGTCAAGGTAAATTTATTAGAATTGGGCTTATTATTTCTGACCTGTATGTTGTGAAATTTATTGTATTGCTACTGCAGCACAGTGCAAGAGATAAATTACACAATAAATAGTGCAAAAAAAAGGAAATAACAAACTAGTGTGGATGAGGACTATGTGTTTTCTTCCAACTTTCCCTTCTTGAAGTCCACAATCAATTCCTTGGTCTTGCTGACGTTAAATGTGAGGTTACTGTGACCATTCAACCAGCTATCTCACTCCTGTATGTTTCCTCATTGCCATCTGTGAATTTATAAATGGCGTTTGAACTGTGCTTAGCCACACAGTCATAAATCAGAATCAGGTTTTAATATCACCAGCATGTTTTGAAATATGTTAACTTAGCGGCACCAGTGCAATGCAATACATGATAAATATAGGAAAAAACTGTGAATATAAAAATATATATGTATAAAATATTTAGATTAAATAAGTAGTGCCAAAGCAGAAATAAAAAAGTGAGGTAGTGTTCATGGTTTCAATGTCCATTTAGAAATCTGATGGCAGAGGGAAAGAAGCTGGTCCTGAATCGTTGTGTGTGTGCCTTCAGGCTTCTGTGCCTCCTTCTTGATGTAACAATGAGAAGAGTGCATGTCTTGGGTGATAGGGGTCCTAAATGATGGACACCACCTTTTTGAGGCACTGCTCTTTGAAGATGTCTTGCATACTATGGAGGCTAGTACCCATGATGGAGCTGACTAATATTACAACTCTGGTGCATTTACTGTAGATATTGCTATTGTCTGGGTGCTGCAAAACAGAGTAGAGTAACTGAGATTGCATCCTCTATAGACCTGTTGTGGCAGTAGGTACTGTATATTGCAGCGATTTTTATCCCCTTGCTCAAACGAATGAATTCTAGCCATAACCAACCTCTCAGTGCACTTTATCACATTTGATGTAAGTGCTACCAGGCAGTAGTCGTTGAGGCAGCTCACCCTGCTCTTCTTGGGCTCCAGTATGATTTATGCCCGTTTGAAAGAGGTGAGAGGTTGAAGATGTCTTTGAACACTCCAGCCAGTTGGTTGACATGGATTTCAATACCAGCCAGATATACCATCAGAGCTTGAGGCCTTGCAAGAGTTCACTCTGTTGAAAGAAGTTCTGATGTCAACGTCTAAGACTTAAGACACAGGGTCACTGAATGCTGTGGGCATTCGCAGAGGTGTAGTGTTACCCTCTGTTTCAAAGCATGTGTAAAAGGCATTGAGCTCATCGGGGAGTGAAGTATCACTGCCATTTATGCTGTTAAATTTCACCGTATAGGAAGAAATGATGTGCAAACCCTGCAACATTTGTTGTGCATCTGAATATGTCTAACCTAACTTTACATGGAATTGCCTTTTCACTCTCACAATGGCCATCTATAGGTTGCATGAGGACTTTTTGTAGGATTCTGGATTGCTGCTCTTGACTCTCAGATTTAGCAGACTGCCAATTCCCTAATTCATCCAGGACTTCTGGTTAGGAAAGTTCATTATGTTCCCAAAGACATACATTCATCCACAGAGGTCTTGATGAAGTCAGTGATGGCCAAAGATTAGTCTCTGAATATTGTCCAGTACACCAATTCAAAATAGTGCTGTAAATGCTCGTTCACCTCCTTTGACCACACCTTTGTAGTGCTCACCACTTTATAACAGGTGACACTTCACTGCCAGATATTCCAGGTTGAGGAAGCAAGTCAGAGACAGAACCAGCATGTCCATCATTACAATGAGTTAATTGTGAAGCAAATCCTATCTCATTTGATGCTGCAGTGGATGGTGAAGCCTTCAGGCTGGACAATTTAATCATGTTGTATTTAGACATTCTGCAAGCATTGGCGTTTGAAGTTAAACTGAAGCTTCTGAGGAGAAAAAGGCAGAAAATTAGATTACCAATACCAAAATTGATTCTAATTATTGAGTGGCTAGAGGGTTATGGATATAAAACTGACATAGGAAGATGGGAATTAAAAGAGGAAAAGCCATGTAATCAAAGGTCTAATTAGCTGAGAATTACTGATAATGAGAATTGGAAGCGATAAATTAGAAATGTTGAGATGAGAAGGGTGTGCCACAGTAGCATAGTGGTTTATGCAATGCTATTACAGTTTGGGGCATTGGAGTTCAGAGTTAATTTACTGTATCGTCTGTAAGAAGTTTTCTCATTAGTGCATGGGTTTCCTCCAGATGCTCCCATTTCCTCCTACAGTCTGAAGACATTCCTGTTAGTAGGTGGTTAATTGGTCATTGTAAAATGGCTCACTGGGCTGGAAGGCCTCTTCTGCACTGTGTTTCTATATAAATAAATACAATAAAATAAAGAGAGCTACATAAAGGCACACTTCCCTAGAAACACTTCAATTGCAACTTGAAGCTATTGATTACATATCTAATCACATGGTTATATCTATTTATTTTCCCCAAAAGAAGAAAGGAAATAACTAAAATAGAAATCAATAATGTTTCATAAAGTATAGAAGCCAATCACATATTGAACTCTGCAACGATCAGACCTTTGATTGTAAGAATATATCACTGTGTCCATTTTAAATCTTTTAAAAAAGGAGCAGTTCAGTAGTCCAGGAATTCCTGTTGCCAATAAGAGACGGTTTTGTGAAGCAGCATCAAATTATTTTTATGTGGGTTAAGAGAAAGAAATTGGACTCCATCTGATATTCAATAGATTTCTTGTAAATAAAACTCTAGCTTCTCTACTAGGATACCACGTAAGATCCCTTTATCTTCAGTGGGACACAGTTGCGTAATGAAGTATAGCACCAAAATGTAAAGCAAGCGGGTGACAACTGAGGTCCTCCCCAATATAAGTAGTGACAGAAAACTCAAAAGGAGAGAAATGAAATCTACATGAATGTAAACTGTTAGTTTTAATGAGAAATCTAATGTTCAATAGATGCAAAAATGGGAAAAGAAAAATGTTCTAATCCTTGTGTTATATGTTCTTGACTTATAACAACATTGAACTACTTTCTGAAATATCCTTGAAGAATCTATATTGCCAACCACCTTTGATGAGGTTAAGTATATATAGGGTACTTCAAAGCAAAAGATTAAAGGATTAAATCTAAGTCCATCTTTAAAGCTTGGCTAAATTCCCAATCCAATTCAAAACAATCTGCATACATCCATGTATGTGTGTGCCCTGCTGGCTTTGCTGCATCATATTTCCTTATAGTTATCAAATGCTGTATTGATTTCAGCAGAAATGCCAATATTGTAAAATCACAAGCTGTACACGCCATCGTTATGGAATTGCCCATCATGTGTTATTAAATTCTCTCAATTTTGCTATGAACATTAAAAGCATGCACTAAAAAATGACTGTACCCAAAGCTGCTACGAGCAGTGTTCCAATATATTGAAAGATGTGCCCCACTGCAGTGGTATCACCTGTAAACTTGTTGATGTAGTTAGAGCTGAATCTCGTCACGTAGTCATAAGTGTACAGGGAGTGAAGAAGGGAGCTAAGGATGCCTCCTTATAAGCAACAGTATTAGGAATAATCATGCAAGATGACAAATAAAATTAGGGTGTAATCGATATTTCTGTCAATCACAATATCCAGCCAGTTAGAAGAATCAAATGGTAGAAGACTCATTCTTGAATATGATACTTTTTCCTCCAGAAGTTAATAATTGTACTGCTGACTGGCTGTTGAAAGCCTCAGTAGGAACCAAAAAGCCTTTTACTTCTTATGAATATTCATTACTTCTATTTATGAAACACATTTTACAGAGAAAATATATCACAGTGCTTCACAGAAATAGATGGATACCCTATTACAAAAATGGTGATTAAAAATTGTCATGATGTTTAGGAGGCCTTTTAAAGTAGGAGGAGGTGGAGAGAGTTAGGAACAGAAGGTGAAGGAAGGGATTATAGGAAAATACAACCTTTCATGGTGCAATGAGGCCAAAGTTAGAGGAGCAACAATTATTAAGGCGGTACAAATGGACCAATGATTTAAATACAGATGAGAATTTCACTGTTGTGCCCTTGGATATCAGGAGCAAATGTCAGCAAATACAAGGTAATGGCTGAGTAAAATGTGCTGTTGGAAAGTACTGGCAGCAGAATTTCAAACACTTTGGGGGGGGGGGGAAGGTATTACCAAAGTTGATTTTAGGGGGAGATCAATGGTAAACATACCAAGTGTAAGGAATGGTTCTGAGTAAACCTAGAGAAGTTAAAATAGATACCATTTTTGTCAAGTCATGAAGCAAATTTTGATTCTGCTGGCTGCTGTATACTGAGGTAGCGAGAGCTAGACAGAGTCCATGGAGGAGAGGCTGCTTTCCAAATTGTGCTGAGCTCTGTTGACATCTCTTGAGTTCCCTGGGTGATGTGCATAGTTGCCATTCCGATAAGACACTTTCTATGGTACATCAATAAAAATTGCTAAGGGTCAGTGACTGAGGGTGTAGAAGCATCGGTAAGCTTTCTTGGTCGTGTTGGAACCAGCACAAATACAAAAGGAAAAGCAAATGTTTGCTTCTCCGATTCTGGGGTACACTTGATCATTCTGGTCATGGGTGATCCTTGGGGTGAAGGAAGTTGTTTAAATGGCACAAGGCTTGGGATAGGACAGTCAGCCACCCCTGTAAGATGTGAGTTAGAGCAGCCACTACTTCCTTAGCTGTGTTGAATGCCTGTTGTTGCTCTGGGCCCCATTCAAAAGTTGCTTTCTTCCTAGTTACTTTATATAAGAGTCGTAACAGGACAATTATGTGTGGTATGTACCACTTCCAGTATCCCAATAGCCCCACAAACCTTTAGGTCTCTTGCTTTTTGATGGGGGTAGCCATTTCAGATATCTTATTCCATACTTTATCTGGAATTACTTGATGTCGTGACACCCACTGAATACCCTGAAACAGGACCTTCTGGCTTGGCCCCTGTATTTTCTGTGAATTCACCATCCATCCTCTGTCCCTCATCTGGCTTACCAGTACTTCCAGGGCTTCAGCTACCCTCTCTGCGTTGGGTCCTCTGAGCACCATGTCATTGATATAGTGGGCTACCTGTATATCAGGTGAAAGAGTGCATGCACTTTCAATCATGACACAGTAGGTCTATGAACATATCCTTGAGGAAATCTGGTAAAATTGTACTGTCTACCTTCCCATGTTAAGGCAAATTAATCCTGGAACTCTGGCGACAAAGGAATGAAAAAGAATGCACTGGCCAGGTCTATTACAGCATACCGTTTCTTGTCTCCCTGTGACTTTCTTTCCACTAAGGTCACTATATCCTGGACGACAGCAGTTAACAGGGAGATGTATCCTTGTAGTCTTATGACTCTGTACTATTACAAGGCGAGCCTGTCATGGTGGGTCCTCACATGTAATGTTCTGGGAGGTCTTCAGGGCCATTAACACACAAAGTATCAGCATCATACTGGATATCACCATCCCAACTGTCGGAGTCCCACTCCTTTGCCATTAGTGCTCTCATTTTGATAGGATCTGGCTGCTGATCACTCAGCTTTGTCCAATGCCCTTGCTGCGCTCTGAGCAACTTACACGCCAGGTGACTTGCTAGGTTTCGGCCTTGTCAGCTCATTCATGGGCCACCCTACATTCAGCTAAAGTAAGATTTAGCTGCTCCATGATTCCAATTCTGTCATTTGAGACAGACAATCTTTGCTCTGCTGCCCTATACAGTCAAATACAGTTCTCGAAGCGTACAGCTAAATCCAACAAGCATTTCCTTACTTGCTTCCCAGTTGGGAAACCCTACCTTACTTAGCAGAGTGACTACAATGCCTGGGATGTCACCGTCCCTACTCACCATCTCTGCTCTCCAACACGTGGGAGGGTAGCCCTCAGATAGTATGCTGGCCACTGCAGCAAAGCCGTGGGTGTTGCCCAGTATCATAATGTCAGTCTCATCTTCAGATTTGTCGTTTTTGCAGAATATAGCATCAATTTTCCTGAACCCTGCTGGCAATGCCAATTTGTAACAAAAAATTATTCCACAATTTCTTTATGTGTTCTTTCCTGGTTCAGCTCAGGACATTCACATATGTATTTGCAAACAAACGGAGACAACACACGTGTTGAAGGCCACAAGAAAACACTTTATTACAACTAGCATAAATACAAAAGGAAACAAATGTCCAAAGTAGTGGCCATACAGAAATCAAAATGATACTTATCATTCAGTAAACAAGCTGACCGCTTCTATATCAGAGGAGTGAACTCATCTGGCATTCTCACGCAACTTGTTTTCTCTCTTTCTCTAACTGACTCAACATACACTGACTCTCTTAATATACTGTTCCCTATCTTAGTACCAGTCACCAGTCATGACCTAGCTTAAGACGATGCATCCTGGGCATCTCTTCCCCCCTATCCTTGCACAAATTAAGTGCCCCTTTTATACCCTTTAAGATTCTTTCAAAGCATAACATAATTATCACCACAATGCTTTTTCAACCTTCATTGGTACCAGCTGCACCTCCTTATCACTTACGACCTTCAGACCGGTCAGAATAATTTAGGAAAACAGAGATAAAAGGTCTGTAAGGAGGAAAACATTCATTATTTCATCTCCTGGAGGTGCAGTTGTGTATATCTCCAGCTCATGATGCCATCATTTCGTCTTCGAACTTCCATTTTCGATTCTGACATGTACCAAGGAAGAATCATAATTAACTCTTTCCTTACCTCATGGCATCTTTGTGGTTGGACCAGGACAGGCCATTGGTGATGTTCACTCCAAGGAACTTGGAGTCCAAACCCTCTCAACCTCATCACCATTGATACAGGCAGGAACATTGTCAACATCCCTCTTCCTGAAGTTAATGCCAACTCTTTTGGTTTGCTGACATTGAGTGAAAGCTTGTTATTATGACATGTCACTAAGCTCTATCTTCTTCCTTTACTCTGAATTATCACTACTTGTGTCGTGACCCTGTGCAGTTGGTATCACCTGTAAACTTGTTGATGGAGTTTGAGCTGAATCTGGTCATGTAACCATGAGTGTACAAAGAGTAGAGTAGGGAGCTAAGGATACATCCTTGTGGAGCACCAGTATTGGGAATAATCATGGCAAAGGTGTTGGCTGCCTATCCTTACTGATTGCTGTGGGTTGGGAAGTCGAAGATCCAGTTGCAGAGGGAGGCATTGACTCTCAGGATTTGGGATCTGGTGGTAACTTTGTCTGGAATTATAGTACTGAAGGTGGAGTTGTAGTCAATAAAGAATAGTCTGGGCTGGGAAATAGTGTGCCTTATTTTGAGGGAGCATTTGACTGCCATGGAGATGAGAACACATGATGAGGTAAGGGGCTAATGGCACATGGTTTTCCTGGGGTCAACCCTGAACAGATGATGTGGGTTTATTATGCCTTTTGGCTATGGGTGATCCCAAGAAGCTTCAGTTAATGGCTCTCAGATCAAAGGATCGGTGGACTGCACTGAACAGTAGACATTTGAGCATGACATACAAATTATTTTTGAAGAACGTGAGTTGTATCTTTTTAATCCAGTTTCTGTATTTAAGATGAAATATTCATAATGATAATATCATCCTGTTCTTGGAATATGATGGGGTAAAGAAATCTGTGTTAAGGTGAATTATAGGTTCAGCTGACCAAATGGCTGAAGATGGACATGAACACTTCAGAGCATTTTTAGTAGCATGATTTGTGCATTAAAATATCAGGCACAAATTTATAGGCCACTAAGTAATTGTGAAAAATGTGAATTGTTTCTTCCATATTCATATTGACATTTCTGGGGTGTTAAAAGCAGTTGTCAAAACTACCATCTTGTAAATCTCCCTTTTTATTGTTCAACTGTGTTGGACCACACCGACTTGATTCCATTCATATCAATTTATGCAGTACTAACCAGGGATTCATTTACAAAGGCCTTTCTTCTCCTCCTGCTGCTTTAATATGCTTTTTAATGTACCTGAGGCCTTGGCTCAACATTAGTTTGCTTATATACATTGGCAACACCCAGATCAACCTCGCCACCAATTTCTTGATCCCTCACCCACTGTCCATAAATTATCAGACTGCTTTTCAACTGCCGCATGTCACAGCACTCAGTCCCTTCACAAACCTGTTATTTAGCTGCTGTTTCTATTCCGCTTGGCCGTTTTTCAACTTGATGCCATTTCTGGGCTAGAGAAAGTTTGGACTAGACATTCATATCATCACCAACACTGTGTATTCCACATGCATATCACTACCCAACTTTCTCCTTATTTCAGTCCCACAACCAATGAACCAATGAACGGTGGTGTCTGAAAAGAGGATGCTGTCCAAGTTGCATGCCATCTTGGTCAATGTCTCCAATCCACTACATAATGTACTGGTTGGGCACAGGAGTACATTCAGCCAGAGACTCATTCCACCGAGATGCAAAACAGAGCATCATAGGTCATTCCTGCCTGTGGCCATCAAACTTTACAACTCCTCCCTTGGAGGGTCAGACACCCTGAGCCAATAGGCTGGTCCTGGACTTATTTCCTGCCATAATTTCCATATTACTATTTAATTATTTATGGTTTTATTACTATTTAATTATTTATGGTGCAACTGTAACGAAAACCATTTTCCCCCAGGATCAATAAAGTATGATTATGACTATGACTATAACCCTTGTGTGTACCTTTGTATCTGAGTATCCCAATGCCTTGTTCTTTCCTCACTAAATATGAGCTCATGGAGAACACCTCTGCCTGTTTAAACTTGCACCACGTTCTTTCCATCCATCGTTGCTTTCCTGTGTTGGCTCCCAGTTAAGCATTACCTTGACTTTAAAATTCTCACCATTTTAGGACTCAGTACTCCCTCTAGCTGTAATCTATCCAGTCCTTTAACTTACTGAGATAGCTGCACTTTCCAGTTCTGCTGCATGAAATGTCCCCAGGTTTAATCAGCTGGCCATTGGTAGTATTGCATTCTGTACGGAATTCCTCATTAAACCCCATCCCTCTTTACACCCCTTAATATCTATATTGACATTTCTGTCTAAATGTGGCCCAGAATAATAACTCTCTATGATTGGGCTGGTTTTCTATATTAAAAGTACAATATAATTGCATGCAGTTGCCCATTCATTCAACATTTGCAACTTTGTGCTTAACACAATTTATATCCCACTTAATGTTAACAGTCCGCTTTGTGTAGCTATTTTACTCATTTCATCCAAGCTATTGATATATAATGATGAATAGAAGTTCCAGTAGAAATCACCCTCATCACAATTAGTATCCATATTTTTCTTATATCCCAACACTGACTCAACCAGTTAGCAGCCTATGTCACAAGAAAACCTTGTACTGTGTAATTATCTTGAGATCCCATTTAGACAATACCATAAGCAATCCCTATTTCATGGTGGTTAATTCAAAAAAACTCAAATTATCTGCAATTATAATGATGCATTTGACCAATCCTCATCTTTCTCTGATATTAATTTTCAGTAATTTTCATATGTGATGTTATAATAACAAGTCTGCAATTTCTACTTTTTCCTTCACTACTTCTCCAAGAGAACCACAAACTTGTTATGGTTTGGAGGCTTGTGTGCCTAAAGACCTAGAAAGCTATGTTGGCTGGAGTCAGGGCTTTTGCTCTTGCTAGAGTCACCCTTGCCAAACAAGTCAAAGTGTAGAGGACAGACTAAGAGTAGTCCACCAGTCCTCCAGGTTCGGGAGTCCAGCTTAAGGTTAACAACCCTGACTGATAAAACAAAATTGTTACGGAAACAGCAATGAAGAATCCTTCTACATCTGCGAGGAACAGTTTTCCTGGGTCTCTGCTGAGGACTTGCATGACTGACAGCAGTGAAAACCAAGAGGATGCTACTGACTTGATGAAGGAAGCCCTGAACATCACCAGGGATGGAGGACTTTCATTGCTGCCCTAAGTACCAACGGTGTAGTGGGCAGTAACTAAGTTTCACTACTACTTCTTCTTCATACTTCTAAATAATGAAGTCATAATGTAATATAATAATGGAAAATATTTTGAAGATTATCACTAGTGCATCTTCAGTTTACTGAACCTTTGCTTGAGGTAAAAGCCATTACAGATGACACCGAAGTTATGGCCTTAAACATAATGGAAAGACACCCTTACAGAGCTCAATCACGACCTAAAAATATTGAGATACAGAATAAAATTCGCACTCACACAACTTGTGGAAAATAAGTAGATATATAAACTCAAAGTTTATTAGTTTTTAACACATGTTCTTCATGCAGTGCAGCTGATGCGGCTTTGTGTTACAAAAATAATCACAAGACCGGCCATTTTCTAGGAATGTAATCCACACCCCCACCCCACCCCCAAACCCTGTACCATAGGGGAAATTGCGTGTACAAACCTAGCATTTTGCTTTCCCTCAGTCCATGTTATTACTCCATTACCCTTTTTAAAACTTGTTTTAAAAGCATTAAGTTCCTCTTTATGTTTTTTTTGCTTCTTTGCACATTTGACAATATAGTTATACACACAAAATGCTAGAGGAACTCAGCAGGCCAAGCAGTATCTATGGAAAAGAGTAAACAGTCAACGTTTCGAACCAAGACCCTTCATCAGGATTTTTCAAGTTGTTTATTTCTGATATGTATAATTTTTAATGTATAACACAATCAAAGACTGGATTTATGTGCAGTTTGAATCATTATTAATTCAAGGTCCTGAGCACTCCATAGTAACCGCATTATGTATGTTTAATTGTAATCCCTCTCATTTTGTCATCAAAATAGATATGAAATGCTAAAATACATGTAATCAGAAGAAACAGGACATGTTTTGCCACTTTGTTGTGACAGCATTACCAGTAGGCTTTAATTAAAGATTATGTTTCAGTTGTAAATTTATTTTGATCATTTCCATTTTTAAATGTTGCCTCAAATGTTCTATAGCTACACAGGTTGTCGTATATGCAAACCTAAAAATCAAGTGCAGTTAAAATAACAAAATCAACTGGTTCCAAAGGATGTGATGCTAACAAAAAAAGCTGGCATTCTTTAATGGATAATTACACTAATGTAAACAAGGTGGTATTAGGATGGTAGTTTATTCATCATTGACTGTAAAAGAGTTGACTTTTCCTTAAAAATAATAGGTAGTTAGATTTATTGAGTTTGTTGAACAAGTATTTGAAACAATATGTCAGTGCTCATTGTTCAACAATTTGCAACATATATGCTTTGTAAAAGTTAAAATATTTCACATGTTCTGGATTTTCCTCCACGTTTGCCTTCCTCGTTTCCTTTCCCATCGCCTGCTACTCCTCCATTTGCTGCTGCAGAAATATGAGAGAAATTTGACTTTTTTTAAATGTTTATCTGATACCTAAAAAGTCCAAAGTAAAACTTCATTCAGTAGCATTAATAATGTAATTAAAGATCTGCTTAGATGTTTTTCTACAGAACTCTGGGCCAGGTGATGTTGCCTAAACTTGTGACCCACCCATTGACATTTCCCAGATGCAGAGAAGCAGATGAACTAATGACCTATCCTGGACAGGGATCTACTGCAAGTAACTAACAAACTTGGGCAGCATGTCCTGAGCTCTGAGTTGCCTGACAGCCTGTGACAGTTCATTGGTAGTCAAGGGTATCACAAGTTTTTGAATGTCTTAGATCAGGGGTCCCCAACCCTTTTTGCATCGCGCACCGGTTTAATACTGACAATATTCTTGCGGACTGACTGACTGGGGGGTGGGGAGCGGTGTGCGAGATGTTCAAGTAGGGTTAAACTCACCTCAACATATCTTTTACAGTTAGGGTTGCCAACTTTCTCACTCCCAAATAAGGGACAAAAGTAGCAGTCAAATTCCGGCAACACACATCAAAGTTGCTGGTGAACGCAGCAGGCCAAGGGTCTCGGCCTGAAACGTCAACTGTACCTGTTCCTAGAGATGCTGCCTGGCCTGCTGCATTCACCAGCAACTTTGATGTATGTTGCCTGAATTTCCAGCATCTGCAGAATTCCTCGTGTTTGAGTCAAATCCCACTTTACCCCAGGAAAAACTACCATGACCATGAAGCCTTGCGCGGGCACCTGTGTGCGCATGCACTTACGTGCCGATTTTCCCCCCACAAATCGGTTTTGTCTTCATCTTCCTGACTATACTGTACATACATTTTTTCTACTTTATATAGGCTGTGTATTTATCATACCATTCCTGCTTTTACTATACGTTACTGTAATTTATTTTCAGTTTTATGTGTTATTTGGTATGATTTGTTAGGTTACTTTTTGGGTCTGGAAATGCTGAAAAATTTTTTCCATATAAATTAATGGTAATTGCTTCTTCGCTTCACACCATTTTGGCATGAAAGGTTTCATAGGAACACTCTACCTTAGCAGGGGAAATACGGGACAAACCAATTTAGCCCGATATACGGGATGTCCCGGCAAATACAGGACAGTTGGCAACCCTATGTTCAAGTTCAACAGTGCGTGACAGGGAATGAGGAAAGGTGCAGCTGACTCATATCGTTTCCTCATGGCCCGGTAGCACATGCTCTGCGGCCCGGTAGTTGGGGACCGCTGTCTTGGATTTTCGATATCTAAAAGCCAATCAAATAGATTTAAATTTTTTTTAATGATTCAGCACTTTAAAGTTCAATTTAATGTATAACATTAAAACACCAACAAATACTTTTCTCCTTCATTGGTAAATCCAACAGTATGTCCAGTAACAGAACAAATAATCAGATGCTTCTGCAGCATGTGTCAGGCCTCCTCCTTTGTTCATATATGAGTGAGACATGCTGATAGACAGCAGCTCCCAATCAATCAACATATATATTGGGCATTAATCCTAACCTTCAAAAATATATTTAATCCTTGCTGCATTTTTGGCAGATTGTGACGGGTTGTGTCAAGACTAAATCATAGGAACAGAATTAGACCATTTGGCCCATGAAGTCTGCTCAACCATTTGATCATGGCTGATTTATTATCCCTGCCTTTTCTCCATAACCTTTGATGACCTTTGTTTTGTCACAAAGAAAAAAACACATTTTAATACAGCTATTCAGCTACTAACATGTGAAATTCAAAGGGAGTCTCATTTTTGTTCTGCTAGATAAAATAATGATTCAAAGAAAAAAATTACAAAATTAAGAGCTGCTCAACCTTTTTTGGCTGCCATTTCTTCTTGTTCCTTTTGTTCTTCAAGCAGCTTCATTTTTGCTTCATACTCATCGGCCAGCGATTTCCATTCAACTCTGTTGTTTTGAAGACCATCATACATAGGTTTTATTTCTTTGTGGAATCTTGAAAATTCCTGAACAAGACATCCAGCAACTAAATGTGAGTTTTGTGATGTATATGTAGTGCTAATATTTTTAAAAAAGAATCTGAATTCCAAATTGAATTTAAAGTTTAAATAAATTAATTTAGTAGAATTCAGATCAGATAAGGAATAAAATGAATATTTTACCTACTTTATACACAAAGGTACACACAAAGTCGATGAAACCAACTTGTAGTTTAGGGAGTTCGCCTCTTTTATTTCTGTCCATCATGGGCTGATTAAACAGAAGGATCATCAGCAAAAATTAAGCTAGTGTGTGTATTTCATTTACAATCCTACTCTGAGCACTCCTAAAAATCTTATTAATTAAACACTTGTTAAATTCAGAAGTTCTGTCCACTATCACTAAGTATCCATGAAAACAAGTTGTAGATTTGAAATGAAGTCAGCATTAATTTACATCTTGTGAACTTACAATTGGTTGCTGCTGTAAAACTGTCCGTTCTAGATCACCTTGCTCCCAGAACTCACTGGCAACCATCAGTGCAACCTAGAGCACAAAATACAGATGAAGAAAATAAAAGTGAAAATGGTGTGCTACAGATAGAAATGTAAAAAGGACTCTGTTAATTTCAGTCCAAACTTTACAGAAAATTCTCAGTTTCTTTTTCCATGTGTTACAAGCTAAAAGAGTGTTTCTTTCAAACCTCAACACCTAAAATTATCCTTTCAAATGTCGAAAAACACAGATGCATGTTACAGCCAACTAAAATACAAGACTTCTGCTTATGCCACCATCTTAAAACAAAATTACAAAGGTCTGAATATATATCTCTATAGAGAGTATATTTTAAAAATTGCCAGGTCCCCATTTTTAATACATTTCTAAATTGTTAAGATTTTTCCTGGAATAAATTCAAAACATTACAAAATTTATGTTTCACCATTAATTTGCATTCATACTACCCATTTAATCAAATAGTAAAACAGGATAAATAGTAAAACAAATAGTAAAAATAGTAATTTGTTATAAAGCACTAATTTAAATTGTTAACAACGTTAGATTTCTAGTCTTTCAGAATTTTCATTGCAGGTGATTGGAAATTCAGATTGGTGCATAATATCAGTGGCAGCACGGTTGAGATCAGCAAGTTTACTACCTTGCTTTGTACTTCCCAGGGCTTTGTTATAGCAGACAAGTCACATCCTGTCATCATCATTGCCCTGCAAGGATACAAGTACTTATTTGGTCATTACTGTCAAAGTATTAAGGTAGCCTTTCCAAAAAATATTTGCCAACAAGAAAAAAAAAGGTACATACATGACAATTTCTTTCTTGGTTGGGTCAGATGAAATAAACTTTATGGCTTCTTCCTCACTTTCCATTTGTTCGACACTGTCTACAATCTTTTGAAACATTGTCCTTTTCCTGTAAAACAGTTCAAAAATATGCAATGGTGCATTTTCCATTCAACTCCATTTAATTTGTTTCCACTGAGGATGTCACAGTGCAGTATACAGTTAATAATGGCTTATTGTTTTACTCTGAATAAATACTGGATTATGTCAGTTTTCATCACCTCTAAATGGAAAGAAGAATCAAATGGAATTTAAAGAGCTTGCTTGCCTTTTTGACCATAAGACATAGGAGCAGAATTTGGCCATTCAGCCCATCGAGTCTGCTCCACCATTCCATCAAGGCTGTTCTATTAACCCTCTCAACCCTATTCTGCTTTCTCCCTGTAACCTTTGACACTCTAACTAATCTAGAGCTTATCAATCTCTGCTTTAAATATACCTCATTACTTGGCCTCCAATGAATTCCACAGATTCACCACCTCCTCATCTATTCTAAAATGACACCCTTGAGTAGGTGTTACCTTTGGTCCTAGACTCCCCCAATATAGGAAACATCCTTCCCATGTCCACTCTTATCTCAGCCTTTCCATATTCGATAGGTTGTAGTCACAACCTACTCAGTGCTAAGTTATATGGGTTTGCAGGTACTACTGCCAATAGTACCCAAGTACTCTGTAAACTGAACACAAGCCAAATCTCAGGTCGAAGATGAGCAGGTGTGAAATGCCAAGCAAGATCAACTCAGGACTCTCCCAGCTGAATATTCGGTGTTTCTGCCCAGACCTGAAAGGGAGCTGCCCATCTCATATACCTTATGTGTTACACAGCAAGAATCATTCAGCCTTATCAATAAATTTCAAATGGGAAGGTGTAGGGAGCACTGATTTTTCAAATGATATTCCATAATCTCTATTCCTTTTTTTTTTGTTCTTTTGAGTACAATAGCTAGCCCAAATTCAATTTCACCCTCATTATGTGGCTTCTTTCTTGCTCTTTCTAAGGACCAGAAACTAGCATGGTGTCCTACCTTACGGAATGGGGCTTAGAAAATGCCTTGGTGTCACCCCAAAATTTTTTTTTAATCTTCTATTTTCTTCCCTTTCTTTTATTAGTGTTTTAGGGTGTTGTATATGGACATTCAACATAGTTAAACATTCAAGCAAGAGATTTTGGTTTCAATGAGGACATTCCATTCCATTAATAATGTGCAGCTTCTAATAAAGTGAGGAAAAGTACCATTTCCAAAGAACAGACAAATTCCTTTATAAGGTCGGCAAATTGATCAGAAAAAAATCTTATTGCCCTGGTTCCTCTTACCAATCCTTTTCCTTCATGATAATTTTGAAGTAAACAGCCTGTGCCTTCTGTTGCCATGCATTTCCAGATTTTAGTTTGAGAATGGATGTTTTCTTTCATTCCTTCTCAAGTGAAAATCTGGGAATTCACTGGTCAGTCTATAAAGAAAATCAAATGATGACATTCTGTTCTTGAACCATTTGGTTCTTGAATCAACTGGCACAGCCCTAATCACTTGAGCTTCATCACTTTGACCACTTTGATCACCTTGCACTAAAATGAACTTTGGCTTTTTTTTGTTCTAATTGTCTTCTTTCTTAGTAAAATTATGCTAATTTATGTTTTTTTTGCGGATACCTGTGCATCCCTGCCCTTCGCATTAAACTCGATTTAGGCTCTGACTTCATAGTCTTCACAGCATACTGCAAGAACAGTATAACTTTTCTCAAGAGTATTTTTATTTTTTGATTATAATGTCTCACCATTCTATTTATGTTTATTCTCTTCACTACTATTTCCTGCATCTTAACAGTGATGAGTCTACTATTGCTGGTTGTTTTCTGCATTTCCTTTTGTTAATGCCATTCAATTTATCCTGCAAAATATTTCCACTGATCACTAATGTACTGTATGTGATAGTCGTCCACTTACTGGAATGCCTTTGTAAATCCATTTGCTTCCTTTACCTGCACACACTTCCATCACTAAGGAAACTTGTTTCTCTCCTCCATCTTGGAAACCCACAAACATATCTTCAACACCTTCATTATTAATCATTATTATGCTTTTTAAAAATAATTTAGATGTCAACTCTGTCAGAATCTGTAATTTGTTTTCCTTAAGGTATCATTCATTGTTACATGTTTTAATCCGTATCATCTCCAGTAATGTCAAAGTGTGTACCTTTTTCAGCTGGAGGCAGTACCAAGAAAGATAATGTAAAATAAACACGTACTTGAAATACAAGGCCAAGTCAGTTGCGATTATAGCAACTTCCATTAAATGCATGACTGTTTCATGCTGACGTTGGTTTAGGTTTTGAAGAATGTTTATACTCTGTCCGTTGAAGAGAAAATAAAGAAAAATCAGTAACATCAAAAATGTGTATCCTATAACTGTTTAAAATATTTAATTTTATACTGATATACGAGGAGATATTTGACAAACTGACCTCATCGTGAAGTAGTGTTTTACTGTACTCAAGGTGATGTCTTTCCAAAATAGAGGATCCATGCAGCCTTGCCAGAGGTGCTTGTGATCTGTAATGGAGCAATATTATAATACACGATCAAACTTCATGGTATTCCTCAGTTAGGGTGGTTTTGCCCTTGAGCAGGGTTACCTAGACATCTCCCCATCAGCTTCAATGAGCTGTTTGGCATGGCGGTCGTTTAAAGAGTCATGACTCTGACCTTAATTGATAAGAATGTCCATAAAAATATCATTTTTGTGTATGTCATCCACATGTTTATGCAATTAAGTGCAAAAATCAGGAAGTTACTGCCTGGGTTGATTTTCTTCTCCACATGCTTTGCTATGCATTTTCCCAGGAAAATCACCTATAGAATGGATGATGTTGCAATATTGAAATCAGAAAATTTAGGGCTGACTTTTAGTTGTTCTTTCTATTACCCAGAAGGCCACTCAGTCTGGGTCATTTATGGATGGGCAATAAATCCCAGCTATTGCCAGTGAAGACACATCCTAGGAATGAATATAATAGTTACTCTGGGAATTGCCACTGTATTGACTGTAGCAGTTCATGAATGAGCCCCATCACAACATACTCCAGGAAAATGGAAATAGTCAATAATCATAAATCCAACCAGGCACTGACACATTTGGAAAATGAATTTTTAAGGACAATTAAAAATTATCTTCACTTACTTCATCTGGTACAAGTTATTGGTGCCACGGTGATCAATATCATGACAGAAAGCTGCTGTAACCATGGCGAAAGCTTCTAGATCTGAATAATATTTCTTTATTTTACCTGTCTACAAAGGAATGTGGAAGTTTTAGAAACACAATAAAGACCAATTCAATGTTCTTTCTGAGTGGTTTGGTGTCAGAATTATCAAGCACAAATTCATTTGAAGGATTGCATCTTACCATTAGAAGTGTAAACATGGTCTGTCCTACGTTAAATCCGTGGCGCCAGTTATGGTAGGTGATATCACGGTAACCTTTCCTGATTGTATACATCCATCGGGTCAATACCTGAAGCAGAACATAGTATCTTTATAATAAGCATGTTAGGTAATGTAAAAAGACATTTTCATACAAACCCATATTTGGCAGTAATTTTGATAATGTTTCTAAATTAAGAAATAAGACGGTTAAGATTGTCACTGTACTATGATTGCACTTTCCCCAAAGTAATCAAGAGCACACATTTTCCCTTAGAAAGCAAATCTAAGCCAAATTGTACAAGACAAAAATGCAATGGACATTCCAATCACCCATTTCTCAATAACATCCAAATATACAAATGAGAATATAAAGTTATTTTCACAACAATATCTCTTTAGATTCTTGGAGCCTAATATCTTCAAACGAACTCTGCTATCTACATTCGTTGGCCCAGTATTACAATGAATTCAGGATCTGGTGGTGAGAGAAATAAGGGGATGCGCAATTAACTCTAAAGCCACTAATCAATTTATCCAGTACTTGTGGGAGCCAAAACAATACAATATTTAACCTAAGAAATGCCTACAGGCCCCAAGACTACTGCAGAACGTCTTTGGTTCCTCTTCTGTCCCCGACACTGCTTGCATTACTTGCAAAACGTAGTGGATTCAGCCCAGTACATTACGCTTAAAACCCTCCCAACCATTGAGCACACCTACATGAAATGCTATCGTAGAAAAGCAGCATCCATCATCAGAGATCCCCACCACCCAGTTCACACTCTCTTCTCACTGCTGCCATCGGGGAGAAGGTACTGGAGCCTCAGGACTCACACTACCAGGTTCAAGAACAGTTACTACCCTTCAACCATCAGGCTCCTGAATAAAAAGGGATAGCTATATTCAGCTTCACTTGCCCATCATTTAAGTGTTCCCACAACCAATGATCTCACTTTCAAGGACTCTTTATCTCTTTTCTCGTTAATCATTGCTATTTATTTATATTTGCATATGCACGGTTTATTGTCTCCCACACTCTGGCTGATCTTTCATTGATCCTGTTATAGTTATTATTTTATAGATTTGCAGTGAATATGCCCATAAGAAAATGAATCTCAGGGTTGCTTTTCTTTTGATAATAAAATGTACTTTGAACTTTGTCACAGTCTGGTGGTGAAGCCCCTCCATAGGTTGTGTTCGCTCCTAATCATACTTCTTGGGAAAGAGATTCCTCACCTCTTGCACAACCAAGTTCTCCTTCCCCACAGGTTGCCACCACAACTATGCCCCAAAAGAGTTCAGTGAGACAAGTGGGTTCCGTGATACAGTAAATTTAGCGTAGCATGTCCTGCCGAAGGGTCTCGGCCTGAAACGTCGACTGTACTTTTTTTTCCATAGATGCTGCCTGGCCTGCTGAGTTCCTCCAGCATTTTGTGTGTGTTCCTCAATTAGTGTTTTGAAATGTTTCAGTGAGCTTGGCTACCCATCTCTCAATTTAGCATAGCAGTTGCACATGATGTTTGCCTTTTCATTTTATCCTGCCGTACAGCCAGTGACATTAGGATCTAAGAACCTGCTGCTAAACTATGAGTCAAGCTAGCACAGGGACCTTCAACCCATGATATCAGGGCTCCAGAATCCAAATTAAAAGAAAACAGTGAAAAGGCTACTCAGCTATATTTTTTTGGAAAGTAATTAGTTGAATACAAAAAGGTACAACAACATGACTTAAAAAGACTCACATCTGCTGGTATTTTGAATTTTTCAACCGCCTTTATTTCAAAGAAACACTGAATTCCATACTTGATTAGATCAAATTCGGAAACAGGTAAGTCACTGAAGTGAAATTCATAGAGGTCAATTTTGCACGGATCAGGTAGTTCTTCTTTCTATCAATGAGATTCAATTTATAACAACATGATTTTTAAAAAAGGCAATTAATTCCCAATTCCCAAGTACCACCCAACAGGCAACAATGTAAAAAGAAACAACAAATGTAATTTACCAAGATGGTAATCATTTCTTTCTGTTCACAGTCTGCAATGCCCTTGTCCAGCTTCTCTTTTGTTTTCTGCGAAAAGATAAATTGCTCGGTAGAACGGAAGATGTTTGGATTTATTTTCATTGTTTTAATCATTAATGAATCAGAAGTCCCATTGCTATACCTACCAAAATGGTCTGAAGTTCTTTGTCAGTGCACTTTGAATGGTACATTAACATTTCTGCAGCAATATCTTTCCTGCTCTCCAGTTTATTCATTTTGTCATAAGTATCGGTGTTCAGGAGTGACCATCCCAGGAACTGTGTCAAGGTCTGGAGCAACCAAGTAGCCGGAGTTAGTAAAGATGATCTATACCAGAGGTGTTCTTAATAGAAATTAGCCTAGAATTTCTTGTGGAGAAGCTATAGAGTCATAAAGCACTCCAGCATGGAAACAGGCCAATCAGCCCATTAAGTCAATGCTGCCTAGTTCCATTGACCTATACCTGGACCATAGCCCCACATACTCCTGCCATTCAGATACTTATCCAAACTTCTCTAAATGTTGAAATCAAACCCACAGCCAGTACTTCTGCTGGGAGCTCATCTATATTCTCACCACTGTGAGTGAGGAAGCTCCCTTTAAACATGACTTTCACCCTTAACCCATGACTTCTAGTTCTACTCTCACCCAACCTCAGTGGAAAAAGCCTGCTTGCATTTACTCTTGCATACCACTCATAATTTTGTATATGTCTCTTATCAAAGCTCCCCTCATTCTTCTATCCTCCAGGGAATAAAATCCTAACCTGTTCAACTTCCCCTTTAACTCAGGTCCTCAGGTCCTAGCAACATCCTTGTAAATTTTCTCTGTATTCTTTCATACTCATTGATATCCTTCCTTTTGATAGGTGATCAGAACTGCACTAATTGCTCCAAGTTCAATCTTACCAATGTCTATACAACTTCAAAATGTGTAACATCAACTCCTGTATTCAGTTCTCTGATTAGGAAAGCCAATGTGCCAAAAGATGTGTTTCTTGCCCATCTACCTGCAACATCACTGTCAAGGAATTTTGGATCTATATTCCCAGATCTCTCTGTTCTACTGCACTCCTCAGTGCCCTACCACTCACTGTGCAAGTCCTATCCTGATTTGTTCTACCAAACTGTAAAACCTTCCACTTGTTTGCATTAAATTCCATCTGCCATTTTCCAACCCATTTTCCCAGCTGGTAAATCAGCATTCTACACGCAAATTTGATACAGAATTCAAACCAGTACAGAAACATTATTTTCCACTGTCGTTAGAATATATTAGAGGAAAAGGAAATAGCAGTGCTAGACAGTAAAAACTAATTAAATCAAACTGTTTTCAAAATCAGTTTTGGTAGATTAAGCTGAAATATGATTCAATATTGTGCAGTGTATAAGATTTTCATTTTGAATTTGTGCCCGTTATGGACCAGCATACATGAAGGGAATTTCTATTTGCCAGTGCTTTACATGGGCTATGGAGCTACAAAGGGAAATGAACCAGAGTAAATGTGAAAAATGGAGTTTTAGGATTAGCAGAAGAGTGAGTAGAAGTTACTTCATCATTTTCTCTTCTATCTTCAGGATCAGAAATTATATGAATATATGTTTACTTATTTCTATGAGCACAAATTTATGGGAATTCTGGTTAGATTCTGATACTTCAGTGATTTCCTTTATCACGAACATTTCTAGTTGCCCTTTTAAATATGAAGTTTTATATCAGTTTCGATATGTAGTGTGGAGGTGGTTAGTAGTCAATACTTGCAGAATATAACTAGACAGACTACACTGGTGAAAGATCTGTGCAGTGAGCTATGACAAAGGCAACCTTGTTTCCTGTTACAGCTAAGTTATTCTTCTTTGTTCAGTATTGGATTACAACAAATTGTAGACAAATGAATGTTTTTGATATCAAATTGAAGGTTTTTGATATCAGATTGAAGATTCTGAGATAAGACATAAGCTCCATGCTCCTCCCCATCATACCACAAGAATTTCTTTGCCTGACTGATAAATGCTCTACCAACTTCAGAGGACTGGGATACACCAGTGGACTTTTACTATAGTTGGTTTCTCCCTCCATTAATACTCAATGAGTAGGGCTTTCCTCATGGGCGCTGGCATGTCATGCTTGCAACAGGAGCAAGCATGTATATGGACATAAGATTCTGTAGTTGCTGGAAATCCAGAGTAACACATGTAAAATACTGAGGAGCTCAGCAATCAGGCAGCATCTAGGGAAAGGAATAAAGAGTCGATGTGTCGGGCCAAATCCCTTCGTCAGGCATGTACATATGTCCCACAGCAGGAAGATGGAAGGAAAGGACACTCTCCATGCTCTTCAAAATGATAATTTTATAAGTGTTGTGAAAGCAAATCCAAAAAGGTACCTACTTCAGTGATCTGCTCATCATATTCATCAAATGGTTTGCCATCCTTTCGGTTGTAAAATGTTGCTATTCCCACTATCTCTTCCTTCTTATTCACGATTGGCAAAGACAGGACATTTTTTATAACCCAACCTGTTTCATCTACTGCTTCTTTCTATGAAAAAATGTTGAGAGATACAACTAGTTGTATGATAATATGCAATGAGATTTAAGCATTGCAAGTCTCTAAAGGATAATGCCAGTTTATAATTTAACTACAGTATCTGTAAATTATAGCAAAAGTGTGCATGCACTATTAATTCGTATTTTTGAAGGACCACCATGACCTATTTTGTTTTGTCAGTAATTCATCCAACTTGTTAATAATTGTTGAAGCATTAACTGTTAATGAAGAAACCTACTGCATGCAAAAAATGTTTTTAATTTATTCAGTTTTACTCAAGTTTTTATTTGTATATTTATTGTAAAATAATCTGTTTTCATCTTCATTTTAAAGACTTTCTCTCCTTTCAAGCTACTTTTCTGCAGTTATGACAACTCTCTAAAAAAATTTGATTGAATTGCTTATGTGAAGGGGGTAGAATTTCCTGTCCAAAATGTTATAACTGGATGGTGACCAAGAAACCAACAACCATAATGGAATGCTTCCAAGTGCTTAATTTTTAATAAAAGTTCAGCTATTTTTGCGACAAATCCAAACTAATTAGGTCACCTTGGTTGAGGTTGGAGTACACCTGCCACTTACAATGAAAACTATGAACTCACTTCCTGGCTTGAATAGAGCATGATCTTCTGGAATCGTGGTGAGAGCATGCTATGCTAAGTTGCCATCAGGTCTGCTCCACCATTCCATCATGACTGATTTAATATCCCTCTCAACCACATTCTCCTGCCCTCTCCCAATAACCTCTGATGCCCTGAATAACCAAGAACCTATCAACCTTTGCTTTAAATATACTCAATGATTTGGCCTCCACAGCCATCTATGGCAATGAATTCCATAGATTCACCAACTTCTGGCTAAAGGAATTCCTTCTCATATTTGTTCTAAATGGAAGTCCCTCTATTCTGAGGCTGTGCCCTCTTGTCCTAGACTATCCCACTAAAGGAAACATCCTCTCCACATTCCCTCTATCCAGGCCTTTCAATATTCAATAGACTTCAAAGAGATCTTCCCCTTTTCCACCCCCCTCCCCCATTCTTCTAAACTCCAGTGAGTACAGGCCCAGGGCCATCAAATGCTCATACATTAACCCTTTCATTCCTGAAATCATTCTCATGAACCTCCTCTGGACCCTCTCCAATGTGAGCACATCTTTTCTTAGGTAAGAGGCCCAAAACAACTCACAATAGCTCAAGTGCAGTCTGACCAATGCCTTATAAAGCCTCGGCATTAAATCCTTGCCCTTATTTACTAGTCCTCTCAAAATGAATCTAACATTGCATTTGCCTTCCTCATCACAGATTCAACCTGCAAGTTAACCCACAAGGACTCCCAAGCTCCTTTGCACCTCTGATTTTTGAATTTTATCCCCATTTTGAAAATAGTCCACACCTTTATTCCTTCAATCAAAGTGCATGACTATATACCGCCCTACATTATATTCCATCTGCCACTTCTTTGTCCATTCTTCCAAAATGTCCTAGTCCTTCTGCAAACTCCCTGCTTCCTCAACACTACCCGCCCCTCCACCTATTTAACGTCACATTATGATCACTGCCTCCTAGAAGTTTCTTTACATAAGCTCTCTAATCAAATCTGGTTCATTACACATCACCCAATCCAGAATTGCCTTTCCCTAGTGGGCTCAACCACAAGCTGCTCTAAAAAAGCCACCTCATAGGCATTCTACTAATTCCCTCCCTTGGGATCCAGCACCAACCTGATTTTCCCAATCTACCTGCATATTGAGATCCCCCATGACTATCTCAACGTTATCCTTATTACATGCCTTTTCTTTTTCTCATTGAAATTTATATACCATATCCTGACTGCCATTTGGGGGCCTCTATATAACTCCCATCATGGACTTTTTAAACCTTTGCCCTTTCCTAACTCTATCCACAAAGATTCTACATCTTCCAATCCTATGTCACCTCTAAGGATTTGATTTCATTTTTTTTTTTTTTAAAACCAACAGAGTCACCCCACCCCCTCTGCCTACTTGCCTGTCCTTTTGATACAAGGTGTATCCTTGAATGTTAAGCTCCCAACTATGATCTTCTTTCAGCCACAACTCGGTGAAGCCCATAGCGTCATACTCGCCAATCTCCAACTGCAGTACAATATCATCTACATTATTGCATAGTTACTATGTTCCAAACATTAGGCCATGTCTGGTGTTCAGATCGGTGTTGTAGATTTCATACTTAAAGAAGGAAACTTTCCTGGCTGTGTAACCTTTTTTAACCAAATGACTTTGTTCTATGGAGAGCTTTACAGCTCAAACGCCAGCCAATCCTCTTCCTTAGATGTTAACTAGTCTGCTATAGAATTCCAAGATTTCAGGTTTTACATGTTGGGTAAGGTATTCATCTTACTACCGATTCTGAGGTCCCATTCTGCATCAATGTTGTTTAGTTCTTATGTTACTGTCAGAACTTATTAACATGACACACATCGGGTATTATTTCAATATAAATATTTCCCCTCTGGTCAGTTCTTTCATTCAGGCAAAAATACATATACCATACTTGAATGGCCCATAATCAATATATGCCACAAATAAATGCTACACTTACTTGAAATGTGAAGTATTCATCTGCTGGAGCATTCATCATGTTGCAGATCTGTCAAAGTTCAGATTAATGACATTTAGATTCATAAAAACCTGGATGAACGTATAGATCAATTCAATATTTCTGATCCTGTTCTATATCCCTAGATTGTTGTAATCCCAAAGAATACATAAATATATCAGTTTTGAACTTATTCAACAGAGCACCCACATACATTGAATGGAGAACTTCAAAGATTATCAACATTCGGAATAAAGAATGTATTCCTCATCCCATTAAATGGTTGTCTACTTAGCCCTAATTAAGACTCCTTCTATATTTCAGAACACTCCAACAGTGAAAATTAATTTCATTTTATAGTCTATCAAATCCTCCTAAGTATTTTTGTATGTTTCAGTAACATCATTTCTTAATGATTAGAATATAGGGTCATCAGCACAACCTAATACACACAATGCAGCCCTTTAAGCCAAATATATCTTTCCTTTGATTACAAAACCATCAGACAATAGTTCAGAAATAATCTCCTCAAAGCCCAATATAATCCTTCCACTATACTACTATCAACTTGCAGTAAATGCTAACCTACTGACCATCTTCTTACTTTTTGCTATACCTGCTTTTTAACTTTCTGTTATTTATTTATTTAGTTAGTTATTGAGATACAGCACAATCCAGCCCTTCGAGCTTCGCTGCACAGCCATACCCCAACTTAATCCTAGCGTAATCACGAGACAATTTACAATAACCAATTAACCCACCAGCTGGTATGTCTTTGGACTGTGGGAGGAAACTGGAACATAGGAGGCATGGGGAAAATGTACAAATTCCTTGCAGGCAGCGGCGGGAGTCAGAATCAGGTTTATTATCACTGACCTATGTCATGAAATGTTACGTTTTGTGGTCACACTGCAGTGCAAGCATAAAAAATGACTATAAGGTATATACATAGGACAGAAGAGGAATAGTGAGGTAACATTCATGGGTTCATATACCGGTCAGAAATCTGATGGTAGGGGGAAAGCAGTGCTTCTTCAATCATTGAATGTGCGTTGTTAGGCTGCTGTACCTCCTCCTTGACAGTAGTGATCAGAAGAGAGCATTTCCCAGATGGTGAGGGTCCTCGGTAATGGATGCGGCCTTCCTGAGGCACTGCTTTTTGAAGATGTCCTCAATGGTGAAGAGACCTGCACCCCTGATGGAGCTGGTTGAGTCTACAACCATCTGTAGCCCCTTTTGATCCTGTGCATGGGAGCTGCCAATCCAGCTGGTGATACAACCAGTCAGGATGCCCTCCACGGTACATGGTTCGACTTACATGCAAGATTAACCGATTTTCTTGAAATAGCAACAATTACTACGATCTCACATTTAAAAAAAATACTTTGCTTTTCCATCTTTCTAACCAAAGGTAATAATTGTATATTGCCGTACTAAGCATTCTCTGTCATCTGCTTGCCCAATGGATTATCCATCTTGTAATCTTTGTTTCAATCTTGCAGTGGAATCTGAGGATAACTGTTAAGACCAGCAATTATTGTTCACCTCAAACCACTCAAGAGAGTATTGGTAAACTGCTATTTAGATCATTACAGCTCATGTACTAAGGCTACTGTTGAGGAGCAAACATTGATGCTGAAGGAAGTTTGCGTGTCAGGCAGCATCTGTGGAAGTAGAGAGATAATTGACATTGCTGGTCAGGACCATCCATTAGGACAAAATCTGCAGTCTCTTGTATCTTCAGAAGTTGAGGGTGTTCAGAGGTATTGTTGATAAAGCCTTGACAAATTGCAGCTGACATTCTTGGAGGTGTTACTGTTTGGAAAGAATGAACCTTTAATGCATCAGATAGGGAATTGAGTTAGATACTTTGCCATGCATAATGTTAATTTTTTAAAAAATGTATCATGAGGTTGCTCATTAAATATGTTTGCTGGGGGAGGGGTGGTTTGGAGGATGGGGATTGTCCATCCTACTCCTGACTTGTGCAAAAATTGATAAGCCTCTGAAAGTCACCTTCACAGAGTACTGGGCCTGCCCTTCTTCCACTATATTTCTATATAGTTGACCCACAAGCATCGTGTATGAGTTACCCCTGCCAATAATCGCATAAGTAGATGCATCTGCAATGGATGCATTGACAAGGACAAAAATCCAGCTGCTTCCTCATGTTTCCTTCATAACCAACCCCAACTGACTCTGACGTCCATCTCCTTCAGACTCAGGCAATTCAATTAGTAGCAGTGTTCTGTACTATTATCAGGTCCCTGCACAAAGTATAGTCTAAGCTATGGGGTCCTCAGTGCTTTCCCCAGGTATTTCATGAGCAGATTTTGATTTAGAGATACAGCATGGTGACAGATCTTTCTAGCCCACCGAGCATACACTGCCCAATTACACCATGTGACCAATTAACCTACTAACCCATCCACCTTTAGAATATGGAAGGAAACTGGAAGCCCTTTGAGGAGACCCACATGGTTATGGGAAGAGTGAATAAACAGCAGCAGATTTGAACCCTGGTCATTGCCACTGTAATAGTGTGAGGCTATCATGACATCCCATGTAATATTACATTATCCTATAAGATTATCCCATGTGATATTACAGGTCTTTTACAGTATGTAGCATTGTGTAAAACTGAGAGTCTGTGGAATAGAAGTGGTGACAGATTTGCTGGAGAGTGTGCTAGGAAACTTTTCCATGTGGGTCCTGCATGGCTTAATGAATAATCAGCAGAAGGATCCAACTTGGAAAACTACTGGCCAGGTCATTAATGTTTCCTGGAAAACATGCAGGGACCATCTGGAGTGGAAACAAGCTAACAATGCCAATTGGAATGATCAGTTTTTCCAACAGTTGAGAGTTCTTGGGCAGAAGACCGTTGGCTCTCAAGGTCATGCCGCACGGAGTTGGCCAGAGGTCAGAGAGGATAATTAACCAATGAGTTGGAGCCACTCTCAAAAAGCACCTTGAAGTCAATGGAAAAAAGTGTCAACAGAAAATCCATCCCTTATACTCAGTCCCTCAGGCAAGTCATTGGTAAAGATCGCAAATAGTTGAAATCCAGCCAACGATTCTTTGCTCGCCACGATTCCATTCAGGAAATAATCCTTTGATTCCTATTCTCTGCTTTTTATCCGCTACCTAATTTTTATCTATTAAAATATCAAATATTGAATCAATGTCTTTTGTATTGATCCATTGTGGAGCAGTTTATATATATCTTCTGAAAATGCAAATATACTATATCTACCAGTTCTGCCTTATCTTCATTCAGAAATTGCTGATAGAAATTTTGAAAATGTTCCCTTTTGATAAACTGTGATTAACTTGTGTCCTTCCTAGCGTGTCGCACCAGACAGTCAGCCATTCTTGTCTAGCACGTAGTGTCAGGATTGGTCTCCTTTCAGATTAACCGGGTCACGATATGAACGTTCCTGACTCGACCCTTGTTTTTTTTTTTTCACGAGGCCGAGTGGCTAGCTCGACGCTCAACCAAGCACAGATGGGAAGCGTGCTCGGGGAGCGGGTGGCCCAACTTTGATTCGAACTCGGGAGCCTTCGCTCTGAAGTCCAGCGCTGATGCCACTGCGCCACCAGCCGGCAACTTATGTCAATTATACCAAATGAAGAATTAATAGAGCAACACAGATGAGAAAAGGCTGAAGGAGAGCTAATTGAAGCACAAATCCTGGCAGGGAATGGTTGGGCCAAATGGCCTAATTCTGCATTGCACATTGTACTTAGCATAATGCTAAATTAATAGTTCAGCTTTGAATTACAGACGGTTATATGCAGGAAGCGTACTACCATGGAAAAAAAACACTTAATGATGGAACTCAATTCCTGATGGATAAGCTTATCAACATGAACTGCTTCCTTGCAGGCAGCCTTCATTCTGTCATTTAAAAGGTGGCTATTGTGAAACTGAAGAACATTGTTTTTACAAGATGGTCTCAATTTAAAAATCTCTGATCAGCCCAGAACCAGAACATTGTGTAAAATCTGATATCTCAACCTAGGGAAGATGCTGAGATATTGGAGGAAATGCATTGAAAATTTACTTCAGGGATGAGGCCTGCATTTATATGAAGACATGGAGAAGTTGGACTAATTCTCACTACAGAAGGCTAAAAATGAGTCTTAAAGGGGCCTGCAAGCATTCATAGTTTTAAAATAATGACATACAGGAGGAAATCACTTCACAAAGAATGCATTGCCTGAAAAGGGCATGCAATTAGATTTAATGGAGCTTTTTCGGTATATCTTGTTAAGGACAAGAATTGGTTTGAAAAGTTGTGGGAGTAAGCAAGGTTATGAGCCTACACCTTTTAAAGAATATATATGGTCCTGAGTAGATATTTTCCGAACACTTAGTCCTGTAAGATTTTTTTGATTCCAATCAGCAAGAACATTGGATAAAATGAGAGGAACAAAGGATTCAAGCAGGTACACATAGGGATCTAGAAAGAAAAAAGAGAATAAAACAGGAAAAGGAGCAAAAGTAGTTATGGACCAAAACTCTAAGAATTTAGCAAAAGCAATAGAGATTCAAGACAAAATAGTAAAGAGAGTTACTGCTGGTTGACATTCCCGCAACAATGAATGTGTACCAATTGTAGAGGCAGCCTCACAAGCAACAGGATAAATTTTTGGCAACAGCTGATAAACACAAGTGGAGGGTGATATGTCCACCCTGTGACCAAGGAAAAGGTGAAAGGTGGTGAATAGTCGTCAGCAGTCAGGTAAGGCCATTAGTGGAATGAGTTCCTTCGGTGGCAAGATCAGGTAAGGAAGCAGATATTCAGCCAAAGGCAACAAGAGGAAGATGAACCACAAACAAAAGAAAACATACTACTGGAGGAACTAAGTCAGGTAGCATCTGTGGAGGCAAATGGATAGTCATCATTTCAGGTTGAGACCCTGCATTATGACTGCAGAGAAGAAACAGTTGGAAAAGGAGGTGAGAGGGAGGGGTGAAGGAGATTGAAGGGTGGAGGTAGGAGATAGTGGCTGGTGGATGATTGGTAGAGACAGGAGAGAAAAAAAAAGAGTGGGCACAAGATCTGATAATCAGATCTGAAATCTGGTAAGTAAGGAAGATTGCAAGCAGAATTGTATCAGGGTGGGATGATGGGCTAATTGAGTGGGAGGAGGGGATAGGAAACTCAATGGCTGTTCTGTGTGGGGCGTGATATGTGTGCGCGGGGTAGAGGAACAAATCTGGATGACAGCGGGGGTATTGTTGGAGGGTGGGAAGGAGGCAGAGATAAACTGTATAGATCATAATCTGAGAGAAAGAACCACAGCTGTCATCGGCTATCTGAAATTGAAAAAAAAAATCAATGTTCATACCTTTGAGTTGTAAACCACTCAGGTAAAATATGATATGTTGTTCTCCTGGCTGACATTGCACCTCTCCCTAGCAGTGGAGAAGGCTGAAGGCATGTTGAAATGGCAGATCATAATTGCCCCTGTGGACAGAGTGTGGGTGTAGCGCAATATGGTCACCCAGTCTACGCTTGCTCTTGCCAATGGTAAGGGAGTTCACATCAAGAGCACCGAATACAGCAAACAAGGTTGGAGGGGAGGTACCTGTGAATCTTTGTCTGACTTGGAAGGGCTGTTTTTAGTCCATGGATGGTGGTGAGGGAGGTGGTGTAGGGACAGGTGAGGTATCTCCTACAGTTCCAGGGGAATATGCCTGGGAACCAGGAGGGATGGGTAGGTGAGGATAATCAAAACAGAGAGTCATGAGGAGAATAGTCTCTGTGAAAAGCAGAAAGGAATGGGAAAGTGAAGATGTGGCAGGTGGTGCGGTGGGATCTCATGGCAGCTGCTATGACAAAGAATGATACGCTGGAAGCATAGTCGAGTGGGGGAAAGCCGAGGACCACAGAGAACATCACTGTTCTGTCTGAAGAGAGGTGGGTGGTGAGGGGAGAAGAAAGCAGAAGTGAAGGAAATGTAGGAGTTGTTGGTTAGGGCTCCATCAACCACAGTATATGGAGCCCTCGTGGCTGAGACAGTTTACATGGTAAAGGAGGATATTGTTCATTGCATAAATCATCAGGTCTGATGCATTAAGACCCACCACAGCCTGAAAGGAGTTGGTACATCCTCCTGGTAAAGGTGTGAGTTTCCTTTGGGTGCTCCAGTTTCCTCCGGGTGCTCCAGTTTCCTCCCGCAGTTGAAAGACTTACCATTTGATAGGTTAATTGTTTAACGCAAATTGTCCTGAGATTAGGTCTGGGTTAAATCAAGGGTTGCTGGGCAGCTCGACTCAAAGTGCCATTAGGGATTATTCTGTGGTATATCTCAATAAATAAAAAAATAATTAAGCAAAATAAAGATTGCTCCTGAAACCTATGCAAGAGAATGGCATTTCATGTAGGGAAAGACCTCCAAAAAATTGAGATATCAGCTGAGTGACATTTTGAAATTTGTTTTGGAAATATAAATGACATATAATAAATCCAAGCAACACACACAGAAAGCTGGAGGAACTCAACTGGCCAGGCAGCATCCACTGAGCTCCTGCAGCATTCTGTGTGTGTTGCTTGGATTTCCAGCATCTGCCCGTTTTCTTTCATTTGTAATAAACTCAACTTATTTTATTAGTTATGGCATATTCTTTAGGCAAATCCTTTTTATTTACACTAATGATTTTGTTTGTAAAATAGATTTACAATCTAAAGTGCTATTGCACAGCTAAACTCTAATCTCTTCCATCATACATTAAGGAAAACTAATAGTACAGACCCTTTCACTAATGATTGGAATTCTGGTTACCAATCCCTTGATTGCTTGAATACCCATTCACTTATGTAATGATAGACTGTATGAAAAGTATAATACTAACTTCCTTTAATCATATAAATATAACAAGTTATTCACAACTTATAGAAATCTACTCACAAAACCATTTTCAGCAACATATGTTGGCAGGCCGCTCACAAGGGACCAATGATCTGCTGGAGGAGACCTAATGGAAAAAATAGCGGTAGAGTTATACCTTGTCCTGTCTTGGGAAATAGGCCTTGCTACTATGTAAAACAGTGTTAATACTTACGGGATGACTTTAATTTCCTCTTTTCCCTCCAGCAAATAATCGATGATCTTGTAAAAGTTAATTTCCTGAATAATTTGAGAGACAGTTATTTGTCAGAGGTACAGAAACACATGATATATTTTGGAAACTGACTATGCAAAAGATGGAGATATATTTTCTGTACACTTACTCTGCCATCTGGGGTCTTTGGACCTTTGTAAGGGGGGACTTCACCCATCAGGATTGGCCATTCATCAAAAAATTCCTATGATACATATTGCATTTCATTAAATATGTATTTAATTCAATAATTCATATTCATGCTTTTTGATTGTGGATGGTAATTGTAAAGAATCGTCCAAAGAATGATATACAGTGGATTCTAGTTGATTGGGCCATCAGTTCATCAGAACAGCCACTTATTTCGGACAACTCTTAAAGAACAAAATTGTAATTAAGAAAATGAAAGGGATTCCTTTTGTTTATTTGGGACAGGATGTCGCTTAATTATGGCAGGAGGCTGTTGCCAAGCAGGTTCTATATAGCATCAGTCGCACGCAGTTGTGCGGCTGTGTGTAGAGTGAACAGTTCTTAAAATGGCATCAGTTGCATGTGTTTATGGTCAGAAAGCAATGAGTTTTGTCATTGTTAGTGAGAAATAAGCAACAAGACAATTCTGAGCTGTTTTGCTCACTGTGATTTCAAGCATTCAGACTTGGAGATGGCAGGAACAGCCAGGAATGAAAATGAAACAATTTCACTACTTCCAACAGAACTACAAAGAATTTGAAGGCGTCAACAATGATCTTGAATGTTACAGTGAAAATGAAGATTTGAGGGATGTAGTTATTGATAGCATTGTATGAAGGCAGTACATTATCTGCACTAGGCGTCTACATTGACTTTGTTCATTGTGTACACTGGACAAATTCCTACATTGATAACCATTAGGAACTAATGCAGTTTTATAGTACTACAGTAGCATTGATAGTGTTCTAATTTGTTCTGTATTTAATTTGATTTGTTACTCAGTTTGCCTTTATATCTTTTTAACTTTCCATGAAACTTTGGCAATTGAGGCAACCGCTTCATTGAGCCAAAATGCACTGGTTCCAATGTGTCCCAGTTAACCAGAATCCACAGTACAACTACCTTTTGTTTGGTCATATCCAGCAGAGCGACCGAATATCTTTCAACATTTAAATAAAGTCGAATCGTGTACAAAGCTTTGTGAAATTGACGTTCAATATCTGTTAGTTCTTCAAACACCTTGTTAGCAGACCATAGCAGAATCTGTTGATAGAGAGCAAAAATACATTTACCAGGATGCATGAGGAAGAAGAAATTCTTATCGGTAAATCTGGTTTACAACTTGAATTGTGAAGTACCTAAAGGATGAATATTCAAAGAGTTGTTCAGAGCTCAGGAACCATTGAGTGTGAAGGCATTGTTTTTTGGGGGAAGGCTAGTCTTATGCATGAAAGAAAAACAAGCTAATTTTGGAACACCAGAACAAAAGTGGGCTATGCAAACTCAAGATCGTTTCTACTATTCCTTTCCCACCTTCTCTTGTACATATGACCAGTCAATATTCATGATATTCATAAGTAATATAGAGTTGCTGTGCTGAAAGGTGATAGGAGAACTCCTACTGAATAGGCCCAGAAAAGAAACCTTATACGTTTCCCAGATCTAGGTGTAGCCTATCTAGATTGATATCTTGTGTGATTTGAATTCTGTGAAATCATATGTGGACAGTCCAATATAATGAATTATTTACATCACCATATCCAGCAAATATGGGAAACTGAAGGAGGTACGACAAGTGCACGAGGCACAAAAAAAAAGATCCTGAATCTTTTCACTGGAAGATACAAGGAGCATTGAACCAAACAGTTGATTTGTAATCATATCCAGAGGTTCTGGTGGGTGCCAGCTTCAATCTGGATGCAGTTCACTGGATGTGTCCTGAAAAACATCAACATGGACATTGATATATACAAGCCATCCCCAGGTAGCAAATGAGTTCTGCTATTACAGACGTCCACAAGTTGATTTGGTCCTTAAGTTGGAAAATGCAGAAAAAACCACTCAACGTGGTAAATATATCCCTTCAGTAACTGAATGAATGGCACCAAAAGCACACTAGACTGAGAATAAAGAACAATGACTAGAAGGGAGATAGGATGTATGTCTGTTTGTCAGACATTTGAACTTAGTAAGATCATGATAGCTCATTTATACATAGGGGTGCCCATAGTTGGGTATTTGTAACACAGAATGACCTGTATCTTCTTTCTTTGATGGTGACCAAGGTCTAAGGAAGGTTACGATGGTAGCATATAGATTATGTGCCCAAACCAATTTATTCACAGTTTACAAATTTTTGAGCATCAAATAGGAAATTATTTCCTTGGGCCATGAAAATACCCAATTCAAAGCTATGTGCGAAACCGTAGTAAATGAGTTAACAATGGTACAGACATTTGCCCTGTATGTTGATGCAGCAGTTAGTACAACTGCATCACAGTTCAAGGACCTGATTTCAGATACATCCTTTCATCACAAACTGCTCCATTTTCCCACATCCCAAAACCATGCTGAGTGAATTAATTGACTCCTGCAAATTCTCCCAGTGTAGGTTAATAGCGAGAAGAAGCCAAGAGTATTTGGTGGGCATTTGTGGGAGAGAACGTTGCAACAGTGTGAGGAGTAAGGAGTAGGGAAAGGAAACCGGTGGGATTGCTGCCCTGGACCAAAAGGTCAATTTGAAAATCCACTGATGCAAGATTATCTTTCCTATCCCTGCTAGTAAGGCTAATAGCGCTCACTTGTACATGGATTTTGAAAATCTCCGGGTATTACATTAAAGAGATGTGACACTGAATAGAGCTCAGAGGTCAGGGATAATTTTGTAGTTTCGAAGGCTTTATTTACACAGACAGCTTTACTGAAAGGTGGAGTCAGGGTCCGACTTAGTTTGTTTCCCCCGCAGAGGGTATTGGTTCTTTGTAGCAGAATCAGTTAGACCTGATTTCTTCTATTTTAATTCATAGAACACCAGAAAATAGTGGAAGGACACCATCTTGCATAACCACTCAGTGCAAATGTGGCTGATCTATCACAGGCCTCAACATCTGCTCAGTGCCAAATTCCCACAGCCCTCAGTCCCCCGACCTCTCAAAAATGTAGCTATCTCACTCTAAATATTTCTAATGATCTAGGCACCGCAATTCTCTGAGGTAGAGATTTCCCAAGATTCACTACTCTCTGAAGAGAAGTCTCTACGTATCTATGTACACGTGTTGGCGCGTGGCCAAGTGGTTAAAATATTCGTCTAGTGATTTGAAGGTCGCTAGTTCAAGCCTTGGCTGAAGCAGCGTGTGTGTCCTTGAGCAAGGCACCTTACCATACATTGCTGTGTGATGACACCGGTGCCAAGCTGCATGGGACCTAATGCCCTTCCAATAGACAATAGGTGCGGGAGTAGGCCATTCAGCCCTTCAAGCCAGCACCGCCATTCACTGTGATCATGGCTGATCATCCACTATCAGTATCCGGTTCCTGCCTTATCCCCATAACCTTTGATTCCGCTATCTTTAAGAGCTCTATCCATCTCTTTCTTGAAAGCATCCAGAGACTTGGCCTCCACAGCCTTCTGGGGCATAGTATTCCATACATCCACCACTCTCTGGGTGAAAAAGTTTTTCCCTCAACTCCGTTCTAAATGGCCTACCCCTTATTCTTAAACTGTGGCCTCTGGTTCTGGATTCACCCATCAGCGGGAACATGCTTCCTACCTGCAGCGTGTCCAATCCCTTAATAATCTTATATGTTTCAATAAGATCCCCTCTCAGCCTTCTAAATTCCAGAGTATACAAGCCCAGTCGCTCCAATGTTTCGACATATGACAGTCCCGCCATCCCGGGAATTAACCTTGTGAACCTGCGCTGCACTCACTCAATAGCAAGAATGTCCGTCCTCAAATTTGGGAGACCAAAACTGCACACAGTACTCCAGGTGTGGTCTCACCAGGGCCCTGTACAGCTGCAGAAGGACCTCTTTGCTCTTATACCCAATTCCCCTTGTTATGAAGGCCAGCATGCCATTAGCTTTTTTCACTGCCTGCTGTACTTGCATACTTGCTTTCAGTGACTGATGCACAAGAACACCTAGATCTCATTGTGCTTCCCCTTTTCCTAACTTGACTCCATTTAGATAATAATCTGCCTTCCCATTCTTACCACCAAAGTGGATAACCTCACATTTATCCACATTAAACTGCATCTGCCATGCATCTGCCCACTCACCCAGCCTGTCCAAGTCACCCTGCATTCTCATAACATCCTCCTCATATTTCACACTGCCTCCCAGCTTTGTGTCATTGGTAAATTTGCTAATGGTACTATTAACCTCCTCATCTAAATCATTAATATATATTGTAGATAGCTGCGGTCCCAGCACTGAATCCTGCGGTACCCCACTGGTCATCGCCTGCCATTCCGAAAGGGACCCATTAATCGCTACTCTTTGTTTTCTGTCAGCCAGCCAATTTTCAATCCATGTCAGTACTCTGCCTCCAATACCACGTGCCCTAATTTTGCCCACTAATCTCCTATGTGGGACTTTATCAAAGGCCTTTCTGAAAGTCCAGGTACACTACATCCACTGGCTCTCCCTTGTCTATTTTCATAGTTACATCCTCAAAAAATTCCAGAAGATTAGTCAAGCACGATCTCCCCTTCATAAATCCATGCTGACTCGGACCAATCCTGTTACTACTATCCAGATGTGTCGTAATTTCATCTTTTATAATTGACTCCAGCATCTCTCCCACCACCGACGTCAGGCTAACCGGTCCATAATTCCCCGTTTTCTCTCTTCCTTCCTTCTTGACGAGAGGGACAACATTAGCCACCCTCCAATCCACAGGAACTGATCCTGACAAATTCGGTGGCGTGGAGAGGGGAGACTTGCAGCATGGGCAACTGCTGGTCTTCCATACAACCTTGCCCAGACCTGCACCCTGGAAAACTTCCAAGGCGCAAATCCATTGTCTCACGAGGCTAACGGATGCCTATAATGTATGCATGATCAGCCCCTTATCTCAAAATTAAGTCCCCTCATTTGAAACTCTTCTAACAAAATCATCTCAATGTCTGCTCTGTCAAGCCCTCGTAGGATCCTGTATGTTTCAATAAGATTGCCACTCACTTTTCTTAATCATTAATGAATACAACACCAACTTAATCCACTTCTCCGAACAGACAGAGTAGAAACTTGGTGAACTAAATGTGTACACAGTGCAAACTGAGGCACTTTTCTACTTCGGTACATAGGTGTCATTATTACTCGTATATTATTGTTACACACCTTGAGACCAGTATTCTGGAATGCAAGTCTCAGTGCTCATCCGGGATGCTGCTGGAGTCCAGACTGTTATTGTGGATGGGACACAGCCATTTCTTGCTAACAAGTGGAATGGATCAGCTTGCCTGATGACTGGCTTGAGTGGGTATCCATCTTGAGATGTATCAATGAAGGTAAATGCAGTCACTCATCTCTCATGGTAACAATTTGAGTTTGACAACTGAAGATGAGAAAGCTGACAGCACCTCCTCTGTGCATTAGGTGTTCCAACGTTTATGACTAGATGAAGCGGACCCTCATAACATTGAACTAATCCACTGGACACGGGAAGCTGAGATGCTGTCTTTGCTGTTTGTTATGCATGTACTAGATTTACATTGCAACATTTTGGTGTCCACCATTTGAGAACATCTGCTCAGGTACTCACTATTTGCAAAGTAATCGCGAAGTAATGAAAGTGAATGTTTCTATTTGTTTAATGACTTGATATGAGATGATCATAAATATTGAAATAGAAATAAAGCATGCAAGATTTTTGTGATTCTTGAGCAGTATGAACAGTTGAGAATTAATGTATAGTAGTAATATCATATCACTTTGATTGCTTTATCAGCTGTGAGGAAGAATCTTGGCATTTTGGAATTTCTGCTTGGACTCCATCATGTTATTTTCCTTCCCATAATATTAGTTTATTAAATGTAATATCACCCTTTCAATAAGATATAACGTGTGAGCATTAAAGAAAGGAATAATTTGATAAAATATTACCTGTGACCTTCGCTGTTCCACATTGTAGAGGTAATTGACATGGGAGAATTTCAGTGCTAGTGATGCAAAATTCAGATACTTTGTGAAAACCTTGGAATATAAAATACACACAAGTAGATTATCAGTAAATTGATTCGATTTGTTCTCAAGACTTGCACAAAAATCTTACGTTCTTATCTGTTTTTACCTCTTGGTCCTCTTTTGTGAACTGTGGCTCGCCAATTTTGTTGACCAACATCAGAACTGCTAATACTTCCTTCCCCTGTACCAGAGGGGCAGCTAGGATGTTCAAGGTTGTGTACCCAGTCTGTTTATCAACAAATGCAGAAAAATGGATGTCCTAGGACAGAAAAAGAGAGTCACATTGCAACTTGCTCCAAAACATGTTGTAGTCTATTTTTTGTTTGTCAATATGAACGTTCTTGCATTTCATTTAATTCGGTTACATAGAGTCATTGAAATACATGGCCTTATCTTTTCTAGTCCCATTTGTTGTTATTAGGCCCATCTACTCCTTTCCAATCCAAGAACCTTACTGTACATGTCAGATCAGTGACTTTATCAAATGGGAATTTATTGAATGAAAATCCAGCACTTTACACTTACTCCACACACCTCATATCTACACTGCCACAGTCACTGTCCTACTGTGTTTTCATAAGTCTTTATGCTACCTAAATAAAAAGAGTTCCTCTATCAAAAAGTCACTTCCGTCACTTTATCATTTCATGTCAGAGTCACCTTATGTTTGGAAACTGCCGCACCTAGCATCACTTTATAAACATACAATGACTCCATGTATGTAAGCTAATCTTATGTATTACTTGTACATTGTGCTTCATAGGATTTCTTTTATATTTATTGTGTTGTTTTTCTCTATGCTGCATCAGATCCAGAGTAACAATCATTTCTTTCCTTACACTCATGACAATAAACAATCCTGAAGCAAAAACACAGCCAGCTAGTTTCTGTGAGAAAGAGGGAAAAATCATGAAAACTGTAGCTGTTAGCTGAAGAGCTCACAGAATAATCACTCATAGAAAGAAAGCTCTAATTTTCCTGGACTTTTATTTTTCTGTGACTCCAAAGTTTCGGCTAAAAGCTTCATGAGCATCTGTAAGACTTTTTGTTACTCTTTCTGCACTATTACAGAGATCAACAAAAATTCAAAGCTATTGAAAAATATTTTGGGGATTTAATAACCCTTTAGTGTTATTGTTTGCCTTAGATGGAGATACAAAGCAGATCCTAATGTTTATATTATAGAGCCCACTCCTAGTATAGTACGGAAAAACTGAGGGAGAAACAGAGCTAATGCTTCATTCAGATCAACAATCCTTCATCGATTCTGAAACATTATCTCTGTCTCTCCCTCCAGAGACGTTGCCTGACCTGCTGAGTGGTTCTAACATTTTCCATTAGATTTCCACAAGCAGTGTGAAATTGGCATAATAATCTTAAACTTCCACTGATACTCTGAAGGTGTTCAATGGCCTCTATAAGCTCATTCAATTTTCCTTTCCCTAAAGTTAGTTCGACCAATGTTAAATAATCCAAAGCATTATTTTTCCTGCTTTGTTCTGGCTTACCAGGTGATTTATCAGATACAGGAATAATAACATGCAAGAGCCCTAAGGTTCACGTGTAAGTGAGTTCACTGAAGGGAGATTACTTGAGATGTCCCAAACCAATGACGAACACAATCTGCATGGATAAGGTGTCTCCTGAAAAATGAACGTCTTTGTGATCCTTCTTGATCTCCAACCTCAAACAATCTTATGATTTTAAAAGGATTATCCATGATTGTCATGATTTAGCAAGTGGTTACAAGTCAATAGCTGTAAAGCTTGACGTAATAACATGTGAAACTGCTCTAATGACAAATTCAAAGTGCATTCAGTCCATCAATTATTGCAAATCATTATTTAGTCAGGCACATACATTATGCTTGCATATAAATAAACATGAACACATATCAAATTTGCATGTAAAATATTCATTG
This sequence comes from Mobula birostris, assembly GCF_030028105.1. Taxonomy (NCBI): domain Eukaryota; kingdom Metazoa; phylum Chordata; class Chondrichthyes; order Myliobatiformes; family Myliobatidae; genus Mobula; species Mobula birostris. Next base: position 37,882,005 of record NC_092390.1, read on the forward strand.
GATCATGCATCACAGAAACAGGCCCATCAGCTCACTGTGTATGGACTATAACTATACTAATCCTATTTACCAGGACTTCATTAGCTTTCTATGTGTTGGCAATTTAAATGCTTATCTGGATGCCAAATATTCAGACCAGATTTGCCTCTACTGACCACACAGATTCCAGCCATTCTCAAGATAAATAACTTCTTCCTCAAGTCCCCTTGAAATGTACCACACTTTACCCTCTGGATTTAGATCTCTCCGCTTTGGGGAAATATTTCTTACTGTCTGTCCTATCTATATCCAGCAGTTTTATATCCTTCTCAGTTGCCCCCTCAGCCTCCTCTGCTTTAAGTAAAAACATGACCTATCCTCATATCTGGAAAGTTCCATCCCATGCATGCAACACCCTGTGATTTGCCTCTGCACCCTCTCCAGTGCATATCATTAATATTCATATCTGACGTGATTTTGCCATGGCTATATGTACACGAGTTGTGGACATCATCCAAGTATATACTGCCATTAATGTACATGTAACACATGGAGAGACAGTGCATACACAAAAAAAATTTGAAGAAATATAATCATGCATTTGCAGGAAATCCAAAATCAAAACAGAATGCTAGCACTGTTCAGCAGCTCAGTTGACACGTGTGCAGAGAAGAACAAAATCAATTTTTGGAATCAGTGCCCCTTCATTATAACAAATTAATTGAAATATTAACTTTTTCTCTCTCTACAACAGCTGAATATTTTGTGTACTTTTTATTTGATTTTACAGTTGAATGTTATTGCTTCTATGACTGGCGTTCTATCTCCACCTTATATAAAATTTGAGATACAAACATGTACCCTGATTTGCACCTCATTCTCCATTCACCCTTCAACAATGCTCACAGACCAATACAGGCTTCCAGTCCAGTGACCTTAAAGTAATAATTCTCATTCCTTTGTTGAAATCTTTCTGTGGCTTTGTTCTTCCCCTTCTCTATAACTTCCAAGTTTTCTTTTCCCCTCTCTCTCTTGAACAATCTTGCACTTGTGTTGCTGTGCTTATTTAGTACACATGTAAGTTTAAGTTCTATATAATTTACGTTAACTTATGTTTGTCCTCTGCCTTTTCATGTCAGAATCAAGCTTCTTATCACTAACATACATTATGTTGTGAAACATATTGTAATTCATAGTATATTTAAAATTAAATAAGTGATGTAAAAAGAGAGCAAAAGTGTACTAGGCTACTGCTAGCAAAAGCTAATTTTCAAGGCATTCATACCCTGTGCATGAATGCCTATGACAAGAAACTGACTTTTACACCCATTAATCTTGGCCTGCTCTGCATCTCCACTTTTTGCAGATCACTGTTAACTTCAGCTATTCAGACTCTTAATGTTTGGAATTTCTTTCAATGGCTGTCCTCTTAAAATGGTATTCCTTAAACCTTACCTCTCTTACAATCCTTTTAGTCATTCGTCCTAATAACTCAAAGCAATTTGTTTGATAACACCCCTGTGATATGCCTTGAAATGTTCCTACAAATAATGGCACATTTCAATACAAGTTGTTATTTGAACTAAACATCAAACAAACTGGCAATATACGAAAGAAATTCTGAAAAATTTAACAGGTTAAGAAAGAAAATAAAGTCACTGCAGGTCAATGAACTTGGGAGATTGTTATTTTGTATAAATTCTGGCTTATACCGTATTATCATTAGCAGAGTAAGAAAGGTTCGGAGCACACAGTAGACTGTCTGCTTGATGTTGTTTAAGTACAGAATGTCAGGCTTCAACAACAAAAGGCCATTCAAATTCCCTGCATACTCCCGGGCGTACCATGGCGCTGCTGCTCATCAGTGAGAATGAATGGAAACCACCTGAGCCGTGCTGTATCTCCCATCTTATAATAAATGACATGAAGCACCGAGGAGACAACTACAAAATATTTCTATGATTAAAATAACATTGTTGTTCTCACATCCAAAAGCCAAAAATAACCAACAGTATCATTCTCATTGAACCAGGACCACTATTTCAAAGGATTTGAATAAAGGATTTTGTGAAGAAATACGAGCAACACACGCACAAAATGCTGGAGGAACTCAGCAGGCCAGGCAGTTTGTGGAGAAATAAAGCAGCTACAGTATAGAAAATGCTAGAAATAAATGTTACCCTTCATTATGACAGGTATAAAATCAGCAGCTATAGCTGAAGCAGAAAAAGAAAAATATTGAAGGAAGACACCATTCAGAATGGGCAGTGACTGTCAGTGCACAAGCCACTTTGCAACTAAAATACACTCAGTGCCCACTTTATTCAGTACACTTGTACACCTGATCATTATGCAAATATCTAATCAGCCAATCATGTGGCAGCAACTCAATATGCAGACATGGAGAACACACACAAATGCTGGAGGAACTCAGCAGGCCTGGCAGCACCTAAGAAAATAGTACAGTCGAAGTACAGGACCACTGAAGGGTCTTGGACCGAAATGTCGATTGTAGTTTTCTCCATAGAAAACTAGCCTGGCCTGCTGAGATCCTCTTATCTGAGTGCAGACTTGGCCAAGTGGTTCAGTTGCTGTTCAGACCAAACATCAGGATGGGGGAAAATATGATCTGTGGCTTTGAGTGGAGAATGATTGTTGGTGCCAGACGGGGTGTTTTGAGCATTTCAGAAACTGCTGATCTCCTGGGATTTTTCACACACAACAGTCACTTGTATTTACTTAAAATGGTGCGAAAACAAGAAAACATCCAGAGTGGTAGTCCTGTGGGTGAAAATGCCTTGTTAATGAGAGAGGTCAGAGGAGATTAGCCAGACTGGTTCCAGCTGACAGGAAGGTGACATTACTCTATTTGAGTTACATCTCTGAACACACAACACATCAAACCTTGAAGTGGATGAGCTACAGCAGCAGGCGGCCACAAACATACACTCAGTACCCACTTACCAGCAGACATCCCTCGTCTCCTGCATATTGATAGCGGCTCCCTGACGGCCGCAAATTATATCAGAGAGAGAGGGACAGAGAGAGAGAGAAAAAAAGAAAATCAATCCTGATTGGTCTCTCTTTGTGCTAAGTAGACCTATCAGAAGCTTTACAGTCGACCTCTTTCTCTCTCTCTCATTGTCCATCAGTTCAGTTTAGTGTCCTGCAGCACCATGGCAGAGTGTTGCAAAAAAAAGAAAATATAAAACGTACTTCACCCCAGACAACACTAAAATGTACCTCTGCCTAGTAGTGGTCAAAAATAATGACAGTGTTGCTTGCTACACTGTTTGCAACAGTGACTTTTCTATTGACCATGGTGGGTTAAATGACTGTAAAAGACATGTTGAGGTGAGTTTAACTGGTGTTCACCGCCCAGATGAGGAGCTTTTTATTGGGTACCTGGCAAGGAGGCAGTTGATAGGCAAGGAAGCACAAGAGAGCTCCCCCCTTACAAGACAAAGCAGTTCTTCAAAGATGCCAGAGCATTTTATGTCAGGTGCTTTCAAAAGATCTTGGAGAAGTTCCCAATGAGAGACCAAATCTTGAAAAATCTGTCAGTGGTCAATACAGAGAGCCAAGATGAGGTGAATTCAGAGCAGATTTTGACTTTGGCAGAGAGATTTCCAAATGTGATCAAGGCAGATGCAAGAGAACAGCTCCACTTGGAAGTCCTGGATTATGTCTCAACTAACCTTGAAGGACTGGTGCCAAACTACAAAAGTTTGCAAATTAATGAGTTCTGGGGGAAGCTGTCCAAGGTAAAATCTGTGAGCACAGGGCAGTTGAGATTCAAAGAGCTCTGCCAGTTGATGAAGCTGCTTTTGGTGCTGCCAAATTTGAATTGTGATGTAGAAAGGCCATTCAGGATGGTGCGTCACATTAAGACAGAATTCCGAAGTCAGCTGTTTCACAAAACACTTGTGAATCTGATGTCTTGCAAAATTAACAAATTTATGAGGTTGAGACTTCTAGCAAAATGCTCAAATCTGCCAAGCAAGCCACATCATAGTACAAGGAAAGTTTGGAAAAGAAATAGAAAAGCTATTTGCATTAGCATTGAGACTGCCAACAAAATACCCAACAAGGAATATATATGTGTAAATAGTTTCAGTATGTGACCAAATAAATTGTTGTGTTCTTTCATAATCAAATATCCTGTATACATACACCCTTGGAGGTCGACCCGGGGGGGGGGGGGGGGAGGGTTGGTGGTGGGATATCTGTACTAGGTACATGAAGCACCTAATAAAGTGACCACCGAGTGTATTCCATGCAGTGTTTTAGACTATTATTAAAATATCAGGCACTAAACTTTGCAGGGAAATTAAACATACCAATAAGGTGTCAGAAGGAATCAGTAAGCTGCATATCACAATAACACATCTTAGTCTACAACGTAAGAATGTTTAACATCTGTTGCAGACTTCTACTGCATACCAGCTCAAATACTTGTCCCAGTATTTGGTTTTAGTGTCATTTTCCAAATGTTATTTTCTATATATAATCCTCCCTATACTAGTGGAGTTCCATTTTCATAACCCATTCCCTCAAGATGTTGGTATGTTTTCTTGTGTGATCTCTGTCCAGTTTTGTTTACTTTTTCCTCAGTTTCAATTTTGCTACCAGAGGCGTTATGCTGCAGTCACCTCCACAGGCCACAGATCTGAGGCTTTTCATTTACCAATGTCTTACTATTTCGTTTTCCCTAAAATTTATGGACTTTACAAATCCCCCACTCATCTCCCCTCTACTGCTTTCAGCATCTTAATCCGGGTTACATTTTTTGCTATGTCTCTCAGCTAAAAATACATCACAAGAACCTTTAAGAAAAAAAAACAGGCTTTAAGAACAGGGGAAGTAGAATGGAGAAGGTTACATTTCCAAAGTAGTTCAAAGTTACAGTAAAATGTGAATAGGGAAGGCAAAGGGATTGGGTATGAGGATAAGGCACAGGAACCCGAGGAGTAGAACCTCAGTGCACCATGGTAGTGCATGACACTATTACACCTCTGGGCGTACCGAAGTTCAGAGTTCACTTCCGGCGTCGTCAGTAAGTGGTTTGTAAGTTCTCCCTGTGGGTTTCCTCTGGGTGTTCCAATTTCCTCCCACAGTCCAAAGACACAATAGTTAGTAGGTTAATTGGTCATTGTAAACTGTCCTGTGATGAGCCTAGGCTTAAGAAGATGGGTTGCTGTGTGGTACAGGTCGTTGGGCCGCAAGGGCCTGTTCTGTACTGTACTTCTAAATAAATAGAGTGAAAACTCCAATGTGGAAAGGGGTCTGGACAACAAGAAAAAGCATGGAGATGAAACAGGGTAATGTAAAGTGAAAGGGAAAAGGGAAAAACTCCACAACACACTGCTGCCCCCCAGCACATATGTAAATCCTGACGAAGGGTCTTGGCCTGAAACGTCGACTGCACCTCTTCCTAGAGATGCTGCCTGGCCTGCTGCGTTCACCAGCAACTTTTATGTGTGTTGCTATGTACACCCTGTCTGAATGCCCTGCTGCCCCCCACCACTCCCCAACCCACAGACACACTCTCATCCTGCACTGGTCAATTTTTAAGATTCAAGATTCAAAGCAATTTATTATCAAAGAATTTACGAACTATACCTCTTGAAATTTGTCTGCTTACCAGTAGCCACAAAGCAAGAAACTGAATAACTCAATTTTTAGAAAAAGACCAAAAAACCACAGCACAGAGAAAGTGAGAGGGGAAAAAAAACACACACACATCATGAACCAACCTCCCTACTGTCTGTGGCGATAGTTCACCACAATTTGCTTCAGAAAAAATGTTCGAAGGAATGTTTTTAGTTGAATCTCTTGCCTTATGATCTACCAGTAAACTGTAACATATCTTCAGTACCACCATCTTAAACCAGAAGTTTGGAATATCTTTCATTGCTGTGGTTCACATCTTTGTACTGCTACTTGTTTTATTATAACAGTGCCTGTAACTTTATACTGTCTTACATAAACATGCATCTCACACTTTATGTCAACCTGTCAATCTTCAGGCCATGTCACTCCGGAACTCATCCTAACATTACTTGGTGACTGTATGTGCTGGATTTGGGTGGCGGGTGCAGATATGTCTCTACTAAAGGAGGTGTAAGATGACTCTTCCCTCCAATAGCCTGCAGATTGTGCTAGGACAAAGTGTGGCACCTGCTTAGTGCTCTACCCCCCACAGCGATCAGGGTCAGGTGATGTCATGGGAGCAAGTGACGGATGGCCGTATGAGCAGCTGGCGCATATCTCAAGTCTGGGTTCTGTAACCACTGATGCCAGGCAGACAATCTGTGAAGAGTATTGATAATGGCTGGGGTCACCCATCTTATAATGACATTGCCCAAAAGAAGGCAACGGCAATGTAGAAAAATTTGCCAAGGAAATTCATGGTCATAGACCATGATTGTAGACGTCATATGACACGGCACATGATGATGATGATGATATGCAGGATTGTAACTATTTGTGCTGTGTGTGACTATATGTATTGTGTTTTGCACCTTGGCCTCAGGGGAACAATGTTTCATTTAACTATATACCCGTGTATGGTTGAATGACAATAAACTTGAACTCGAAAAAGGAAAACAACAGGAATTCTGCAGATGCTGGAAATTCAAGCAACACACATCAAAGTTGCTGGTGAACGCAGCAGGCCAGGCAGCATCTGTAGGAAGAGGTGCAGTCAATGTTTCAGGCCGAGACCCTTCGTCAGGACTAACTGAAGGAAGAGTGAGTAAGGGATTTGAAATTTGGAGGGGGAGGGGGAGATCCAAAATGATAGGAGAAGACAGGAGGGGGAGGGATAGAGCCAAGCGCTGGACAGGTGATAGGCAAAAGGGGATACGAGAGGATCATGGGACAGGAGGTCCGGGAAGAAAGACAAGGGGGAGGGGGCCCAGAGGATGGGCAAGAGGGACAGAGGGAGAAAAAGGAGAGTGAGAGAAACCCTCCCCTCTCCATTGACACCCCCAGCCTCCCCCCTCCCCCCTCTGATCCCAGCTCTCATCCGTGCCGGGTCTTTACCATCCCCTCCGACCTTCAACTGTCGGAGGCAGAACGCTCTGTTCTCAGTAAGGGCCTCACCTTTGTCCCCCTTCGCCCACACCTCAGCGAGTTCCCTGTTCGCCACGATGCGGAACTTTTCTTCCGCCGTCTCCGTCTCCGAGCCTACTTCTTCGGCAAGGACTCTTCCACTCCCACCGATGACCCCTTCTCCCGTCTTCAACCCTCCTCTTCTTCATGGACACCCCGCTCTGGTCTTCTGCCTGCTCTGGATCTCTTTATCGCTAATTGCCGACGGGACATCAACCATCTCGACTTCACCGCACCTTGTCCCCATTCCAACCTCACTCCTTCAGAACGCTCTGCTCTCCACTCCCTCCGCACTAATCCTAACCTTATTATTAAACCCGCCGATAAGGGGGGTGCTGTTGTAGTCTGGTGTACTGACCTCTACCTTGCCGAGGCACAGCGACAACTCGCGGATACCTCCTCTTATTTACTCCTCGATCGTGACCCCACTAAGGAGCACCAGGCCATTGTCTCCCACCGACTTTATCCGCTCAGGGGATCTCCCATCCACTGCTTCCAACCTTACAGTTCCCACACCCCGCACTTCCCGTTTCTACCTCCTACCCAAGATCCACAAACCTGCCTGTCCTGGCCGACCTATTGTCTCAGCTTGCTCCTGCCCCACCGAACTCATTTCTGCATACCTCGACACTGTTTTATCATCCCTTGTTCAATCCCTTCTCACGCTCTTAAACTTTTCGATGATTTTAAGTTCCCTGGCCCCCAACGCTTTATTTTCACCATGGATGTCCAGTCCTTATATACTTCCATCCCCCATCAGGAAGGTCTTAAAGCTCTACGCTTCTTTTTGGATTCTACACCTAATCAGTTCCCCTCTACCACCACTCTGCTCCGTCTAGCGGAATTAGTCCTTACTCTTAATAATTTCTCCTTTGGCTCCTCCCACTTCCTCCAAACTAAAGGTGTAGCTATGGGCACCCGTATGGGTCCTAGCTATGCCTGCCTTTTTGTTGGGTTTGTGGAACAATCTATGTTCCGTGCCTATTCTGGTATCTGTCCCCCACTTTTCCTTCGCTACATCGATGACTGCATTGGCGCTGCTTCCTGCACGCATGCAGAACTCGTTGACTTTATTAACTTTGCCTCCAATTTTCACCCTGCCCTCAAGTTTACCTGGTCCATTTCCAACACCTCCCTCCCCTTTCTAGATCTTTCTGTCGCTGTCTCTGGAGACAGCTTATCCACTGATGTCTACTATAAGCCTACTGACTCTCACAGCTATCTGGACTATTCCTCTTCTCACCCTGTCTCTTGCAAAAACGCCATCCCCTTCTCGCAATTCCTCCGTCTCCGCCGCATCTGCTCTCAGGATGAGGCTTTTCATTCTAGGACGAGGGAGATGTCTTCCTTTCTTAAAGAAGGGGGCTTCCCTTCCTCCACTATCAACTCTGCTCTTAAACGCATCTCCCCCATTTCATATACATCCGCTCTCACTCCATCCTCCCGCCACCCCACTTGGAATAGGGTTCCCCTGGTCCTCACCTACCACCCCACCAGCCTCCGGGTCCAACATATTATTCTCCGTAACTTCCGCCACCTCCAACGGGATCCCACCACTAAGCACATCTTTCCCTCCCCCCCTCTCTCTGCATTCCGCAGGGATCGCTCCCTACACAACTCCCTTGTCCATTCGTCCCCCCCATCCCTCCCCACTGATCTCCCTCCTGGCACTTATCCGTGTAAGCGGAACAAGTGCTACACATGCCCTTACACTTCCTCCCTTACCACCATTCAGGGCCCCAAACAGTCCTTCCAGGTGAGGCAACACTTCACCTGTGAGTCGACTGGGGTGATATACTGCGTCCGGTGCTCCCGATGTGGCCTTTTATATATTGGCGAGACCCGACGCAGACTGGGAGACTGCTTTGCTGAACATCTACGCTCTGTCCGCCAGAGAAAGCAGGATCTCCCAGTGGCCACACATTTTAATTCCACATCCCATTCCCATTCTGACATGTCCATCCATGGCCTCCTCTACTGTAAAGATGAAGCCACACTCAGGTTGGAGGAACAACACCTTATATTCCGTCTGGGTAGCCTCCAACCTGATGGCATGGACATCGACTTCTTTAACTTCCGCTAAGGCCCCACCTCCCCCTTGTACCCCATCTGTTACTCATTTTTATGCACATTCTTTCTCTCACTCTCCTTTTTCTCCCTCTGTCCCTCTGAATATACCTCTTGCCCATCCTATGGGTCCCCCCCTTGTCTTTCTTCCCGGACCTCCTGTCCCATGATCCTCTTGTATCCCCTTTTGCCTATCACCTGTCCAGCTCTTGGCTCTATCCCTCCCCCTCCTGTCTTCTCCTATCATTTTGGATCTCCCCCTCCCCCTCCAACTTTCAAATCCCTTACTCACTCTTCCTTCAGTTAGTCCTGACGAAGGGTCTCGGCCTGAAACGTCGACTGCACCTCTTCCTACAGATGCTGCCTGGCCTGCTGCGTTCACCAGCAACTTTGATGTGTGTTACTCGAAAAAGGAGTAGGAAATACAAATTATATCAAGACAAGGGAGAGCATGGGAAGTGAACAAATGGAAAATTAAATAAAGGATTGAGAAAAAGAGAATTGTGAAGCAGGCTGAAAGTGATCAGGAGAAGTGTGGCCAATGCATCATGAGGTCATTGTACACCGGGTGCATAGATTTTAAACTCTAGGGACAATAAGACAAGGTAAAGCTCCAAGGAGCTGATATAAAATGAAGTGCATATAGGATTTCTTCCAATTCCACCTTATACCTTGGCCAAATCTCACCCCAACAGCTGAGAGGATCACAGGTGTCTCCCTACCATCTTTTGGGACGTTTTTTAGGAGTGCTGTGTACACAGGGCCTTTAGCTTTATCAAGGAATTGCCCCATCCATCCAGCATCCTCATCATCATGCAGGAGACTCTAATGCATAAAAGCAAGAATGGTCAGGATGGAAACAGTTTCTTCCCTCAGACCATCAGGCTTCTGAACTCCCTGTCACATCACATTTAAAGTGTCACCAGTTCATCTGTTCTATGCCTGACAATATTTAACTTATGCAACTTACTTTGTTTATGTGCAATTCATTTGAAAATTTATTCTTACTTAGCTAAATTATTGTGTATTATGTATGTGTTTTGTGTACTACTGTGCTTTACACCCTGGTCAGGAGAAACATTGTCTCATTTGACAGTATACACATATATAATTAAATGACAATAAACTTGACTTGATTTGAACTCTCCGAATGAACCTGAAAGCACCCAGAACTCTTCCCAAATGTATTTTATCTTGTGCAGACTTCACATGCCCTGCAATATTTACCTGCATGTGTGAATGTGGGACTTTACAATAATTCTCATAGATAACTTTTTTCAGGAAAACTGCTTACCTATGATGGCATATTCAAACACAAATTTTGAAAATGCAGCTGAATATTAATTAATATTAAAAATCCAAAGGTGACTTACCTTTTTAACGTCAGCAATATTTTGCACCCTCTTGGTATGTGCAGTCCATCCCACTACCCCCATATCCAATGGAAAAACTATCTCTGCCTCTGGTGCCACTAGATTACTCTCAAAACTGGAGTCTCGGGTCACACTAAAAAGTTTCGTGGCCAGTTCAGCGATACCGTTCCTCGACCTGCAGAGGAACATGCTTCCTTTGTCTGCGTTGACCAGGGTCACCATCCTCTGCAGTACCTTATGCATCTGCTTCTCCACATTGGAGACATCCTGCATCTCCCTGACCAGCTCAAACACAATGTCAGACTCTTCCAACTTGCACAGGTCCTTGAAGGAAGCTCCGTCCTTTAACTCTACCTTTGTGCCGTTGAAGATTGCAGTGATCGACTCTGGCCTGAGCTTCCTGTCAAAATATTCCTTGGCAAACTGTGGGTTGTTCTCCAAATATTGCTCGACTGCTTCTTTGCTAACGTCTCCCATGTTTGTTCCCGCGACCCTTGGTTTAGGTTTTCATCACGGAAGAAAGGCAGGGTGAAATGTTAGCAGTTCCCCTTTGATCACAGGATCACGGTTTGTTGGAGCTTCCCGGCATCCCGTGCCTCGAGAATTCTGGCCCACTCTTCCCAAAGCCGCGACAATCTTTTGAAAGTCGACAGCAGGCAAAGTCTTAGTGATTTACGGCATCTTCCAGATCGCTGCTAAACGTTACGTCAGCGATTTAAATCCTGATCGTTCTTAGATTGTGAATCCCAATTTTAATTTGCGAAAGACCAATCCCATTAGTGACTCAATACGAAAGATCACAAGTCCACGTGAGTTGGACACGGTAAATTTAAACCGCTTCTCAACCATGGGAGTTCAATGCATATGAAACCGTTATAGTTTAATGATGCTTAAAGTCTACTGGAGGAATTCAGAGGGTCGACTAGCATAGGAGATGGTGAATTGTTGACATTTCATGTCAAAACTCTTCGTCAGTCTTGAATCTCCTTCCCCCTCCTCCACAGATGCTATACGACCCGCTGAGTTCCTCGAGCAGATTTTGCAGCTCGAGATTCCACCTGCAGTCTCTTGTGTCTGCCGTTTAATGCTAGCAAGGTGATGTTTGTATAAACCTATCCAGAATCAGGTTTAATATCACTGGCATATGTCATGAAAGTTGCTAACTTAGCGGCAGCAGTATAATGCAATACATAACAAAAACTATAAGTTACAGTACTATATATATATATATATATATATATATATATATAAAAACGAAAATTAAATAAGTGCAATAAAGAGCAAAAAGAAAGACAAGAAGAGTGAGGTATTGTATACGGCTTCATTGTTCACTCAGAAATCTGATGGCGGAGGGGAAAAAGCAGTTCTTGAATCGTTGAGCGTGCGTCTTCAGGCTCCTGTACCTCCCCTTTGACGATAGCAACGAGAAAAGGGCAAGTCCTGGGTAATGGTGGTCCTTAATGACCGATGCCTGCTCTTAGAGGTATCGCCTTTTGAAAGATGTCTTTGATGCTGGGGAGTCTGGTGCCCATGATGGAGCTGATTGAGTTTGTAACTTTCCGCATCCTGTGCGGTGGCCCCTCCATTGCCAGATGGCGATGCAACCAGTGAGATGGTACATTTGTAGAAAACTGCTAGTCTTCGGTGACGCACTAAGACGACTCAAACTCTGAATGAAATATAGCAGTTGTCTGCTTTGTAATTGCATCAATATGCGGTTCCGTGTTAAAATTGTGCGAGACAGTTGTAGCCGGGTTTGGTGGGAAACGTGGGGACGCAGCTAACCGGGAAATGCAGCAAAATGTGGGTTTAGTTGACCCATTTATTCTGCTTTACAATCTAACGTGCTTGTGTTGCTGTTGTCTTTCACTGCACCTGTGCAGACATGTACTAGTGCAACACATCAAAGTTGCTGGTGAGCTGCTGCGTTCACCAGCAACCTTGATGTGTGTTGCTTGAATTTCCAGCATCTGCAGAATTCCTCGTGTTTGCATGTACTAGTGCAGAAGACTTTGATCAGTAAACTGTTGTTCGCCCCTCAGTAATTATTGTCAACTGAATACTGTATTAAAAGTACGGTTCCCCATTACATTTTGCATTACTTCCACAATATGTTTTTATATATCGGTGATGCTATAAAAACACGTTCAAGCTTTTAAATGATTTCTACCCCCTTTATAAAGCAACATCTTGCAACCATCGGAGGATGAGAGGTGACCTGATAAAGGTGTATAAGATGATGAGAGGCATTGATCATGTGGATGGTCAGAGGCTTTTTCCCAGGGCTGACAGTAGAGGGCACAGTTTTAAGGTGCTTGGAAGTAGGTACGGAGAAGATGTCGGTAAGCTTTTTTACGCAGAGTGGTGAGTGCGTGGAATTGGCTGCCGGTGATGGCGGTGGAGGCGGATACGATAGGGTCTTTTAAGAGACTGCTGGATAGGAACATAGAGCTGAGAAAAATAGAGGGCTATGGTTAAACCTAGGTAATTTCTAAGGTAAGGACATTTTCGGCACAGCATTGTCGGCCGAAGGGCTTGTGTTGTGTTGTGTTGTGTTATGTTTCTAACGCCAGTGAATAGAGCCGGTTTCTGATGGAGGGCTGGAGAAGCCGCATTTTTGAAAGAGGTAATTCCTCTTGATTCCTGTAATTTCCTCTAATACGATCAGCGGTGTTCCTATTTACACCTCGGAGATCAGATTGTTTGCTAATGCTCTTTTCGAATTTAAACAATAATCTAAAATGAATGGCAAGTTAAATTTAACTCGGCGCTGCTCCTTCGTCAGAAATCGCCAGGTTTTAGGTAGCGAACAATGACGCCAACGTCGTACGGGGAGGCTCCACGGATCGACGCGGTCGGGGACCACAGGGTAATAGCATATTGTGTTTAGCCACGTGCCGGAAAGCAATTCTTGAGGTGCAATTAGGAATTAGATTTGCGAGAACCTCACCTGAAGGGACCACAAGATTGGCTATATTCAAAAGGGAGATAACACTACAGAATATTTTGTCCAAATGACACTAAGAATGTAATGAGGTTCGCACTGTGGTATTCTTATATATAATGAATAAAGTGTAATTTTTCAAATAATTCGACAATTTGGATACAGAATCAGGTTTACTATAAGCATCACGTGTCTGAAAATTGTTAACTTAGCAGCAGCAGCAAAATGCAATACATAATATAGAAAGAGCAAAACAAGTAAATCAATTACAGTAAGTATATATATGCATATTAAATAGATTTAAATAGTGCAAAAACAGAAATAATACATACTTTTTAAAAAGTGAGATAGTGTTCATGGGTTAAATGTCCATTTAGGAATCGTATGGCAGTGGGACAAAGCTGTTCCAGAGTCGCTGAGTGTGTGTGTTAGGCTTCTGTACCTCCTTCCTGATGGTAACAATGAGAAGAGGGCATACTTTATATTTTATACTTTATTGTCACCAAACAATTGGTACTAGAACATACAATCATCACAGCGATATTTGATTCTGTGCTTCACACTCCCGGATTACAAATATTAAATATTAAAAATAGTTAAAATTAGTAAATATTAAAAATATAAATTATAAATCATAAATAGAAAATAGAAAAATGGGAAGTATGGTAGTGCAAAAAAACCGAGAGGCAGGTCCGGATATTTGGAGGGTACGGCCCAGATCTGGGTCGGAATTCGTTCGGCAGTCTTATCACAGTTGGAAAGAAGCTGTTCCCAAATCTGGCCATACGAGTCTTCAAGCTCCTGAACCTTCTCCTGGAGGGAAGAGAGACAAAAAGTGTGTTGGCTGGGTGGGTCGTGTCCTTGATTATCCTGGCAGCACTGCTCCGACAGCGTGCGGTGTAAAGTGAGTCCAAGGACGGAAGATTGGTTTGTGTGATGTGCTGCGCTGTGTTCACGATCTTCTGCAGCTTCTTTTGGTCTTGGACAGGACAACTTCCATACCAGGTTGTGATGCACCCCAGAAGAATGCTTTCTACGGTGCATCTATAAAAATTAGTGAGAGTTTTAGGGGACAGGCCAAATTTCTTTAGTTTTCTCAGTAAGGAAAGGCGCTGGTGGGCCTTCTTGGCAGTGAACTCTGCTTGGTTGGACCAAGGCAGGTCATTTGTGATATTGACCCCGAGGAACTTAAAGCTTTTGACCTGTTCCACTTGCGCACCACCGATGTAAATTGGGTCATGCGGTCCGCTACTCTTTCTGAAGTCAATAACCAATTCCTTCATCTTGCTGACGTTGAGGGATAGGTTATTGTCTTCGCACCATGCCATCAGGTTCTTAATTTCTTCTTTGTACTCAAACTCATCATTACCCAAGATATGGCCTACAATTGTTGTGTCATCAGCAAACTTATATATTGAGTTTGATGGAAACTTGGCTACACAATCATGGGTGTACAGTGAGTACAGCAGGGGGCTGAGTATACAGCCTTGTGGGGCACCGGTGCTCAGAGTGATTGTAGAGGAGAGCTTGTCCCCTATTTTTACAACCTGGGTCCTGTCTGTGAGGAAGTTGAAGATCCAGCTGCAGATCTGAGTGCTAAGGCCCAGGTTCCTGAGCTTAGGGATCAGTTTATTTGGAATGATGGTATTAAAGGCAGAGCTGTAGTCAATGAAAAGGAGACTTACGTATACGTCTTTATTCTCCAGGTGTTCTAAGGAGGAATGTAGGGCCAGAGAGATGGCATCTGCCATTGACCTATTGCTCTGGTAGGTGAATTGCAAAGGGTTGAGGTTGACTGGTAGGCTGTGGTTGATGTGTGCCATAACCAATCTCTCGAAGCATTTCATAGCATTGATGTCAGAGCCACAGGTCGATAGTCATTCAGGCATGCCACCTTGCTCTTCTTCGGCACTGGGATTATCGTTGCCTTCTTAAAACACGAGGGGATCTTAGACTGAAGCAAGGAGCAGTTGAAGATGTCAGCAAACACTCCAACTAGCTCGCTTGCAAAGGCCCAGAGAATCCATCCCAGGACACCATCTGGGCCCGTCGCCTTTCTTGGATTTATCTTCAGGAACGCCCTTCTAACATCCTCCTCGGTGACGATGAATCTCAATGCCACCAGGTCTGGTTCATCCGGAGGGAACAGGATGCTCCTTTTCTGTTCGAATCTTGCGTAGAATACGTTAAGTTCATCAGGAAGAAGCGCCATAGTTATTGATATTCCGAGCCTTTTCTTTGCGCCCGGTGATCTCATTTAGACCCTGCCATAGTCTACTGGCATCCCTTTGGGCTTCCAACTTGGCTCGATATTGCCTCTTGGCGCCCTTAATGGCTTTCCGGAGTTCACACCTGGATTCCGTGTAGCGACTGGTATCCCCGGACCTAAAAGCCGCAGCTCTAGCCTTTAAAAGGGACTTGACCTCATAACTCATCCAAGGTTTCCGGTTAGGGAATACCTGGATCGTCTTGCGAGACAAACAGTCCTCCGTGCATTTCCAAATAAAGTCCGTGACAGCTGAGGCATACTCATTGAGGTTAGCTGCCGAGTCCTTGAATACTAACCAGTCCACCAATTCAGAGCAGTTATGGAGGACCTCATCCGTTTCCTCTGTCCAACGTGACACTACTTTTGACACCGTGGCCTCCCGCTTTAGTTTCTGTTTGTAAGCCGGGAGGAGGAGCACGGCCTGATGGTCCAATTTTCCAAAGTGAGGTCATGGGACGGAACGGTAGGCATGCCCTGTGTGATGGGGGTCCTTAAGAATGGATGTCGCCTTTCTGAGACGCCGCTCCTTGAAGATGTCTTGGATGCTATGGAGGCCAGTACCCCAAGGTGGAACTAATTTTACAACCCTCTGTAGCTTCCTTCAGTCCTGTGCAGTAGACACCCACCCCTCCACACACATCCCCCATATCAGACAGTGATGCAGTCTGTCAGAGTGCTCTCCACCATGCTTAGGTGACAAACCAAACCTCTTCAAACTCCTTATGAAATATAGCTGCTGTCTTGCCTTCTTTATAGCTGCAACGATGTGTTGGGACCAGGTTAGATCCTGAGAGATCTTGACACCCAGGAACTTGAAGCTGCTCACTCTCTCCACTTCTGATCCCCCTATGAGGATTGGATTGTGATCCTTCACCTTACCTTTCCTAAAGTCCACAATTAGCTCTTTCATCTTGCTGACATTGAGTACAAGGTTGTTGCTGCTACACCACTCAACTCGCTGGATATCTTACTCCTGTACGCCCTCTCGTCTCCATCTGAGAGTCTACCAACAGAAGTTGTAACATCAACAAATTTATAGATGGCATTTGAGCTATGCCGAACCACACAGTCATGGGTGTAGAAAGAGTAGAGCAGTGGGCTAAGCACACATCCCTGAGTGTACCAGTGTTGATCGTCAGCAAGGAAAAGATCTTATCACCAATCCAGACAGATTGTGGTCTTCTGATTAGGAAGTCAAAGATCCAATTGCAGAGGGAAGTACAGAGGCCCAGGGTCTGTACCTTATCAATCAGGACTGTGGGAATGATGGGTGTTAAATGCTGAGCTATAGTCAATCAACAGCATCCTGACACAGGTATTTGTATCATACAGGTGACCTAAGGATGTGTGAAGAGCCATTGAGATTATATCTGTCTCAGACCTATTGTGGCAATAGGCAAATCACAATAGGTCCAGGTACTTGCTGAGGCAGGAGCTGACTCTAGCCATGACCAACCACTCAAAGCATTTCATCACTGTAAATGTGAGTGCTACTGGGTGATAGTCATTAAGGCAGACCACACTACTCTTCTTGGGCACTGGTAAAATTGTTGCCTTTTTGAAACAGTTGGGAACTTCCAACCATAGCAGTGAGAGGTTGAAAATGTTTTTGAATACTCCTGCCAGTCGATTGGCACAAGTTTTCAGAGCCTTATCAGGTACTCCATCGGGGCCTGCCACCTTGTGAGGGTTCACCCTCCTGAAAGACAGTCTGACATCGGCCTCCAAGACAGAGATCACAGGGTCACTGGGTGCAGCTGGGATGTTCACAGCTGTAGTTGTATTCTCCCTTTCAAAGCGTGCATAGAAGGTGTTGAGTTCATCCAGTAGTGAAGCATCACTGCCATTCATGCTATTGGATTTCACTTTGTAGGAACTAATGTCTTGCAAACCCTGCCAGAGTTGATGTACATCCGATGTCACCTCCAAACTCATTCTGTTTTGAATTGTCTCTATGTCCATGCTTTCACTAGGTAGGTCTGGCTGTTTGCTGCTACCTAGTGTTGGGAACTGTCTCTGTGTCCATGCCTTTGCTAGGTAGGTCTGGCTGTTTGCCGCTACTTGGTATTGGGAACTGTCTCGTCATGTTCAGCATTCTGTGTATGAGTCCCAGCCCTACGTCCTGTTCCCAAGGAGGGGTCCCTGCTCTGTGTCCTGTGTTCCTGTCTCCCAAGACCAAGGCTCTGTGTTCCTGTCTCCCAAGACCAAGTCAAGGCTTCGGGGTCTCATCCTTTCCTTGTGCCTCTCCCAGCCCAGTAGTACCTCGTCCTGTCCAAGCCACGTCCAAGAACCTCGTCCTGTCCAAGCCCCTTGTCTTGTGCAGGAGTTCCACATCCTGTTTCTTGCCAAGATCCTTGTCCCGAGTCCTAGCCTAGACCTGGGTTCCAGTTCCGAGTCAAGACCCAGGTTCTGGTTCCGGAGTTCCATGTCGCTAGTCCAGGCTCCTTGTTCCTAGTTCCTTGTCCGGATTCTGTGTTTCTTGTCCATGTCCTAGCCCAGGCCCTGCATCCTAGCCTCGTCCAGGCCCTGTGTCAATGTCCAGCGTCCTTTCTTCCCCACTTCCCTTGGTTGCTTAGCTCTAGTCCTAGTCCTGTTCCTAGTACGTCAATGTCTGTGTCTTGCATTTGGGTCCGCCACCAGTGCCCCCCCCCCCCCCCATATGACAACAATGTTTTGGACCAAGACCTTCCTTCAGGACTGGAAAGGGAGTGGGCAGAAGGTTAAGAAGGTTTGGAGATGGGAAGGAGTACAAGCTGGCAGGTGAAAGCAGGTAAGAGGGAAGATGAATGGATGGGGAGGAGGGCTGAAGCAAGAAATTGGGAAGTGATAGGTGGAAGAGGTAAAGAGCTGAAGAAGAAATCTGTTAGGAGAAGACAGTGGATCTTAAGAGAAAGGAAAGAAGAAGGGGCACCAGAAAGATGATGAGCAGGGAAGAGAAGAGAGGAAGTAAGAGGGGAGCAAAAATAGGAAATGAAACGAGAGATGGGGAAGGGGAGAAATTACTAGAAGTTTGAGAAATAGATATTCATGCTATCAGGTTGGATGCAGTCCAGATGGAATATGAGATGTTGGTCCTCCATCCTGAGTGTGGCCTCATTGTGGCAGTAGAGGAGCAATGGACCAACATGTTGGAACATAGAACATAAAAATCTACAGCACATTACAGCCCTTCAGCCCTCAATGTTGTGCCAACCATGTAACCTACTCTAGAAACTGCCTAGAATTTCCCCAGCACAGAGACCTTTATTTTTCTATGCTCCATGTACCTATCTAAGAAGCTCTTAAAAGACCCTATTGTATCCACTTCTACCACAGCTGCTGGCAGTGCATTCCACGCACCCACCACTCTCTGTGTGAAAAATTTACTCCTGTCATACCCTCAGTACCTATTTCCATGCACCTTAAAACTATGACCCCTTGTGTTAGCCATTTCAGCCCTGGGAAAAAGCCTCTGGCTATCCACACAATCAATGACACTCATCATCTTATACACCTCTATCAGGTCACTTTTCATCCTCCGTCACTCCAAGAAGAAAAGACCAAGTTCTCTCAACCTATTCTCATCAAGTACGCGTTCCAATCCAGGCAACATCCTTGCAAATCTTCTCTGTACTCTCTGTATAGTATCCACATCCTTCCACTAGTGAGGTAACCAGAGCTGAACACAATACTCCAAGTTGGGGTTTGACCAAGGTCTTATATAGCTGTAACATTACCTCATGGCTCTTGAACTCAGTCCCACAGTTGACGAATGCCAACACACCATACACCTTCTTAACAATACTGTCAACCTGCGCAGCAGCTTTGGGTGTCCTATGGACATAGACCCCCAAGATCTCTCAGATCTTCCACACTGCCAAGAGTCTTACCATTAATATTATATTCTGTCTTCAAATTCTGTTGGAATGGGAATAAGGAGTCAAGTTGTAAAGGGTGGCAACTTGGAAATTCCACCTTTTGTGACAGGCAGAGGGAAGGTGTAACCATAATCATACACATGAATGAAGTGTTTGGTTTGATGTGTCTACCTATCAGAAAGGCAGAGGCTATTCAGCCTGTATGCTTGGTCCATTGTTCAATTAGTTCACTAAGATGGACCACTCACTAAGAGACCTGGACTAATGATTTTGGACCCCGAGTTTCAATCTCATTGCAAAAGCCTGGGAATTTAATGATATTTAATCAAAGGGTCAGGATTTTTTGATTTTGAAGGCTATTCTCAGCAAGGTTAACCATGACATTGTCAAATGACCTTAATATTTGAAATATAAACAGAAAATGTTGGAAACACTTAGTTCAGGTGGCAGCTGTGGTAAGAGACACAAAGATCTATCTGACCTATTCATGAGAGATCTTAAAGATCTACTTCAGTGGTCCCCAACCACCGGGCCGCAAAGCATGTGCTACCGGGCCATGAGGAAACGATATGAGTCAGCTGCACCTTTCCTCATTCCCTGTCACGCACTTTTGAACTTGAACATAAGGTTGTCAACTGTCCCGTCTTTGCCGGGACATCCCGTATATTGGGCTAAATTGGTTTGTCCCGTATTTCCACTGCTAAGGTAGAGCATTCCCATGAAACCTTTCGTGCCAAAGTGGCGTGAAGCAAAGAAGCAATTACCATTAAATTATATGGGAAAAATTTTTGAGCGTTCCCAGACCCAAAAAATAACCTACCAAATCATACCAAATAACACATAAAACGGAAAATAAATAACACTAACATAGTAAAAGCAGGAATGATATGATAAATACACGGCCTATATAAAGTAGAAATAATGTATGTACAGTGTAGTCGGAAGATGAAGCCAAAACCGATTTGTGGGGGGGGGGGGAATTCGGCACGTACGCACATGCGCACACAGGTGCCCGCGCAAGGCTTCATGGTCATGGTGGCCTTTCCTGGGGTAAAGTGTCCCGGGATTCGACTGCTACTTTTGTCCCTTATTTGGGAGTGAGAAAGTTGGCAACCTTAACTGTAAAAGACATGTTGAGGTGAGTTTAACCCTACCTGAACACCGCCCCCCTCCCCCCCCCGGGTCGGCCGGTCCGCAAGAAATTTGTCAATATTAAACCAGTCCATGGTGCAAAAAAGGTTGGGGAGCCCTGATCTACTTGATTCACTGTTGACCTTTAACAAAAGAAATTGCTGCTCCTTCTTTGTCTGGCCTATGCATAATTCTGCGATCACAATGACTACCATCTGAAATGCCTGGCAAGCCATTGAGCTGGATCAAAAACTGTTATTCTAATACATAATGTGTATTATACACATTGTCCATTGATACATATGCGATATTACGAAACATAATACCAAACAATCCTGGCAAGCCTATAGGCATGAAAAAAGCAGCGGATCTCAAAGTTCAAATTTATTTTCAAAGTCTGGAGACTACATACAACTTCTTGCAGACACCCACAAAACAAAGAAACACAATAGAATCCATGAAAAACCCAGCAAAGGCCACCAAGCATCCAATGTACAAAGAGGACAAATCACACAAATAGTAAAAAAAAATGTAAACAAGTAACACATAGACGTGAGTGACAGAGTCCCCGAAAGTGAGTCCACCGCTGTGGAGTTTGTTCAGCGCTGAGGCATAGATAGAAATACAAATAGATAATGCTCAGAATCTGCAGAGAATTGATGTTTCGGGTCGACAGTCTTTTATTACAACTGAGAATTGTTGCAAATGTCAGAATACAGAAGAAGGAAAGAACACAAGAAAAGTCTGTAATAAAATGGAAGACAGGTCTCAGCGTAACATAGGCTAGTCAAACTCATCTTCTAAAAAGTGGTCTAGGACCTGAAAAGATATTTCTATTTTTCTTTCCATGGGTGATCTTGTATGGTTTTCTGAATGTTTTCACATTTCGTAGCGTTCTTTCAGATTTCCACTGTCTGCAGTTTGCTCTTGCTCAACCTTATGAAATACTCCACATGAGCATCTGGGCAGTATGCTGTTGTGACTTTGAGAGAGCCACATAGAGACTGGAGCTGTAGATGTTACACTCCTTTATTCAGCACAACAAGGAAACACATAAATGAGGTATGATGGAAGAGTCTCGTAAAACTTCTTCCCAAACTCAAAGTACATAGTACATTTTATATTTCTTAAGTAAAAAAGGTAACTAAATGATTGGATACAATTTCTATAGGTACAATTGCACAGTTATTTCAGTATTTTGGGTACAGACAAATGGTTTAATCAATTTACATACACCATAAGCACATTAGATCATTCTTCCCATCGAGTCTGCTCCACCATTTGATCAGGCCAATTTATTTTTCCTTTCAACCCCTTCATTGGGACACATCATAACTTCAGAAAAATAAGGTCAACTAAAAAGATACCGTCCTCACCTCAGGATTATAAAGGTCAACTAAGAGTCAGTAGATTACCTTGATTCTAAAGATTGCAAAATTACAATAAATTATTGTTAAAACTCAGGGAGGCTTTGAGGAAAGACTATTTCCATTGGTCAAGTAATTAGAGCACAAAAATTAATAGTGACCGCAAAGACACAAAGAAAGTTGTTAGATTTCATTTTGTGCAAGAGCTGAACAGGAATTGCAAGGCTCCACCAGAAGGAGTAGCAGAACCGAAATCTTTGATTACTTTGCAGAGAAAGATGAGGTTGGACAGCTCATTCAGGGAGCTAGCATGAGTATGAGCGGCTGAATGACCCTCGTACCTCAGAATTTTATGATTCTTAGTTATATTTGCATTGGCTAAAGTGTGTCCTCAGTCATACTTAAAAATGGACTCATGCCAATGCTCGGCCTTGGACAAGGTACAGTACAAATTCACTAGGATGAAAATGGACAAAGGGTTCAACTGTATGAATAACTTAAATAAACTTTGCTTGCAGTTTCTTAAATTTAGAAACTAATATAATTTGTTTGTTATGTGCCGTGTCATACGAGGGGTGATTGAATAGTTTGTGCCCTAAGGTAGAAGAAGATGAGTTATTAACTTCAAACTTTCTGCATTATCACTCAAAGAGTTGAACTACATGTGCATGTAACGGGAGCTGTATAACTCATTTCCTTCTACCTTAGGCCACGAACTTATCAATCACCGCTGCTGTGGACACTTTCTGGGGGTCTAAGATCCGTTTGCTCCACGACTGCTGGACTACGTGTGTAAATGTAGGAGGGGACTATGTTGAAAAGTAAATGTGCTAGGTTTTCTAAAATTGACTCCTTCTACCTTACGCCACAAACTTATCAATCACCCCTGGTATGACACGGCACATAACTAACGAA
Organism: Mobula birostris; assembly: GCF_030028105.1. Taxonomy (NCBI): domain Eukaryota; kingdom Metazoa; phylum Chordata; class Chondrichthyes; order Myliobatiformes; family Myliobatidae; genus Mobula; species Mobula birostris. The sequence goes on from NC_092390.1 coordinate 37,905,023, forward strand.
TTATATTAGTTTCTAAATTCTTCCATGACCATGATTATTCTTGGCACATTTTTCTACAGAGGTGGTTTGGCATTGCCTTCTCAGTCCTGCCAAAGCGTTTCGGCCTGAAACGTCAACTAGGTTTTCCATAGATGCTGCCTGGCCTGATCAGATCCTTCAGCATTTTGTGTGTGTTGCTCAGATTTCCAGCATCTGCAGATTTTCTCTTGTTTGCCATTGCCTTCTTCTGATCAGCGTCTTTACAAGACAGATGAACTCTGGCCATTATCAATGCTCTTCAGAGATTTTCTGCCTGGTGTCAGTGGTCGTGGAACCAGGACTTGTGATATGCACCACCTGCTCCCATGGCTTCATGTGACCCTGATCAGGGGGCTAAGCAGGTGTTACACCTTGCCCAAGGTTGACCTGCAAGCTAGTGGAGGGAAGGAGTGCCTTACACCTTTTTTGGTAGCGATGTATCTACAGTATATCTCGCCACTCCTATTATAATTAAAGTACTTCAAACTCTGAACAAAGAAATGTCAGAGGATTCCAGAGTCACAATCTTAAAATTAGTGTGGCAACTAAAGGTGCATGTCACAGAGATCTAGGCAATATATTAACACAGATGCAGGTTAGGTCAAAGGACAGGTAATGGAGGAAATGGAAAAACTGGGTTGTGTTTGATTATGAGATGCCATATAGATCAATAGTGTGCCCTCAGCTTTTCAGGGCCGTTGACTCAGATCTAAAGAGTTATTGTAATATATCCACATTTACTGAAAGTACAAAACTGGATGGGAAAATGAGCTGGTTGGATGCGATCAGAAGTAGAAAAGAAGACTGTCACAGCATTCAATTGTTTAAGTGACTGAAGAAGAAGAGATAGTGTATAATATGGGGAAAATGTGAGTTTGCTTACTTCAACAGGAAGAGTAGAAAAGAAGTATGCTTTTTCAACATACAGTGTCTGATTGGGAAGCCAATAAAGCTTATCAACCTTAATTACAAGGAAGTTGGAATTGAAAGGTAAAGGAAACAAATAAACTGGCCGTTGAGACCTTTCCTGGAGTTTTGATTTCCATGCCTCCGGGAAGATGGACTTGACTTGCAAACATCTCTAAATTGATTCCAGGAATGAAGGAAGAGTGAATAAGAATTACCTTTTATTATAAGCACAAGAGATTCTGCAGATGCTAGAATTTTTGAGCAAAACACTCGAAATGCTGGTGGAAGTCAGGCAGCACCTATGGAAGGGAAATAACAGTCAATGTTCCTGGCCAAGATGAAGGGAACATTGGCCATCCATTCTTTGTGTGTTTTGTCTTTGATTATTCTGATTATGATCCATATATATGTTTAAAAGTTTGCAATATAGCTTGTTATGCACGTTACTTTTACCTACATATTGGTGCTTAGCAGTCTCAAACTTCTGCAATATCCACATGTTAAGTTCAACTGATTGTTTTTTTTTATGGCTTTCTTCAACTTGCTGAACAATAGATTTATCGTGTATCTCTAACATAAGATGTGCAAGGGATGTCACAGGAATGTAAATCAGACACAGATTTGCATTAAAGCAAAAGACAAGATGTTGGAGGAATGCAATGGGTCAAGCAGTATCTGTAAAGGAATTTAGCAGAATCTTCTTGATTTTTTTCTGCTCCAGATTACAGCATCTACAATCTCTTGTGTCTCAAAAAAAATTAGCACTGGATCCCCACAAGGCTGTGTGCTTAGCCCATTGCTGTTTACACTGCTAACACATGACTGTGCAGTCAGATTCAAGGAGAACCTGATCATTAAATTTGCTGATGATACCACAGTGGTGGGGCTCATCAGCAAAAATGATGAAACAATGTACAGGGAGGAGGTCAAACACCTAGCGAGCTGGTACAGTGATAACAACTAGATGCTTAATGTCACCAAAACCAAGGAGATGATCATCGATTTCAGACGGTCTCAGCCTGAGCACACACCCCTCAGCATCAGCGGCTCCACAGTGGAGAGAGTGGAAAACATCAAGCTCCTTGGGGTGCAGATCTCGGACAATCTCACCTGCTCCAGGAACACCACTGGGATTGTGAAACGGGCCCAGCAGAGATTGCACTTTCTGAGGAAGCTTAAACAAACATCACTCCCCACTAACATCTTAACTACATTCTACAGAGGTGTGGTTGAGAGTGTGCTGACCTTTTGCATCACAACCTGGTACTCCAGCTGCAGTGCTGTCGACAAAAAAGCCTTGCAGAGGGTGGTTAGGGGAGCAGAGAATTGTTATTGGGGTCTCCCTACCTTCTGTCCAAGACCTCTTTCAGAGTTGATGCCTCCAGAAGACACGGCACATCATTAAAGACCCCTCACACCCTCTCCATGAACTATTTGTTCTTCTGCCATCAGGCAAACATTACAGGAGAATCAAAACTAAAACCACAAGGCTACTAAACAGCTTCCTCCCACAGGCAGTCAGACTGCTAAATAGCTGCTCTACCTGAATCTGCTTTGGATACTTTTAACTTGATTTTAATTGACATGTGGCTGTTGTGTTTTACTATTTATTGTTATGTTTATTATTTAGTGTTGCGTTTGTTATGTTATGATTGCACTGCTCCTGGGAAACGCTGTCTTCATTCTGCCCTGCAGAGCTGATGTACGGTTAGTATGATAATAACGTTTTTTGAATTGAATTGAATTGTAAACAAAAATAAGGAAAGGTGACTAAAATAGGCAAATAGGTTTTGATGCAAGGAGTGAGAGGTGGAGAGACAGAAATGTTTATTAAAGTCATTTCAGGGCTTGGGGTCTATACATCTAGGCCTACATTTGGCACTTGTGAGCAAATTAATCAGGAGTATCCAATATGCCAAAGCTACAGGAACAGTTTTAGAGGCTCATTAGATAGGACGATGTTATAGAAACAGATAACAGCAAGACCATGGAAGATCAATGTTAAAGGCAATATGAAGCCAATATACTGTAACATTAGAACAGGTACAACATAAATACTGGGATCCATTATATAACTACAGTAGTTCATATGGGAGCCAGCCATCTTTTTGGAATTCACATTTTCCATTTGAGATATTGACAGCACCAATGCCTGTCAGAAAAACATCAAAGCTCAAATTAGAAAGAAAAGAACTGACAGGTTAACAAGTTTCAGGAAGACTGTTAGAAGCTGTAGTTACAACCTGTTGGAGAAGAGGGATCTGAGAAAACAGGTTTAGAAAAAACGGGAATGACACCAACAGTTATTTCCTGCTGTATTGCAAAGTAAAATATTCTCTGAAAGGGTCACTGAGGTGCTGAGGATCTCAATACCTACAGACCAAATCACAAACAGGAGAAAATCTGCAGCTGCTGGAAATCTGAGCAACACACACAAAATGCTGGAGGAACTCAGCAGGCCAGGCAGCATCTATGGAAAAAAGTACAGTTGATATTTCAGGCTGAAATCCTTCAGCAGGACTGGCGAAGGGTTTTGGCCCAAAACATCAACTGTACTTTTTTCCATAGATGCTGCCTGCCCTGTTGAGTTCCTCCAGCATTTGTGTGTGTTCCTACCAACCAAAGATAGGTTCTAAAGTTTTATAAATATACATCCCAGAGAATCTCTTCTGTTTGATACATTAGCAAGCAAAGCTCCGTATATGTAATTTAGGGTACAGGTCCTATTAAATTGTGTAGCAAAAAGTTCAAAACTCAGATGTACTGTGAACTTGACAGACTTTAGGATCCAGAATACATTTGCGGACAAAAGCTAAAGTCAATGTGTGCAGATAACATCGTTTTAACAAATATATTCTTTGGTACAAAGTGCATTTCATTATGTCAGTGACCAAAATCCAGCTAACCATACAAACATTTGTGATCACTACATAAGCCTCTAGCTGTAAACATTAGTGTCCCTTATTGTAGAATGGTTAGAATTATGTAAAGGAAAAGTGACTATACAGGGCGAGGAAACATTAAACCATCCCAAGTATTTGAAGGGCATCTGCGTACTGTCAAGGATCCAGCCCCTCCTCGTCTTTAGGGAATACTTGGCAAATGTGGCGAGGAAAATGGGCTGCCTGCACACGCACACGCACACACGCACGAGGAACTCAACATGTACTCAAGGGATTCTGCAGATGCTGGAAATCCAGTGTAACACACACAAAACACTGGAGGGACTCAACAGGTCAGGCAGCATCAATGGATGAAAGGTCTCGCCCGAAATGGCATAGACGCTGCCCGACTTGCCGATTTCCTCCGGTATTTTGAGTGCATATCCACGGAGGGGAATAAACAATCTATCTTTTCTGGTGTGCGTGCAGCACAAGAGATTCTGCAGACGCTGGAAGTCTTGAGCAATACACACGTTACTGTGCAATGCAACATCAGTGTTGAGAATCTTTCCGTGAATGTGTCCGCCCGCCCTTGGGTGGTGGTGAAATGGACAAAGCGCGCTACGCCTGGAGGGTTAACTGGGAAAAGAGATGTGATCAATCCCGCTGTTGGGTAACTGTTTCTGTCAATGATTTACATTCCAATGCTTTACCCAGTTTGGGTGGGGGAGGGAACGGCTGATTACGAAAGACAGATGACACGAGTTGTGGGTGAGGGTGGTTTTTGTATATAGTTGCACAGAGGGAACTATCACTTCGAAGAATTTCTCAAAGCGCTTTATTCACATCTGGCTAAAGGTAAACGCTTGATTAGAATCTGAGCGGTTGTTGAGATTTATACTACACGGTAAATGTGACCTGACTTTGGTATTTACCAGGACACCGTCAGCAGTTTGAATCAGATCCTTTGCAAAGGCCGGGAGGATTTGCTTCATAACGTGTAATATATGACTCCTCTCCGCAGGGAGCCCGCGGACGATGTTGCGGTGTGCGATCCCCGCGCTTCTGGTAGCACTGGTTTCCATGTCCAGCTGCTCCGCCAGGTCCGACTGCGTAGTGGACAACTTCCAAGTGAAGGAAAACTTCAACAAGACCCGGGTAAGTCCGTGTCTCGGCGAGCCTGGGGTGAGCAGGAGACCAGGAGGTGACCTCCAGCCCTAACCGCCCTCCCCTTACTCTCTCGCAGTACACCGGAAAATGGTACGCCTTCGCAAAGAAAGATCCCGAGGGTCTGTTCCTCGAGAGTAACATTCACGCCGACTTCAAGATCGAAAATGAGACCATGATTGCCAAAGCGACCGGGCTGGTCACTTTACTACCGTGAGTGTTTGCGACACAGCATTTACTCAACCCCAATCCCACACTCGGTTCTGTGCTGACTGCCTTCTTTTTTTCTCTCTCTCTCTCATGAACTTTTCTAGAGATTGGATTGTGTGCGCCGAAATGATGGGGACCTTCAACAACACGGCCAACCCTGCCAAATTCAAACTGAAGTACTGGGGAGCAGCCGAGTACCTCCAGAAAGGCAGTGAGTAACCGGTGTCGGATGGACGTGGGTGGGGGTGGGGGTCGGGGAGAGACCACACCACGACCCAGTGCAAGTCAAACTGGAAACGAGAATCAGCATCACTTCATTGCCAGTATGTGAACCATACCAGAATTGATTGTGGTTCAGTGCCAAGCATAAAGCACAGGACAATACAGTACCATAACAGACAACACAATAGCAACCAACGATATTCAGGACATTAGTGCAAACATCCGTGAGCAGAGTGGTCACGTGCAAATATCGACAGACAAACAAACAAATAATTGTGAACATACCAACAGAATCAATTATTATCAACAGAACAAAGTTGCAGTAATGACCATGGAACAGATGTTGTGCAGGGACATTTAGGGTATTACACCCGAGTGTGTTTTGCTGAGAAGCAGGATAGCTACTGGAAAGATGCTTTGAGATGATGTGCAGTCCTGGTGGTGATGGACGTGTAGCATCTCCCTGATTTCAATTTGGTGAAGAGGTGACCGCGAGGGTGGGAAGGAGTCAGCAGTAAAATTTTCAGCTCTGTTCTTCACTCTGGTGATGAACAGGTTTTTTATTGTCGTTAGCTGGCGTCCAGTGATCTCCGCTGAGTGAACCGCTTGCTGTAACTTGGACCTGGAGAGGGCGGAGGTGGCGGGAAACCAAACGGTGATGGAGGTGGTCACAACACTCAATAATGACTTTGAGTAAAAACTCATCAGGATATGCCCTGAGGTGTTGAGTTTCCTAAGCTGGTGTAGGAAGAACAATCTCTGTTCCTAGTGACGTGCTGGTCCCACTTCAATTGGTAATGGTAATCTCCAAGAATTTGAATGACTCAAACACAGACATAGCCTGACCGTTAATTTGAGGGGGGGAGGCAGGTAGGAGTTTTTTTTTGGCAGAAGTCATTCCTGATTTTCAGTGTCTTGATTGCATTAAGCTCAAGGTTATTATGAGCACTCAGTGCTGCAAATCTACCACTGACAGCAGATCACATCATTATTAGAGATGAGACCAACTACAGTTATATCATCCACGAACATTAGGATCTTAATGGATTTGTCTGTAGAGGTACAGTCATTTGTATATAGTAAGAACAGGAGGGGGTGAAAGAACACAGCCCTGGGGAGAGCTGTCCTTATAGACACCGGATCAGACAAATAGGAGCCCAGCCTTGCTGTGGTTGTGGCTCCAGTGGTTGTATTCCACTGTATTACTTTAGGGTACAGCTAGCTGGATCAGCTTGCTGTAGAGCAGCTCTGGAGCAATAACGTTGAAGGCAGAGCTAAAATCCACAAAACAAGATCTTCAAATAGGTGTTGGGGGTGTCCAAGTGTTGAAGAATGTAATGAAGGCTCAAGTTAACTGCATCCTCAAGGAGCAATTTGGTCTACAAGCAAACCATGGTGGGTCAAGAAAAGGGATCAGTAATGGATTTAAGGTAAGCCAACATCAGACACACAAAGATTTTCATCACTATTGAAGTCAGAGCAATTGGCCTATAATCATTTAATCCAGTGATCTTGTCTTTCCTGGGAAATGGACCAACTGTAGCCACTTTAAAGCTGTCTCGAACTCTACATATTTGCAGGGAGTTAGAAAATCTTGCAGTTAAATTCATAGACTTACGCAGCACAGGAGCAGACCCTGTGTCCCAACGAATCCCTGCTCACCTGCCTACTTGGGCTAATCCTATTTGCCTGTATTTGGTCCATAACTTTATATCTGTAACTGTCCAAACCTCTTAACTGTGTCCGTCTCTAACACTTCTGCAGCAGCTGGATCCATGCACCCACCACTCTCTGTGTGAAAAAGTTGTCGCTCTGGTTCCTTTTAAATCTTTCCCCTCTCCTTCTAAACCTATGCTCTCTTGTTTCAAACTGCTCCACTCTAGGGGAAAGACTTTGGCTATTCGCCTTAGCTGTGCTCCTCATAATTTTATTACCTTCTATAATGTCACTCCTCAACCTCCAGTACTCACAGGAAGAAAGCTCTAGCCTATCCAGCCTCTCCTTATAACCCAAGCCCATCAGTCCCAGTAACATCCTCATAAATCTACCCTCTGGAGTTGAATGACAGCCAGGCCAGCCAGAACTCTTTTCCTGTAGTTCTGGCAATGTGCCCTAAACCAGAAGCTAAGATTTTATAAGCATTGGTCTGTTAGTGTCACATGTACTGAAATACAGTGAAAAACATTTGTTTTTTGATAAGTGCGATAAGATGAACTCTTGACCTCACAATCTACATTATTATGATCTTGCACCTTATTGTTTATTTGCATTGCACTTCCTCTGCAACTGTCACACTTTCGTCTGCATTCTGTCATTCTTTTACATTGTTCTACCTCAATGTACTGCGTAATGATCTGATGTGTATGAACAGTATGCAAGACAAGCTTTTCACTGCATCTTGGTACATATGGCAATAATAAACCATTTCAGTTGTTGCATGCCATCCAGTCAGATTATGTAATACATAAGTGCATCAAAGAAGTAGAAAGAAACACAGAATGTGGAATATTGTGTTGTAGATCTCTATACTCTGTAGAAAAAGTGAAGTGCAGTTAGATGAATAAGTTGTAAGTGGACCTCAACAAGATAGATTGGGAGATCGTGTCAGCAGATGAAAGGACCATTCAAGAGTCTGACAACAGGGGGATAGACGCTGTCTTAAGTCTGGTGGTTCCTACTGTCAAACCTTTCCTCCTGCCTGAAGGGAGAGGGGTGGGCTGGGTTTTTGATTATGTTGGCTTTCTGAGGCAGAAGTGTAGCAGTATCAATGAGAGGGGGCTAGTTTGTGTTTCAAATTGAGCTGTGTTCACAACTCTCTGTAATTTCTTGTGGTCTTGGATGTAGCAGTTGTCATATCAATCCATGACGCATCTGAATAGGATGCTTTACTGGTGCATCTGTGAGAATTGGTAAGAGTCATCAGATACACACTGAATCTCCTTAGTTTCCTGATGGAATAGTGACATCAGTGTGCTTTCTTTGCTGTAATGTCCCCGAACCAGGACAAATTGTCGGTGACATTTACGAAGGGTGATTGATAAGTTCATGGCCTAAGGTAGAAAGAGTCAATTTTAGAAAACCTAGCACATTTATTTTTCCTACATTTACACACCTAGTCCAGCTGTTGTGGAGCATATGGATCCCTTCTTTGTAGCAGTTGGCGTCTTGGACCTCCAGAAAGTGGTCCACAGCAGGGGTGATTGACGTGGCCAAAGGTAGAAGGAGATGAGTTATTAACTTCAAACTTTCTGCATTTTCACTCAAAGAGTTGAACTGCACGTGCATGTAACAAGAGCTGTATAACTCATCTCCTTCTACCTTAGGCCACAAACTTATCAATCACCCCTGCTGTGGACCACCTGGAGGTCCAGGACGCTCTTGTTACATGCACGTGCAGTTCAATTCTTTGAGTGATTATGCAGAAAGTTTGAAGTTAATAACTCATCTCCTTCTACCCTTAAGGCACGAACTTATCAATCACCCCTGCTGTGGACCACTTCTACAAAGAAGGGATCCATATGCTCCACGACTGCTGGACTAAGTGCGTACATGTAGGAGGGGACTATGTTGAAATATAAATGTGCTAGGTTTTCCAAAATTGACTCCTTCTACCTTAGGCCACAAACTTTATCAATTACCACTCGTACAATAGTAACTTTTGTCTTCATGTTAGACCATCTCAGTGATCTAAATAACAGCATAAAACATAAAACATTTTCAACCCCTGTCAGAACAGTAAACTCAAATTGGGCAAACCAATTAGACCATAAGGTAAAGAATTCCACAGATCCATCACTCTCTTGCTAAAGAAATTCCTCCTCATCTCTGTTCTAAAAGGACACCCCTCTATTCTGAGGCTGTGTCCTCTGGTTTTAGACTCTCCCACCATAGGAAACATCCTCCACATCCACTCTATCAAGGCCTTTCAACATTTGATAGGTTTCGGTGACTTCATTCTTCTGAATTCTAGTAAATACAGGCCCAGAGCCATTAAATGCTCTTTATATGACAAGCTACTCAATCCTGGAATCATTTTCATGAACCTCCTTTGAACCCTTTTCCAGCGTCAGCGCATCCTTTCTAAGCTAATGGGCCCAAAGCTGCTCACAATACGCAAGCCTCAACATTACATCCTTGCTTTAAAATTCTAGTCCTCTTGAAATGAATGCTAACATTGCATTTACTTTCCTCACCACAAACTCAACCTGCAAATTAACCTTTAGGAAATCCTGCACAAGGACTCCCAATTGGAGTCCCAATCTGAGACTTTGTGCCTCAGAGCTTTGAATTATCTTTCCACTTAGAAAATATCCTACCCTCCTATTTCTTCTACCAAAGTGCATGGCCATACACTTCTCAACACTCTATTCCATCTGCCACTTTTTTTGCCCATTTTCCTAATCTGTCTAAGTCCTTTTGTAGCTCCTCTATTTCCTCAAAACAGCCTGCCCCTCCACCTATCTTCATATCATCCGTAAACTTTGCAAGAAAACCATCTATTCCATCATCCAGGAATATGTACAGGGAGGAGGAGATTTTGCTTGATTTAAGGGCGTAGAATGCAGAAGGATATGGAACATCCCAAATCAAGATATTACAAATCATTCATCTTGACCTGAATCTATCTGTCTCCCTCTAAAGATGCTGCCTGACCCATTGAAGTCCTACAACATTTGGTAGTTGCTCCAGGTTCCAGCATCTGCAGTGCCTTGAGTCTCTATGGTGTTTATTTTTCCTTGCTTTCTCTCCTGACATTTTACATTTTACTTCTGTTTCAATTTTTTTTGGTCTGAGCAGAGAAAGGAATATTTAAATTTATGTGGGTAGATCAATTAGGGAGGTGGAAATAGTGTTCCCTCATGAATGTTTGCAATGGAGAATTTATCCTTTTGCAGACAGAATGGGTTCTTGAACATGCAGTTGTGTGTATGGAGTGGTGGACCTCTGAGGGTTATGTTCTGCTAGTAGTCCATGACCAAACGAAGTAACTGGTCTAGCTCTGTAGTCTTTAGTATGGGAAGCAGAATAGTGCAGATGGTGTACAATTGGCAACAGGCTTTATTTAAATAGGACCTTACAACTTAATGAAAAAAAATCACAAGGATTGCAGCAACACATTCATCTTGATTGTAGGAGCAAATAAGATTACAAAGATTTGAAGGAGTGAGATCAAGAGAAATTTGAAAACAAGGTTGAGAATCTTATAACTAAGGTCGGGTTGCAGTGATGGTCAAGAAGCACAAAGATCAGGGATAAACAGCATTTGGTATATTTACGGCATGTACAATAGAATTTGCATGAGTTTATGTTCATGAAGGACAATAGAAAGGATACTGGGCAAGGGAACTCTGGAATAGTTAACAATTGTTAAATGGAATAAACTCTTGGATTACGTGATTGTTCATTGGGATACAGAATACATTGGAATCTTTCTTTCTTTCAGATGATGATCACTGGATTATTGACACAGATTATGATAATTATGCCATTACGTATACCTGCCGAAAGCTATATGAAAATAGGACATGTGCGGACAGCTATTCATTCATCTTCTCGCGCGATCCAGTAGGACTGACCCATAAAACACAGCGCATTGTCAGAAAACGGCAGGAACATCTCTGCCTGGCATACAAATACAAGCGTGTTCCTCAAACAGGTAAATGAATGAAAATCATTACACAAGTTTTGTGTGCCAATGTGAGTACAGAATGATATTTTTGTGGGGATTCTCATGTAAATATTTGCATAGAATTCTGATATAGACGTCTCTTTAACACTAAGAAGTATTCCGCTGAGATCACTGACCTGTGATAGCTTCCTGTTACACCATATTTTACTACAAATCCTTCCCGTCTGTAATTGTAAGATTGTCACTGATATGCTATAGCTTCCATATCAGTTTAAAGACGCCACCTAATGGGGTAAACTTTTCTCTACAGCCCTCAGGGTCTTGATCACTTGCACCTTGGAAGAGATTTCCTAACCCAGTATCTCTGTCTCACGACAAGAAAATGGCAACAAATTGCACCAACTTTGTTCTTCCTTACCTCTCCCAGACATCCCACCCTGCAAAAACTCATTTTCAGGGAGGTCTCAACCAGAAGTCTCAACCTCATAGCAGTCTGTGTCAATGAATTTGTTAATTTTGTAAGACATCAGATTCACAAGTGTTTTTTAAGACAGCTGACTTCTGAATTCTGTCTTAATGTGACGCACCATGCTGAATGCCCTTTCTACATCACAATTAGAATTTGGCAGCACCAAAAGCAGCTTCATCAACTGGCAGAGCTCTTTGAATCTCAACTGTCCTGTGCTCACAGATTTTACTTTGGACAGCTTCCCCCAGAACTCATCAACTGGCAAACTTTTGTAGTTTGGCACCAGTCCTTTAAGGTTAATTGAGACATAATCCAGGACTTCCGAGTGGAGCTGTTCTCTTGCAGCTGCCTTGATCACGTTTGGAAATCTCTCTGCCAAATTCAAAATACTTGAGCAGAGTTCCCTGCGCTTAGCCCCCCTAATATGTTGTGGTCCCTAAAAGAAATAAAACCATAAGGTGTATCCTTATTATATTGTCTTATGCAGAAAATGTGACATTAAAATATGTATTTATATTATATTATCATGGAGTCATCTTTTTATTCTATTACAACTTTAAGCATGTCTGCAGGGAGTTTGGCCTCATCACGTAGGACATCAATAGAGTAGCTCCTTAGCAGCTAGCCAGCTAGTTTAAATAACGTTAGCTATGCTAATGAATGAATGATACCAGTTAAACTCACCTCAACATGTCTTTTACAGTCATTTAACCCACCATGGGCAATAGAAAACTCACTGTTGCGAGCAACACAGTCATTATTTTTGACCCCTATTAGGCAGGGGTACACTTTAGTGTAGTCTGGGGTGAAGTATGTTTTATATTTTCTTTTTTTTGGAACACTCTGCCATGGTGCTGCAGGACACTAAACAGAACTGATGGACAATGAAAGAGGAGAGAGGTCGACTGTAAAGCCCGCCTACCGAGAAAACTGATAAGTCTACTTAGCACAACGAGAGACCAATCAGGATGCTCTCTCTGTCACTCTCTCACTATGTCTGTCACTTGTTCTCTCTCCCTCTATGTGTGTCTCTCTCCCCCCCTCCCTCCCACTCGCTCGGTCTCAAAAAATCGATTTCTGGGATATTGTATATAATTTGTGGGCGTCAGGAAGCCGCTATCAAAATGTGGGAGACTCCCAGGACTTCCGGGAAAGGTGGGATTTCTGCTTCTCCCCTTCTCAGACAATCCTCCCACTTCCACTGGCTCTACATTAGTTTCTCACTGATTTCCTCAATCTTCCTTTCATATGCTTATTCTCCTTATTTTAATGAGAAGACTTTTACCCAATCTCAGCGGCAGCATTGCATGTCCTTTCTCCAGCCATCACTTACTTATTAACTCCTGTATTTCCTGATCACTTGACTTCTAATTAACTCCAGTCTTCAAGTGAAATCTACTTATCAACTGAAATGACTCTGTCTATCCTATTTTCCAGCCCCTATGTACACGTGGTCTGCTCTGGCCTTCATCAGTGGCCTACAATCTGAGGTCTGTTCCAGGCCTCTCAAGCTCTGGAGCTTTCTTCTCAATGCTAGCAAACTTATGGAAAATCTCTTTCCGTAATACTTCCCAAATTAGCCTTTTCTTGGAAAGGTTTTCAAACAATTGGATAATCTCCATAGTGCGGAAGGACTCTTGAATTCCCCACTGCTGCCTTGTTAGATACTTTCTGAAACAATTTAAATAGAATTGTTACAAATGTGGTGTACTATTTCAAATGTAACAACAGAACAGTGCAACACAATACAGGCCCTTTGGCCCACAATGCTGTGCCAACCTTTTAACCTACTCCAAGATCAATCTAACCCTTCCCTTCCTCAAAGTAATACCATGAATTCAGGAAGGAAATTCTCTGGAGCATGACAAATGTACCCTTACCCTTGGCTTTTTCCCTCTGGTGTTGTTTATGACTATCTGGAGATATGCATGGGTGATGTTGTTGCTTGTTCCTTTAGCAGTATTGTTCAAAGATTCACTTGACAATGAAATTTGTTTGCAGAAGCAAATACAGTTGAGGTAGTGTCCTGGAAACTTATACTCAATCACAGTACCAAAACACAAATGGTATTTATTCCATGATTATTTTACATTTTTGCTAAATTCTGAAAACTGAAGTGTGGTATCTATGTGCTTGGCCATTTTCAAATGGAAAAGGCGAGACGTGATCAGTAATACATAAAATTATTCTCGATCCACGTATTTCCTTTCAATAAAAACTCGGTACCTGTTGACAACATTTCTCAGACTTAAGTTCCTTTCATCACATTTCTGGTGAAAACTGTCTGTAGAACTTTGCAGTGTTGTAATTCCACCCTCTGGTGGCACTGTAGCTCAGCTGGTATTGTAGAGAATCTCTCTTGCTCCACACACTCTGTATCCCTGCTTCCAAGATTGCTGCTTACTTTAAGTAAATAAGAAAATGTTGGAAATATTCAGCATCTGCGGTAGGAAAAGGAAATGGAAGGTCTATGATCTGAATAGTAACTTACTCTTTCCACAGATGCAGCCTGACCTGCTGAGTATTTACAACATTGTCTGTTTGATGTTAGATTTCCTAAATCTGCAGGTTTTGATTTATCATTTCTGTTGTTTTAGTTAATTACAAATGATATTAAATCAAGCATATACCAGTTAGTTTAACAAGTATGAATCTGAAGTAGGCATTGAATAATGTCTGTCTTGACCCAACTAACCCCACTTAACTTAAAACACTTCACCTCAAAACACATAATAGCTCTCGAATCCCCTTAAATAGTGCATTGGGAAGTGAACAGTAATGGGGCAAATTTTCTTTTGACCCTGAAATTGCAAATTTCCTTAACCTTTGACATTGCAATCTCGCACATCATGCGATACATCATGATCCAGTGCAGGGCAATTTCCACCATAGAATGGCTTTGACAATTAGCGAAGTCCTACTCCCCAGCTTCGCAACTAATACATTTATTCTTTAAACTGAATGATTGTGAACATCTGTGGCAGTGGCTCCTAACGTTTTTTATGCCATGGACCCCTACCTTTAACTGAGGGGTTTGTAGATCCCCAGACTGGGAACCCCTGATCTACAATGTGTTGGATTAACATGTAGAGTTTTTTGTTTTTCTTGTAGTTTAACCTCCCTATGCTTGCATGTATCTTTATATAATCAGTTATATCCAAGTAATTGCTCAGTGAATATACCAATAATTATGGTACAGTTCCTTCTGCATTTCTCTGGAAGTTTGTCAGTAGCAGATGTCATTCCACTTGAACCAGTCTATTTCATAGGTTAATTGTTATCATTGAAGTTTCTTGCTATCTGTAGTCTTCAAGTTTAAGTTTAATTGTAATTCATCCATACACATGAATACAGCCAAATGAAGCAGAGTTTCCCTGGGCAGAGGTGAAAAACATAGTACAAAAATCACACAGCACGAGGCACAAATAGCACAAATAATTATGATAGCAGAAAAACATATGGTCACAAATAAAAATAATAATACACCCCGAGTCCCTCAGTGTCGTGGCCTGTAGATTGGTGGTGCATGAGGTGTTGGCCTGGAGCCACATTTCTGCAAGAGCAAGCGTGCGGCAGTTCTCATCACACGCTACTGCAGCCGTGGGTGAATGCATTCCAGCTCGTTTTGCACCAAGCAAACACTGGAGGGCAGCACCAACAGGGGGTTTGGGGGCCAGCCTCAATCCAACAAGGACTCCAGCCCCTCTGCTCTCCTCCACACCACCTCTGGTGTCACCTCACCTGGGCGGCTGCAACAGGCAGCCCTGCGGCTTGAGAGCCTGGTCCATGCATCAGTCAAGGACACGCAGCTCCCCCCGCCATGTGGGTCTCGCAAATGAACCAGCGAATCAGACTTGTGTCATTCTACGTTACCGCAATCACATGAAGAACATCCAAGACAATCATCTGCACCATCGGTTAGACTGTGCACTGCCTCTGTTGCAGTGTAGCAGGCTGGAACATGGTACACTACAAGTCCAGCTCCACCACTATCAAGCAACTCGATAGTGGGGTTGACTTATAGTACTTGATGTTCAGTGTCTTGTGATCATAAAAAAAAGTAAAGGAGAATAACTGCACCCTTGATTGGACCCAGAGAGGTTTTTGCAACTGAATGTGTCGCCATCTTAGTAGTCTTGAGTATGAGATGGCCATATTTGTTTTATTTCTTTGTCTTTTCTTTGTTCTCTCGGCTCTTCTTCCATTGTACTTTCTTCATTCTTGTAAAACTTAATAATGCGGCTGTAGGCAACAAGTTTTGTGCCTCGTTTTTGACTTCCAAAGAAACCCTAGACCACAATATCACCAAGATCCAAAAGATGTTCGCAAACATTCAAAAACACCAAGGAGGTGTATGAAAAAAATCAAACTTAAAAAAAATCGGATTATTCAAAAAACTACGATGGAAAACAAAGCACATACTTAACAATTAAATACATTTACATTGACCAAACTGAGTCAAATAAAGAGATCTCCTTGCCATTCTCTAGGTATACATTTCTTCCTATTGATTGCTGTTCTTGTTCCAGGATTGACCTGGCACAGGTTTACTAGGCACTCCATGAGCTGGGAAGTCTGCAGAAGGTCAGCCTATTCTATTAGCCTCCATGGGAAGTCCACTGGTGTAGTACGTATAACTGGCAGTACAGGCAGCCTTGTGGCGCATGCTGTTGGCTGCATATGTCTGTGCCAGCATTTACAGAGCTCTGCCACAAGAAAGCAGCATCCATCATCAAGGACCCCATGCTGTCTTCTTGCTTCTGCCCTCTGGCAAGAGGTACAGGAGCCTTAGGTCCCAAACTATCAGGTTAAAGAACAATTATTACCCTACGACCATTAGACTCCTTAACCAGTATGAATAACTTCACTCACCTCAACACTGAACTTTCTCCACAACATACTTTCAAGGACTCAACAACTGATGTTCTTAATGTTGTTTATTTATTTATTATTTACATGATTTGTCTTTTGTATTTTGGTTGTTTGTCAGTCTTGGTTATTTGTAGTCTTCTTAAATAAATTATATTGTATTTCTGTAATTGCTTGCAAGAAAATGAATCTCAAGGTGACATGTACATAGTTTGATAAATTCACTTAGAAGTTTTTAAAGTCAAATTTCAAAGGAGAAGTACAGCCACATTTCATTGAAGCTACCCTGCGCAGGTGAAAGAATTGCTCTGATGTATTAAAAATGTCAGATATGTGTATATAATCATTGTTTTAAATCTCACACACAGTGTAATGGGTAAAATATATTCTTCAAGCACTGGGAGATTCCCACCTGCAATTGAAATGACAATACACTCCAATATCTATAGTTTCCTGGCTGAACAATGATTAGGGAGGAAGCAAAGAATTAGGTTTCAATAGCAGAGTTTAATGTGTTTAGTTTTCTATATAATACAAGGTGAACCATTTTCATAAGCAATGTCTGTTGGAATGAAATGGAAAAGTCAGTCATATTATTAGTGTCTTTTGTGTATTCTTAAATTTTCTTTCAATTCTGATATTACTATCACTTTTTTAAGAATAAGCCATTCTAATCCATTGATGCTCATCCTATAGATGGTTGAAGTTATGGTTTCAATATCTAAATGATGTAATTTTGTTTCTTGTGCAGGTTCATGCCCATAGATCCACTAGAATAACGCCACCTTGGCAGTGATCGTGGCTGTGAGGATTGGTCTGGAGCACTACACGTGGATCAGGTTCAGTCACAATGCCAATATACTGTATTTTTCTAAGCCTAACATTTTAAGTGCAAGTAGACTTCCAGTCATGCATTGCTTTTGTCATGTTATTATATATCAAATAAAGTTATGACAAACAGTTGTGTATAAGTCTTACTTCTATTTTAATTAGGGTCAGTATCACAGATTAGTTAGATCAACAGGAAGAAAGGTTCCTGTTGTATTCTTACAACATGTCAATGGAGATGTCGAATTGGAGAATCTACTTAGTCTTTATACACCTATCAATCCTATGTGTCCTTAGATATTGTGATGGGAATTGTAGGAAGAGCATTTAATTGTGCATTATTCCTCCAGTAATGATATTATAACAGACATCTGCTTACACAGATTTAATAAGAAAGACAATAATATTCACCAAAACACAAATACAATACACATACAACAACATTTATTGTTAATCTCCCAGTGCTCAAGGAAGAGGTACAAGAGCCTGAAGACCCACACTCAACATTTTAAGAACAGCTTCTTCCCCTCCTCCATCAGAATTCTGAACATTCAATAACCCGTAAATACTACCTCATACTTATTGCTCTCTTTTTGCACTACTGATTTATCTTTATACAGGTCCACAATCCCTTATCCAAAATCCTTGGGGCCAGTTGCAATTCGGAATTCAGAATTTTTCAGATTTCGGACTCCCCCTCCACCCCCACCCCGATACCAAAAAACACGTATGTTCAAGTCCCTTATTTAATCGGTCTCAGTGTGGTGGACTTTAGGACCCGGTGGCGCACCAAACCTCTACACATCCTCCCGTATACTTTAAATCATCTCTAGATTACTTATAATACCTAATACAATGTAAATGCTATATAAATAGTTGTTATACTGTATTGTTTAGGCAAAAATAACAAGAAAAAATTTTATTTCCAACAAAAACATTCAATAAAACAAAAATATACAGCTTCAAACGAACCGAATCAAACACGTGGCAAATGACTTATTGGAATAAATATAGAACGTCACTGTCACTGTCACTATAAAACTTCAGTAACTTGTCTTTCTGTTTGTTTAAATCATATACAGTGGTAGTTCCGACACTATTTTCTTCAGTAAGACGCAGCACAGACACGCCACGATCAAACTTCTGCAATAACACCACTTTCTGCATTATTGATAATGATAGATGCTTCCTTCTCTTTTTCTCATTGTTACCCATAGGGGTATCTGCAGCTCCTTTTGACATTTTCACAGTGAAATTAAACACAGAGTCAACAGTGAACACAAAATATCAGCGAACAGCAAATGCATGTGTAACCAGTACGAGCGCTGAGCCACAACTGACGCCTGGCGGCCTCTGCTAGTGCTGCCACATCACACCTGAGTGACATCAGCTGTTGGCGAAAAAAACTTCAGTTTTCGGAGCTTTTTGGATTTCAGAATTTTGGATAAAGGAATGTGCCCCTGTAATATATATATTATATATTCAATAGGCAGCCATCAATCCCAGGGGATTATGGGTTTGCGCCTCTGCTGGACTGCATCCTTTCCGGGGCGCAAGCCTGGGCGGGAAGATTTGAAGAACCAGCTGTTGCCCATGCAGTGGGTTCCCCCTCTCCACGTCACTGACGTAGTCCAAGGGAAGGGCAAGCGCCAATACAGCTTGGCACCAGTGTTGTTGCAGAGGTTGCCAGAGTGAAGTTGTAAACAACATCAAACTGCCTTAGGGAGCCTGGCTCCAGATTTCTTCCTCGGGTTTACTCACAAAGCCTTTCCCATGGGTGGGTATGGCCACAAGGCTGTGGAGGTTTAAAGTCAGAGTTTCCTTCTCCTAGGCAGTCTGCCACTGTACTGCTGCTGAAAACAACAAATTTAACAACATATGTTTGTGATAATAAACCTGATTCTGATTCTGATTTGGAAGTAGTTCTCACACCCGAGGATACCCAACTGGACTTGGTCAAATTTCAATAATGTAGTTAACTCCGTGAAGATCAATTCTCCTACTTGACAGTTTAGTTACAAATAATAGAAGGTGGTGTCTGCTGATCTTGACTTCTGGCTTTCTTTAGTGTGTGTTCTTTGGCCAAGTTTCTACGATTTTTAAAATGGGATAAATGGATGAAATGAAGCACATGTTGCCATTTGGTCTTGACCTGAGTGGAACCATACAAAATAGGGTTCACGGCTGAGTTGGCAAGTGTAAATGCACAAATCCAGAAAAACCACGTGGACGAGAGTAACAAGTCACTCTTAAAGTTCTGTGCGAGAATCAAAAAGATAATGAGAAAAATTGGAGTCCACATGATAAAGAAGGAGATCATGAGTACCAGAAGAGTGCGGAAAAGCTGGTAATCCTGTCTGGAAACTGGAATCTGCTGTTGGTAAGCTGAGCACGGCCTGTTGGCTTGCAGCCTTCTCTTGGCAGCCTTGATAATCTGCATAAAAGTTACATCATTCCACGGTGAAAGATCATTGTCCAACCTTGCATTCAATGTGTGACAGATTTCTTAAGCAAGTGGTATCATCACAAACATAGTTAATAGAGACCATGTGGGTCAGTGGATGATATGAGAGACTGGGCAGAGGGCTGTGTGGAACGGTGGGTGACTCTGTGCAAGGGGACTGTGGGTAACTGGGTACTGGACTGAGAGGGACAGCGTGTGAGTCTGGGCAGTTGACCACATGGGATAATGAATGGCTCTGGGCAGAGGACTGTGTAGTGTAGTGTGTGACTCTGGGCTGTGGACAATGTGCAACAGAGAGTAAATCCAAGCAGGGGACTGTGTGGAACTGGAGGTGAAATCAGATGGAGGTCCACACCTGACAGTGAATGAGTCAGAGCAGGGGCCCAGAGGGACAGCGGGAGACTACAGAAGACGGTCCATATAGTATAGTGAGTGTCTGCAGGTGCTGATCAATGTGAGAAAGTGCACAGCCCTGTACCATGTGTTGTGCAAGACATTACGCAGCACCTTTGAGCAGCCTGTTACGTCTGGCACAATCTGGCTCACCAAGTTTGAAAAGTACCAGAGCTTGTACTAAATTGAATTGTAAATCTTGAGACATCTGCGTTGTTGGACTTATTTACTCATGGATCATTGGTATTCAACAAAAGTTTTGTTTATTTAACTACAGCAGGTTTTAATGAAAAGGTCTTATTCTTGAAATGTACGTATCTCTTTCTCCATTAATGCTGCCTGACCTGCTGGGTATTTCCAGCATTAAGTGTTTTAGTGTACAACAGTTAATAAAAAGCAGATACCTTTAACATTTTTGTGTAACTGATGACAATAATTAATCCTGGAATAGCAAATTCAACCAGGCTGTAGAATACATCCCACATGATCTCTTGCATCATATTTGGCCAGACCAGTGTGCAAATCTGATACACCTGTTTAAATATAAAAAGCATTGCATTACTTGTGAAGTAGATTTATTCTACCAACTGAATACCTCTGGATACACTATGATGAATCTAATCAAAAGTATGAACTAAGAAATAGGAGAAACTTATATGTGCCACAATGATTGTGGTACAGTTTAATCTTCATCTAGACCAGACACATCAACCTGGACGTAGTCTGGAGGACAAATTCAGTGAATTAATTTAAGATGCAGAAAAAGTTGGGGAATCAAGAGAGAACAAAAAGGATACACAGTGGCATGACAGAGGAGCTGGCCACAATTGAATGAAAGGGGACACTAGCAGGGGTGATGGCAGAGCAGCAATGGCTGGAGTTTCTGGGAACAATTCCAAAGGCATAGGATAGACACATTTCCAAAGAGAAGAAGTATTCTAAAGGCAGGATGGCACAACCGTGGCTGACAAAGGAAGTCAAAGGCAACATAAAAACAAAAGCGAGGGCATACAACAGAGCAAAAATTAGCGGGAAGTTAAGGAATTGGGAAACTTTTAAAAATCAACAGAAGGCAACTAAAAAGAACATAAGAAGATGAAATATGAAGTTAAGCTAGCCAACAATATCAAAGAGGATACCAAACGTTTTTCAGATATATAAAAAGTAAAAGAGAAGGGAAAGAATGTATTGGACTGCTGGAAAATGACACTGGAGAGCTAGTAACAGGGACAAGGAAATGGCATATGAATTGAATAAGTATTTTTTGTCAGTCTTCACTGTGAAAGGCACTAGCAGTGTGCTGGAAGCTTGAGTGTCAGCTGGCAGAAGTGAGTGCAATTACTTGGAAGAAGGAGCTTGGAAAGCTGAAAGATCTGAATGTAGGTAAGTCATCTGGACAAGATGAACTACACCCCAGGATTCTGAAAGAAGTAGCTGAAAGCGATTGTGGATCTTTCAAGAATCAACAGATTCTGGCATGTTTCTGAAGGACTAGGAAATTACAAAGTCACTCCACATTTCAGGAAGGGAGAGAAGAAGAAACAAAATTATAGGCTAGTAAATCTGACCTCAGTGGTTGGGAAGATGTTGGAATCGATTGTTAAGGATGTGGATTTGGAGTATTTGGGGGCACATGATAAAGTTGGCCAAGGTCATCATAGCTTTCTTAAGAGAAAATCTTGCCTGAAAAATCTGTTGGAATTCTTTGAAGAAATATCAAGTAGGACAGACAAAGGAGAACTGGTCAATATTGTTGGATTTTCATAAGGCCTCTGACAAGGTGCCACACATGAGGCTGCTTAATGAGATAAGAGCTCATTGTATTACAGGAAAGACACTAGCATGAATAGAGCATTGGCTGATTGGCAGGAGGCAAAGAGTGGGAATAAAGGGAGACTTTCCTGAATGGCTGTTAATGACTAGTGGTTTCTGCAGGGATTGATGTATGGACTGCTTCTCTTTATGTTGTATGTCAATAATTTGAATGACAGAATTGATGGATTTGTGGCCAATTTTGCAGATGATACAAAGATGGGTGGAAGAGCAGGTAGTTTTGAGGAACGTGGGCCAAATAGTTAAGGCGTTCGTCCAGTGATCTGAAGGTCACTAGTTCGAGCCTCAGCTGTGGCAGCGTGTTTGTGTCCTTGAGCAAGGCACTTAATCACACATCGCTCTAGTGTCTGTGCGAGGAGTGGCACCCACACAGACTTCCAACCTGTGCCTTGTAAGGCATGAAAATGCCCGACACAGGTCTCTCATGTTCTGAGTTGATGTTCTCTCCCCTCCCCTCCCCCCTCCTTTGAGGAAGCAGGGAGACTGCCGAAGGACTTCGACAATTAGGCAAATGGGATACAATGTCAGGAAATATATGGTCATGCAGTTTAGTAGAAGAAATAAATGCATAGACTATGTGTAAATTAATAGAAAATTTAAAAATCCTCATGGAGGATTCCCTAAAGGTTAGCTTGCAGGTTGAGTTGGTGGTTAGAAAGGTAAGTGAAATTTTAGCATTCATTTCAAGAGAACTAGAAAATAAAAGCAAGAATATAATGCTGAGGCTTTAGAATGCACTGGTGAAGCCTCACTTGGAGTATTATGAGCAGTTTTGGGCCCTTTTTTTAAGGAAGGATGTGCTGACATTGGACAGGATTCAAAGAAGGTTCATCCGCTGACATGGGAATGTGTTCAGAGGAGATTCAGGAGAATGATCCCAGAAGTGAAAAGCCTATCACATGAGGAGCAATTGATGGCTCTGGGCCTTTACCTGCTGGAGTTTAGAAAAATGAGGGGTCATCTCACTGAAACCTATTGAGCATTAAAAAACCTAGATAGAGTGGATTTGGAGAGGGTGTTTCCTATTTTGGGGGAGCCTAGGACCAGAGGGCATAGCCGCAGAATAGAGGGATGTCTATTTAGAATGAGATGAGGAGGAATTTCCTTAGCCAGAGAATGGCGAATCTGTGGAATTTGTTGTCAGAGGCGGCTGTGGAGGCCTGGTCATTGGGTGTATTTCAGGCGGAGGTTGATAGGTTCTTAATTAGTCAGGGATAGAAAGGTTATGGGAAGAAAGCAGGAGAATGGGGTTAGAGGGAAATGAATCAGCCATGATGAAATGGCTAAGCAGCCTCAATGGGCTGAATAGCCTAATTCTGCTCCTATGTCTTATGGTCGTATGGTTTAAAAGAATGGTCCTGCCAGGCAGTAGAAGATAGAAGAGAGCCAATAACAAAAGTGATACCATGAATAAAAAAGTGCAGAAGGTGAAAATGCAGAAAATGCCAAAACATTGCTGTAGGTCTAGAATACAAGTGCTGGAAATCTTCATTCTCTGAAATTGTCAGACATCACTAAGGGTGATTGCAGAATTTGGTGGGTCAGGCACAATCAATGGCAAGTTGACACTTAGGATTGAGATCCGCAATTTGCTCTGAAAAGGAATGTGGAGGTATGATAGCTAGTATGGAAATGTGACAGAAGGGTTGAACAAGATCTGGCAAGTGTTGGTATATTGAGATGAGAGGGTGATAGGCAAGCGAGGGCTGGAATCAGCTGAGCAGTGATAGGTGGAAAAGATGAAGGAGTGGAGATGATGGAATGTCATAGCAGAGGTTGTTGGAACTCGGAACAGAGAGAAAGAGATGGGGAAGGGAACCAGTAGGAGAAGTGTTGGCAATGGGTAGATGGAGATGGAGAAAGTAGGGGAAGGGAAGAATATGGGGTGATGGAGACCAGTTGGATCAGGAGGAGAGAGAAAATGGAAAAAGGCGGGGAAAGGGACAGAGTGGTTACTGGAAGTTTGAGAATTCGATGCTCATGCTACCAAGTTCAAGACTACCCAGGTGAAATATGAGAAATTACTCTAATATTTATTTGGCTGTGACTTGGCAGGCATTGAGCTGTGGACAGACATGTCGGTGTGGGAACATGAAGTGGAATTGAATTAGCTGACTATGGGCTGGAGGTGCTCGATGAAGCGGTTCCCCAATATGCGTCCAATCTCCCAGAGACCGCACCGGGATCACCATATGCAATAGATAACATCAATGGATTCACATGTGAAAGACAAACAGACTCACCTGGAAGGACGGTTTTGGGCGCTGGATGATGGTGAGGGTGGGGGTGTAAAGTCAGGTGTAGCACGTTGTGAGGAGGGAGGTGGTTTGGTGGGGAATGGACGAGGGAGTTATGGAGAAAATAATCACTGAAGAGAATGAATATGTGCCTGGCGATCAGCCTCATTGTAAGTGACAGAAGTTGTGAAGAATGATGATGAAGAACTGAACTGATTCTACAACCTATAGACTCAGCTTTCAGGGACTATACAACTCATGTTCGCAATATTATTTACAACTTATTTATTATTATTATTAGTTGTTTTTTCTTTTTTCTATTTACATAGTTTGCCATCTTTTGTATATTGGTTGCTTATCTTTGTGTGTAGTTTTTCCATTGATTCTATTGTATTTCTTTGTTTCTACTGTGAATGCTTGCAACAAAATGAATCTCACTGTATACTGTATATGGTGCCATATATGTATTTTAATATTAAACTTACTTTGACCTTTGATATGTTGGATGTATAGGCTGGTGAGATGAAAGGTGGGGACTAGGGAAACTCTATCCCTGTTCTTCCTGCTTGGGGGGAGGAGAAAAGGGAATAGGAAGCGAGCAGAGATGTGGGAAGTAGGGGAGATGTGGGTGAGAGTGACATCAATTGCAGTGGGGGGAATCCATTTTCTGAGGAAGGTGTATATCTCAGATGCACTAGTGTGGATCAGATGTGGCAAAAAATAATGAACTGAAAAAAGGTCTGAAGAATGAGAGTTAATTGAAGGATGCTATTGACGGAGTCCTCTCCCATACCTCCTCCATTTCCTGCCATTCTGCCCTCAACCCATCTCAGGCCCTAAATAGTCCTTACTAGTGAGTTAGTACTTCACACTTGAATCCATTGGTGTCATTTATTTCATCCGGCAATCCTGGTGCGGCCTCCCTGTGTCGGTGAGGCCAGACACAGATTGGGGAAAACACTTCGTCAAGTACCTCCATCCACTATGTTAGCCAGGGTGAGCCAATTCAGTTTCACTTCACATTCCAACATCAACATGTCTGTCCACAACCTCTTCCCTGCCAGGTCACAGGCAAATGAATATTCGGAGAACAACACCTCATATTCTGCCTGGGCAATCTCCAACCTGCAGCAAGAAGGTCAAAATTTAAAACTTCCACTCTCCCCATATCTTTTCTCTCACTTTTGCTTTTTTTCTCTCTTTCTCCTCTTAACCTAACTGGTTCCCATCACCCTGCTTTACCCCCTCCCTACCCTTTCTCTATCTGACCATCACCCTCACATACCTCCTCCCACCTCCCTCCTTTCATTCCATACTCCACTGCCCTCAGCTATGACATCCCATCATCCCCAGCCTTTTGTCACTTCTATCTATTACCAACCAGCTTTTGACATTATTCCAGCCCTCATCTGCCTATCATCCCCCCCCCCCACTTAACCTGGATCATTCTATCATTTGCCAGCTCCTGCTCCCACCCCTTCCCTCCTCCTTTTAACAGTAGATATATTTTCCTTTCTTTCTAGACCAAAGGAAGGATTTTGACCCGAAGCATCAACTGCCTGTCTCTGCTCTTCGATACTGCCTGACCTGCTGAATCCTTCTGCACCTGTAGTCTCTTGTGTCTCTGAAATTGTCGAATCTTATTTTGTGTCTGTAATATGTCCAGTTGAAAGATCGGGTACTGTGCTCAGAGACTGTTTAGGAGGCAAAAGACAGATGAACAAATAAAGTGGAAGCTTAAGGTCACATTTGCAGATTACTTGCAGATTTTCAGTTAAAAAAATCCTAATCTAAATTCTTCTGCTTTCCAGCAGCCAAGGTATTTTGTTTTTAGATAGATTAGGTGAATGGGCACAAAGGTAACAATTGAGTATAATACAGAGAAATACTAGATGTTTCACTTTGATAGTAGGAATAGAAAATATGAATATCTGTTAAGTGGTGAAAAACTAAAATGTATTCATGTCTAGAGGAACTTGGATGTTATCACACAGATACAGTGAGCAAACAGGGTAGCAAATAGGATATTTGTCTTCTGTGTAAAGTGGTTGGAATATTTGATGTGACGAGAATACACATAGATTAAGATGTTAGCTGGCCTGTGCTGGCACCAGTGAGATCAGCAGTTGGTCTGCCACCTGTCTTCAGGAGAAAAAGAGATAAGGAAAACAATGAAGCAGCATTTGGAGATGTTAATGAAGGGACGGGAGAGTTTAACAGAAGGAGAGCTGTCAAGATCGGCTCCCCCTTTGAACCCTGAACTGTTTGAAGTGATGGACAGGCGATACCCCAGCAGGGGGATAAAAAGGGACAGGTTCGCTAAGGCAAGACACACACGACACCACGAGGTAACGAGACCCTGGAAGCGGTGCGCCTCCCATAAGTCGGTGGGAAGTTTTGGAAGGCTGGTCGCGGGACCAAGCCATAGACGCACAGGGTGGAAAGGCACGATCAGCGGGATCCTGGTGTGTGTCCGCCCTTGCCTGGGTGCCAGGTTCACTGCAGAGAAACAATCGTATCTGGAAACGGAGGGGTCACGGTCGGTGACCTCAGAAGACATCACAAAGGGCTCGCCCGAAAGCTGACTGCGAAGAATATCGAAGGTCTGTGTGGAAGCCGTTTGAATATTCATTCGTTTTGCTCTCTCTCTCCTCTCCCCACCGTCCATCTCCCATGGCAGTGATTACTGCGAACTGAACTGAATTCAATTGAACTGAACTTTGCGTCACTTTGAAACTGGTCATGGACGACGATAGAGCTTGATTGATCCTGTTATCCTAATTCTGTGTACATGTGTGTTTATCATTGCTGAACTGTTGCATTTATTATCCGTTTGATTAGGGTACAGTGTTGCTTGTTTCTTTAATAAAACTTTCTTAGTTCTAGTAATCCAGACTCCAACTGAGTGATCCATTTCTGGGTTTGGCAACCCAGTTATGGGGTACATAACATTGACTAAGAAAGTCTTGATGAATTCCAAAAGACTTTGTTGAGACCAGACCTGGACTTACTGTGTACGCTGTTGCTATCCTTACTGAAAAGAGGAAATAAGTTTCTCTAGGGAATACAGTGCCAATAAAAAGTATTCACCCTCCCTGTAAATTTTCATTGTAATCTTTGTTTTACAACATTGAATCACAGTGGATTTAATTTGGCTTTTTTTGACACTGATCAACAGAAGAAGGCTCTTTCATGTCAAAGTGAAAACAGATCTTTACAAAGTGATCTAAATTAATTACAAATATAAATCACAAAATACTTGATTGCATGTGTTCACCCCCTTTAAAATGACATGACAAATCATCACTGGTACAGCCAATTGGTTTTAGAACTCACATAATTAGCTAAATGGAGATCACTGTGTGCAGTCAAGGTGTTTCAGATGATTGTAGTAAAAATATACCTGTATCTGGAAGGTCCAACTGCTGGTGAGTCAATATCCTGGCAAAAACTACACCATGAAGACACAAAAATGCTCCAAGCACCTCCACAAAAAGGTTATTGAAAAGCACAAGTCAGGAGATGGATACAATAAAATTTCCAAGTCACTGACTATCCCTTGGACTACAGCTAAGTCAATCATCAAGAAATGGAAAGAATATGGCACAGCTGTAAATCTGCCTAGAACTCAAAAACAGAGTGACCGTGCAAGAAGGGGATTAGTGAGGGAGGCCACCAAGAGACCTATGACAACTCTGGAGGAATTACAAGGTTCGGTGGCTGACATGGGTGAGACCACACATACAATAACTGTTGCCCGGGTGCTTCACCAGTCGCAGCTTTATAGGACAGTGGCAAACAGAAAGGCACTGTTGAAAAAAACTCACATGAAATCTTCGCTAGGGTTTGCCAGAAGGCAGGTGGAAGACTCTGAGGTCAGCTGGAAGATGGTTCTATAGTCTGATGAAACCAAAATTAAGCTTTTTGGCCATCAGACTAAATGCTATGTTTGGAGTACGCCAAGCACCACACATCATCAAAAACACACCATGTCTACTGTGAAGTATTGTGGTGACTGCATCATACTGTGGAGATACCTGCAGCAGACCCTGGAAGGCTTGTGAAGTTAAGATTGTAAAATGAATGCAGCAAAACCCAGGGAAATCCTGGAGGAAAACCTAATGCAGCCTACAAGAGAACTGTGACTTGACAGAAGATTTGTTTCTCAGGAAGACAATGACCCCAAGCATAAAGCCAAAGCTGCACAGGAATAGCTTAAGAACAACAAAGTTAATGTCCTGGAGTGGGAGTCCAGACCTCAGTCCAACTGAGAATTTGTGGCTGTTCACTCACAATCCCCATTATGCAATTAATGATGTTGTGTTTTATAATTGTAATAAATTTGGACTAATCTGTGGAAATTTGTTTTCACTTTGACACGAAAGGCCCTTTCTGTTGATTAGTGGCAAAAAGCCAAGTCAAATTCATTGTGATTCAATGTCGTTAAACAATAAAACCTGAGAACTTCCGGGGGGCGGGGAAGGGAATCACCACTGTATTGCCACTGTATGTAACAAAAAGTTCGCATGACTTATTCAGGGTGATGATATTTCTCAGATAAAATGACAAGAACAAGGGTATTCGGGTTCTCAAACCTTTGCTGCTATTCAGTTAGATCCTGGCTGATCTGCAATAAATCAGTGTACCTACCGTTTTTCCATTTCCCTTAATGTTTTTAGTAACAAAAGGTGATCAACCTCTGGTTTAAATGTAACTGCTAAGTATGTATTGTCTTTTGTTCCTAATTGCCAGAACCTGAAGAACCTGGCTCTAAATTTTAGACAATATCCCATTAGTCATGAAGTCACCAACTCTGCCAACTCTTTCAGACCCCCTTTGTGATTTGGATACTTCAGTCAAATCATTATTTTACTGCTGAATTCCAAGGGAAATGATCCTGTTTGTCACCATTGCTCTTTAGAATTCAATATGTGGAGTCCAATTAGAGCAAAATATTTCAAAGTACCTAGTAGTTCAGGCAGTGTCTAGAGAGCCAAGCATAGTTCACAAGTCAGATCTAAAAGTATTTCCAGCATTTTCTGTTTATTTCAGATTTGCAGCATCCGCAGTATTTTGTTTTTGCAGTCCAGTTATCATCCCTCTGAATCTATATTAGTCTCACTGTAATGCGAATGTTTTTCTTTCCTGACAGTGCTCCAAACTGCTTAATAATCCAGGTATGGCATAGCTCGGTCATCATATGGTAGCAGCATAACTTTAACTCCCGTGTAGCAAGTCCTCGATCCAAAACCACATTCGTGCCCACTTTTCCTCTTCTTCTGCACAAGTTCACAATATTTTAATGGTGATTTGTGTGCAGAGACCCACTAACTCTCTATTAGCAAAGCAAATAAAGTCCTGGAGGAACTCAGCAATTCAGGGAGCATCTCTGGAGGGGAATCAACAGTCGACATTTTGGGAAGAAGCACTTCATCCAGACTGGACAGGAAGGGGGCAGAAGCCAGGATAAGAAGGTGATGGAGGGGAAAGGGTACCAGCTGGATGTGATAGGTGAGACCAGGTGAGAGGGAAGATACAGAGTGGATGAGGCAAGAAGCTAGAAGATGATAAGGGGGAGAGATGAAGGGCTGGAGGAGGAGTGGACAGGTGACCATGAAGGAAAGGGGAGGAGGACAGCACCACAGGGAGGCGGTGGGCAGGTGAGGAGAGAAGGGATGAGAGGGGAACCAGAACAGGGAATGGAAAAAGAGAGAAGGGGGAGGGAGAGAAATTACTGGATGTTAGAGAAATCAACGTCTCTTTTTAAATAAATCTCTTTAATTCCTACTTTTCACCATTTAGTAAGTACACTGTTCTGTCTTAAAGCAGCTGATCTCGCAATGCTTTACATTGAAATCCACTCACCACATTTTTGTTAATCTGTTAGTGTCTCGTAGTAGTTTATTGCATCTCTAGATGTTGTTTACAATGTCACTAAAAATTTGGTAACGGGTTCTTATCCCAACATGGATCTTCCTGATGTGATCACCTGTCCAATATCTGTACTCTCTGTGCCACAGGTTTGGGAACCAGATCAGTAATATATCTTGAACTCTATGCATTTAAGCTTCTATCAGTGTTTTATGAAGGATTTGATGAAATACTATAGGTGGGTGATAGAATTGCAGGAGTCCTATAAGCATTCAGGTACGTTCTGTTCCCATTATTTTGGATACCTGTTGAAAAAAATTAATCAGATTGTCAGACAACCTTTGCCAGGAGGTTTGTGTATGGTTCTGCATTGTTATCGCTCCAGCACTGGCTTATTGTCCTACCCACAAAGAAGCAGGGTAGATCCAAGCCAGCTGATTAACGATCTAGAAAATTGTTGTCAGTCATTAGCAAAGTAAATAAAGTGATCAATATTTATACTACGAGGGGTGATTCATAAGTTTGTGGCCTAAGGTAGAAGGAGTCAATTTTAGAAAGCCTAGCACATTTATTTTTCAACATAGTCCCCTCCTACATTTACACACTTAGTCCAGCAGTCGTGGAGCATAGGATCCCTTCTTTGTAGAGGTCGGCATCTTGGACCTCCAGAAAGTGGTCCACAGCAGGAGTGATTGATAAGTTTGTGGCCTAAGGTAGAAGGAGATGAGTTATTAACTTCAAACTTTCTGCATAATCAATCAATGGGTTGAACTGCACGTGCATGCAACGACAGCTGTATTACTCACCTTCATCTACCATAGGTCACAAACTTATCAATCACCCCTCATACTTCAGGACCACTTATTTCTAGATCATATTATGATATTCCTCTCCGTGTCTTGTAGCGCATGGGGTAGCAACCTTGCTGTTTCTTTAGCATTTGGCTTTTTTTATGAGGACAATTTGACAACTCAATGCTCAACCCAGCACAGATGGAGAGCATGCAAGGAGTTGGCCATATTCGAACCCGGAACCACTCACCTCGATTTCCAGTGTGGGTGCCACTACACCACTGGCCAGCAGATCATAGAACAAGCATGCACAAAAGAGGTGAGGTGATTCTGGTTTTCTGTCCGTGTCCCTGATGATTGTTTCCAGAATTTTTCCCATTGCCAAGGCTAAACCTACAGGCCCGCAGAAACAGAATTCATCCCTGTATCCTTTTTACAACATTATTTGTGAATTTTCAGTTCTCTGCCTCTAGCTAGCCCTGAATCTATGGATTTTTGGTAGAATATAGCTACGAAACCTATAATATCCTTCCTTACTTTCCTCAGCAACCTGGAATGCAGCTATCAGAAATGGTGATTTATCCACACTAAATGTAAATAACCTTTCTGTGATCTCCTCGTTATCAATTTTTAGCCTATCTATAACCTTAATTACATTTTCTTTTGCTAAGACTCCATCAGCATTTTCTTCCATGGTAATGGTTGGCATAATGTACTTGTGTAGAACTTCAGCCAAGTTTCACTTGGTTTCATGTAGCCAAGTGTTCCCAACAATTCTGCCAACCATCTACAGCATGGGAGGACCTGTACTGATTCCTGGGGAATACCACTGCATGGCTCAGTGGACTATGGGCCCCAGGATGGAAGCCCCTTTGAATCATGGCCAACACAAACATTTAAAGAAAGTCAAGCTAGTCACCTGGCATCTTAAACATTAATTTAAAAATATTGAATATAATTGCAATTACACTACCAAAGCAACCTCAGATCAGTCCCTTGAGAAAAGAAATCATACTACCATTTCCAAATGAATGCAATTTTAATGTTATCTCTCATCAATGTGGAAACTGTTAGTTTTTCCACCTATTTCTGTGAAGGACCTTGTGGTATAATGAAAGCATAAAGGGCCACACTATGCTGGATGTTGTGATTAACTCATAAAAAGAATATATCATACAGAGCAAATGTGTTGTCATAAAATGACAGTCCTGTTGCGCACTAAGTGAGACAGCTTGGGTGTCGAAGACCTGTACTTAATTCAATCTTGTTTTAAAGCTATTTCCTTGGGGATAATGCAATATATATAGGTGGTGCATTTTAGGCATATTCCCAGATACATTTTATTTTATTGTAGCTACAATTAGCAAGTACGGACAAGAAAGAAAACTGCACATTTTCCTATTATTCAGCTGTCGACATGCTTTATGTGATTAGGTTTTACTTTCTTATTTATATATTCTTGAAGCACTTTTAAAAGAGGAAAAGTTTTCAAAATAACATTTTGGTTTATTTTACATCATTTATTGCATAATAAAGTGCAGGAATTTCTGAATATTTTAGTAGGAATACTAATATGTTTGATCAATATAATAAAATTTGAATGATTTGAAAATTTCCCCCAGGATCAATAAAGTATGACTATGACTATGACTATTAAAAATACTTGCATCCTTTTGAATTAATAAGTTATTTAATTTTACTAAACAATTCTTGAGCTGAGTAGTTACAGATTAATGGAGATGACTGCAAAGCAATGGGCTTTTCATATCTTTTCCTCCTATCTACTCTAAATGGATGCAATGGCTGGTTTTACAAATGGGGCATGTGACAAAATGCATGAAAGTTGCGTTAACCAGGATCCTTGTACCCTTTTAAAAATTAGTGCCTTTGAATAAAAACAAATACCAGAAATGTACACTTCTTTGCCAAGAAAACAGGCTATTATTTTGAATTAATGTCTTACGTTGATTTGACTGTTCCACTTTTAGATGGAGGAGAGGTCTCAGTGCATTTCTCATAACTGTTCTATATTCGCTCCAGATTTCCACTTTTGGGGGATTTTTCATGAACTCTAGCATATTAGAACAGCTGACATGAGAGGGGACCACAGATGGTATCCAATTCTCATCTTAGAATATGATCTTCAAAACACCAGTAAATAATATGAAATTCAGCGTTTGATTCTGGCATAGCTAATCACCTCAAACCACAAACATATGTAAACACAAAGTTAAGGAAATAATTCTGATCTAAATCACATCTGTTCTTGCATCACCAGTTGACTAGGATTTGGGAATTCAAAAACTTATGTAGTACTATTAAAGCAGAAAATTCCACATTTCCCACCATTACACCGTTGTTCCTGAAGCATTTTATAGAGACCTAATCAAAATGTGAACCGTCCAATAGGAAAATAAGCTGAAACCAAGAAGAAAACATCTGTGATACCCCTAGACTCATCAAACTCATCAAACTTTTATATAAGTTTCAAGATTGCCTTGAGTTGAACAAGAATTAGATGTTTTAGATCAATCTTACCTGGTCATTAAACTGAATGCTCATCATCTGAAAATGTTTACATAGTGGCAGGGACATAAAGGCCGAAAAGAACCAAATGGTCAACACGACTGCAGTCATCGACTTGAAACGAAGAGCAGATTTTAGGCGCAGGTTCAGAATGGCAATGGATCTTTCAACACTAATGGCAGCTAAGGTAATAATGGTCACACCACCACTTGTGGCCAAGGCATAGAACAGAAAATGACACACGTATGGTCCAAGGGTCCAGGATCCAGTCCAACGAACAATGATGATGAATGGAATGACCCCTACAAACACAATGTCTGCCAAGAAAAGGTTCAGTACAAGGCACTGAAAATTCGCGAGCCTCTTGCCCTTTATGATCAGCACAATCATGCAAACATTAGCCAACAAGGAGATCAGTAAAACCATCCCAAGTAAAACTGTCTCAATAGCGACGGTGAGGATTTGGTCAGAAGACCTGAATTCAGAAAAAAATGGGAAAAATGATCTGTTCACCTTGTGGTGCTTCTGTACGTTAAATGAATTAAGCTCCATCTTCAGGATGCTATTGAGCACAATACGAAGCTGTACCTGGAAAGAGCTGCAGGAGCAAAATCAGTATATGTTGTTTCAAAGTTCTTCAGATTTAGTCCATACTTGTTCAGGAGAACTGCTACTTTGTTAGCCTACTACAGAATGTGAATGTTTTCAGCTGGCATCTTCCAGCATTTATATGTTTACCAAAGGCTACTGATCATAAAATAATATGATCATAATCTCTCAATTTTTTTTAATACATAACATTGTATATCTCTGCCCTCGGATTACTGATTTCATATCACTGCCTTATGAGGAAGTAAGATCTGAAACTATTATAAATTAACCTGTTAATCAGTGGATAATCCTTTAAACATATTAAAGATTCCTATCACCAAATGATATTAGCATTTCCCTGGGTTTTTCTGTCTAATTACAGCCTTCAATCAAACTTAAGTAATCATATAAACTCTACAGAATTTCGTTATACTAATAATCAGAATACATATTTCAAAACGGTAGTTCATAATACTCCAGGGCATTAACCAACAAGCATTAAAACTAACCATAATTCAGTAGTACATCTCGAACTGTAGAATACTTTGATATGACCAGAAACTATATTAATCTTGCACCTGAGGAGGAAGAACATGCAAAGTCCAGTTGCTGTGAATTTGTTGTAAGAATGCTCAGTCTACTGGTGATAATGAGTCTCTTGCTATTGGCAAAACTCGAGATCAATGCTGATCTGTATACTGAACTTGTGATTGCTCATTGAAGCTGCATAAGATTTTAGCTTGAGTATAATTAAAGCAGAGGTTGATAGGCTCCTAGTTAATCAGAACATCAAAGGTTACAGTGAGAAGGCAGGAGAACGGGGTTGAAAGGGATAATAAATCAGCCAAGATGGATGACAGGGCACATTTAATGGGCTGAATGGCCTAATTTTGCTCCTCTGTCTTATGGTCTTGTGATCTTTTCCCTAGTCACAAAGCGGGCAGCTCTACGGAGGTGATTGAAAATGCAGAAATTGCATTGGTAAACTTATAAATATTGGATTATTTTATTTAAAATAATTATATTACAAACTCTAGTTCTGCTAGTAACTGCTCATCCTTGTAGGAAATCTGAAAGTTCAAACATAGGATGGAGTTAATCACTTCCTTTCTCCCTTAACAGACCTTGTTCACTGTTTATGTCTGTTGCATTGCTTTTATAAATCCCTAGTTTTCTCCTCATTTCAAGATTCAACATTGTTTAATGTCATTTGCAGTACACAAGCGTATGGGAGAATGAAATAATTGTTACTTTGGATCCAATGCAGCACCAAAAAAACACATTAAGATAAAGAACACAATAAATACAAATACATAAGATTACTTATATACATAGATGATTGTATGTCCATAAAGAAATGAATATATATATCACAAACATGAGAAAATCTGCAGATGCAAATTTGCAGAAAACAACACACACAAAATGCTGGAGGAACTCAGTAGGCCAGGCAACATCTATGGAAAAGAGTAAACCATTGATGTTTTGGGCTGAGATCTTTCATCATAAATATATAATCCCCTATTTCCAAAGATTTTACAGTCACATGCTGGCCCTATAATCGGCAGTATAATGCAGATTATAAATTCCTTGGCATAACCATCACCAAGGAGCTCACGTGGTCTGTACATACCGGCTGTGTGATGAAAAAGGCACAGCAGCACCTCTTTCACTTCAGACAGTCAAAGAAGTTTGGTATGGGCCCCCAAATCCTAAGAACTTTCTACAGGGGGAACAACTGAGAGCATCCTGACTGGCTACATCACTGCCTGGTATGGGAACTGTGCTTCCCTTAATCGCGGGACTCTGCAGAGAGTGGTGCGAACAGCCCAGTGCATCTGTAGTTGTGAACTTCCCAATATTCAGGACATTTACAAAGACAGCTGTGTAAAAAGGGCCTGAAGGATTATTGGGGACCCAAGTCACCCCAACCACAAACTGTTCCAGCTGCTACCATCCAGGAAAGGGTACCACAGCATAAAAACCAGGACCAACAGGCTCCAGGACACAGGCCATCAGACTGATTAAATCATGCTGACACAACTTTATTTCTATGTTGTACTGACTGTCCTGTTGTACATACTATTTATTATAAATTATTATAACTTGCACACTTAGACAGTGATGTAACGTAAAGATTTTTACTCCTTATGTATATGAAGGATGTAAGTAAAAAAGACAATTCAATTCAATTCAATTCAATGTATCTTTTCTGAGTAGAGTGCAAGAATAAAATGCAGTAAGAAGTGAAGATATGTCTGATAATAAAAATCAGCTGTTGGTCTCAACTGGAGAAATGGCATGAAATCATTATAAAAATGTCCAGATCCTTTTTAATAGAATTGGGATTTCATTCATGCTTGTGTTTCAGCGACTTTGTGCTTTTAAGGATAACTGACAATAATTGCTTTGACTTTCCTAGAAAAAAGTTGCCAGGATTCATTCATATTAATAAGGAATGTTTCAGTCAGCAAACATGTAAATTAGCATGGACTGAGATAGTCGATCTACAAAGACTCTTTGAAATTCTCCATCTGTTGTGATTATATTGTGAATTAGTGGCAGAGATAAATATTTACTTACAGAGTCTGTTAGTACGTAACCAACAGTGATCAGTATCAAGGAATGGTCTTATCAGGAGTGCCTGTGTATCAGGATTATCAGGGAATGTCTCTGGACTGGAATGTCATGGAAGAGATTATTGAAAAGGAATTGTTAAGATTACCAATTTGTCCCCAAACTGAGTTACTAATAGTCAGATATTGCATATAAATTCCCATATCTGAAAGGAAAGTTTCATCTTGCATTACAATGGAACCAGGATAACACTGACAAGGGCAGTGGGGCCTAGTCTGTGAATAACCCAGACTGCAACAACTCCTTATAAGGATCAACCTGTGACATCATCACCCAGTTAAGTTTGAAGTGCGCACCACTTGGAGACTGGAAGAACAATGCTATCCACCACTGTCCACTCATTGAATAATCCCACATGATGGCAGGCCCAAGCCTATATGGTATCAAATCTGGGGCCTACCTTATTCCAAGCACCAGTCCCCACCCTGAGTTTGAGAACCAAGAACCAGTTGGTGGGAGGGCACCAGGGAATAGATCAAACTTGGGCACCAGAGCATCACTACATTCGGATATGGCCCAAGTGCGGAGCGAGAGACACTGATGCGGGTCAATAGTTCACAGACTTTAATGCAAATAGAATTAGAGGGAAAAGGAAACAATAAACTCTAGGCCAAAGATGGCTGTTAACTAAAACTCTCAAATGGAAGATGAAGCCAACACTGCAGCTGAAAGGAATAACTAGATATAAAATTAATACTGCTCGACTTCCGAGTCAGTTGACTTGACAGTCCAATTTCTTAGGCAAGGCCAAATGCAAGCAAGCAGCGAAACATTGCTGTGCTTTGCTCAAGTCTCGACAAGTGCTACTGCGAAAAGAATGGAGTTAAATATCATATAATAATTAGCTGACATTAGAATACCATGAAATAATAATTAGCTGACGTGTGCATAACTTCCCCAGGTGACTTTAACTTCCCTAATATTGATTGTCACCTGATTAGTTCCAATGGTTTAGACGGGGCAGAGTTTGTTAAGTGTGTCCAGGATGGATTCCTGTCACAGTATGTAACCAGGCCGACTACGGGGAATGCCATACTAGATCTAGTATTAGGTAACAAACTGGATCAGGTCACAGATCTCTCAATGGGTGAGCATCTGGGGGATAGTGACCACTGCTCCCTGGCCTTTGGCATTATCATGGAAAAGGACAGAATCAGAAAGGACAGGAAAATTTTTAATTGGGGAAGGGCAAATTATGAGACTATAAGGCTAGAACTTGCGGGTGTGAATTGGGATGATGTTTTTGCAGGGAAATGTACTATGGACATGTGGTCGATGTTTAGGGATCTCTTGCAGGATGTTAGGGATAAATTTGTCCCGGTGAGGAAGATAAAGAATGGTGGGGTGAAGGAACCATGGGTGACAAGTGAGGTAGAAAATCTAGTCAGGTGGAAGAAGGCAGCATTCATGAGATTTAGGCAGCAAGGATCAGATGGGCCTATCGAGGAATATAGAGTAGCAAGAAAGAAGTTTAAGAAGGGGGCATGAGAAGGCCTTGGTGAGCAGGGTAAAGGAAAACCCTAAGGTATTCTTCAATTATGTGAAGAACAAAAGGATGACAGGAGTGAAGGTAGGACCGATTAGAGATAAAGGTGGGAAGATGTGCCTGGAGGCTGTGGAAGTGAGCAAGGTCCTCAGTGAAT
The DNA here is from genome assembly GCF_030028105.1 of Mobula birostris. Lineage (NCBI taxonomy): Eukaryota > Metazoa > Chordata > Chondrichthyes > Myliobatiformes > Myliobatidae > Mobula > Mobula birostris. The sequence goes on from NC_092390.1 coordinate 37,943,212, forward strand.
ACTTTTCTTCAGTATTCACCAATGAAAGGGAACGATGACAGTGAGGACAATATGAGTGAGGTTGATGTTCTGGAGCATGTTGATATTAAAGGAGAGGAGGTGTGGAGTTGTTAAAATGCATTAGGACGGATTAGTCCCTGGGACCTGATGGAATATTCCCCAGGCTGCTCCACGAGGCGAGGGAAGAGATTGCTGAGCCTCTGGCTAGGATCTTTATGTCCTCGTTGTCCACGGGAATGGTCCTGGAGGATAGGAGGGAGACGAATGTTGTCCCCTTGTTCAAAAAAGGTAACAGGGATAGTCCGGGTAATTATAGACCAGTGAGCCTTATGTCTGTGGTGCGAAAGCTGTTGGAAAAGGTTCTTAAAGATAGGATCTATGGGCATTTAGAGAACCATGGTCTGATCAGGGACAGGCAGCATGGCTTTGTGAAGGGCAGATCGTGTCTGACAAGCCTGATACAGTTCTTTGAGGAGGTCACCAGTCATATAGATGAGGGTAGTGCAGTGGATGTGATCTACATGGATTTTAGTAAGGCATTTGACAAGGTTCCACACAGTAGGCTTATTCAGAAAGTCAGAAGGCATGGGATCCAGGGAAGTTTGGCCAGGTGGATTCAGAATTAGCTTGCCTGCAGAAAGCAGAGGGTCATGGTGGAGGGAGTACATTCAGATTGGAGGATTGTGACTAGTGGTGTCCCACAAGGTTCAGATCTGGGACCTCTACTTTTTGTGATTTTTATTAATGACCTGGATGTAGGGGTAGAAGGGTGGGTTGGCAAGTTTGCAGATGACACAAAAGTTGGTGGTGTTGTGGATAGTGTAGAGGATTGTGGAAGATTGCAGAGAGACATTGATAGGATGCAGAAGTGGGCTGAAAAGTGGCAGATGGAGTTCAACCCGGAGAAGTGTGAGGTGGTACACTTTGGAAGGACAAACTCCAAGGCAGAGTACAAAGTAAATGGCAGGATACTTGGTAGTGTGGAGGAGCAGAGGGATCTGGGGGTACATGTCCACAGATCCCTGAAAGTTGCCTCACAGGTAGATAGGGTAGTTAAGAAAGCTTTTGGGGTGTTAGCTTTCATAAGTTGAGGGATAGAGTTTAAGAGTTGTGAGGTAATGATGCAGTTCTATAAAACTCTGGTTAGGCCACACTTGGAGTTCTGGTCGCCTCACTATAGGAAGGATGTGGAAGCATTGAAAAGGGTACAGAGGAGATTTACCAGGATGCTGCCTTGTTTAGAGAGTATGGATTATGATCAGAGATTAAGGGAGCTAGAGCTTTACTCTTTGGAGAGAAGGAGGATGAGAGGTGACATGATAGAGGTGTACAAGATATTAAGCGGAATAGATAGAGTGGACAGCCAGCGCCTCTTCCCCAGGGCACCACTGCTCAATACAAGAGGACATGGCTTTAAGGTGAGGGGGATATTAGAAGGGGGAAGTTCAAGGGGGATATTAGAGGAAGGTTTTTTACTCAGAGAGTGGTTGGTGCGTGGAATGCACTGCCTGAGTCAGTGGTGGAAGCAGATACACTAGTGAAATTTAAGAGACTACTAGACAGGTATATGGAGGAGTTTAAGGTCGGGGGGGTGTTATATGGGAGGCAGCGTTTAAGGGTCGACACAACATTATGGGCCGAAGGGCCTGTACTGTGCTGTACTATTCTATGTTCTATATTCACGAGCTCAATTGCTGTATCTGCTGCACTGCCGAATCCATGTTTGTGACACAGGGTCTAGAAAAACACCAATGATCTCGGTACTAGTGATCAGCCTGGGTGTAGACAATGGGGACCAGCCTTGGCCTAGGCAATGGGACCATCATGGGCAACCAGACTTGACTTCATCACCAAGAAACCAGTCTGAGAGTGAACATCAAGGGCTAGTTTAAACTTGGCTACATGAGACCAGTCTAAAGAGAGATTCATCTTCATTTGTGTACTGTATTAAAATTAATGAAAGTTGTACTGTTAATTTTTAAATACAGTAACATTTTTAAAAAATGGCATATTGTCAAAGTTTTTCTTTAAAATAGTTTTTGGACAAATTCCATCTGTTTTGTCAAAATAAAATATAAAATGGAAATTGATGCATTTAGATTTCAAAGTGAAAGTTCAAAGTAAATTTATTATCAAAGTACATATATGTCACCATATACGATGCTGAGATTCATTTTCTTGCAGGCATACTCAATAAATCCAATAATAGAATCAATGAAAGACTGCACCAACGTGGCAGACATCCAGTGTGCAAAAGACAACAAACTAAAAGAAAGAAAAAAAAGATAGAAAAATAGAAAGAACATGAGATAAAGAGTGATAGGGCAAGTGAAGTTGAGTGAAGTTATCCCCTTTGGTGTTCCGTGCTGTATCTATAGCCTATAAATAAAAAAATAGAAACAGAGCTCACTGAGGCAAGTAAGGGTAAAGAGAGATCTAATAGAATTGATTACAATCTTGAGTGAAATTGAGTGGGTGAAAAATAGATTGCATCTATTTTTTGATGAATTGGAAAAAATAGATATCACCTCAGATCACATACTAGAGAGTAAAGTTATCAAGAAATTTATTCTTGACCATTGGACAATTAGATATAGGAGCAGAATTAGGCCAGTTGGCCCATTGTGTCTGCTCCACCATTTCATCGTGGTTGATCCACTTCCCTCTCAGCTCCAAGCTCCTGTCATCTCACCGTAACCTTTCATGCCTGACTAACCAAGGATCTATCAACCTCTGCATTAAATGTACCCAATGACCTTGCCTCCACAGCCACCAGTGGCAATGAGTTCCACAGATTCACCACGCTCTAGCTAAAGAAATTCCTCCTCATCTCTGTTCTCAATGGACATCCTTCTAATCTGAGGGTCTGTCCTTTAGTTCTAGACTCCCCCACAATTCGAAACATCCTCTCCACATCCACTCTATCAAGGGCTTTCAACATTTGATATGTTTCAATGAGATACCCCCTCATTCTTCTGAATTCCAGTGAGCAGAAGACCAGAGCCATCAAATGCTCCTCATATGATAAGCCTTTCAATCCTGGAATCAGTTTCGTGACTCTCCTTTGAACCTCTCCAATGTCAGCACATCCTTCATTTGATAAGGGGCCCAAGTCTGCTCACAATAGACCAAGCAAGGCCTCACCAGCGCTTTATAAAGCACTGGTCCCACACCACCAGGTACAGAAACAGATTTTACCCTTCAGCCCTGAACCAGCTTGGATAATTTCACTCCCCTCAAATCTGAACTGACTCCACAACCCATGGACTCAGCCTACAATACATGTTCTCAGTCATATCTATCTACTTACTTATTTTTTTATTTGCATGGCCTATCTTCTTTTCCACAGCGGTTGTTTAGAAGTGTTTCATTGACTCTGTTGTATTTCTTTGTTCTGCTATGAATGCCTGCAAGAAAATAAATCTCAAAGTAGTGTATAAATTTACTTTGAAATTTGAATTGGATTAAACCTAGCATTCTGGAACAGACTTGGAGACCTGTTCCTCCAGGAAACAATACCCAGTCAGAGAACGATTTCTATTGTTTGTATAGGTATTTGGAATTTATATTGTCGATGAAAGTCTAAGTTATTTTGTGAATATTTGGATGCCTGACACACAGGAAAACCTGTTATTGGATAGACTGCTGTTGGGAAGTCTAACTATACTCAGTGCTGTGCAAGATGGTTGGAAGATCCATAGGCTTAAAATTGTTCAGATTTAATGAGCTGACAGTACTGAACACTGTCAGGAATGGGATTGCCTCATATACCAGCACATTACAGTTGTTAGAGCATTGTATTTCAGGGGTTAACTAGGGCTGTTACACACCGACTGTTGAATGGTCATTGAATTCGACTTTGAGGAATCATCAGAGAAATACTTCCCTTAACATTAAATTACAGCGTCTGCCAGCATGATTGGTTTGGTTCTAATATTGCCTAATCTGGCCATAATCATTTTGGACTCCAGAGAGACTGTCATTATTTCGCCTCCTGCACAGCTTTCTTATGTGAACAAATTTATCAAGAATTGATTGGTACCACGGATTTGCAACCACAGAAATTAGGAACAGGACAAGTTACTGAGTTGACTAGTTACTGAGTCAAAGCAAAGAAAAAGATATTAGGACCATCAAATCTGTATTACTTCTTTAGAAGACCAACGGAGTTAATCTCATTCCCCTGCACATATTTGTCATTCAATTACTTTAGAAAGGATGTTCTTGAATTCCAAAGTCCATCAAGCAGTCCATTCCAAATTCTGACCAGTTACAACAGGAAACTTTCTCTCCATGCCCTGTTTGGGCGGTTTACCAATCATCTTAAGTCACTCTTCTCACATCTCAGTACCTCTCCGGGTTACAAACCTTTGACTTACAGACTCCTTATACACATGAAAGAGCATTTAGGGATCAGCGGGATGGTGAGGTCGGATTTGCCAGCTGCTGTGGGGCAGCAGACACCTTCTGCCAACTGGTAATGAAATAAGTGCCTTCCTTCAGCAGCCCAGCAACAGTGCGCCCCGGGTCACAACTATCATGGGCTGGATTGAGCCAGGCAGAGCTCACTCACTGAGTCAGTGAGGCCGGCTGGCAGCCGCTCTTTCCATGCCTGCTAGCTCTCCCATCACACCATTTCCTATGATCATCTCCTACCAACTGTTTTCGTTCATTTCCGACCGATGAATAGTTCAGGTTTCAAACAGTTCTCAGGAACGGAATGTTGTTGTACCTCAGACGCTGCCTGTGTTTAGCCCCAAGACATTGGAGAATATTTCCCACTAGTTTCTGTCTCAGCTATTCATGATGCTAAACACCTTTATCAAACTCTTAGTTTTCTCCGTGCCATAAAGAGAAATCCCATCTACCACACACCATCCATATAAATACAATACCTCATCCCTACATCTTCTCAATCACCTGATCCAAGTATAGTTTATCAAGCTTTGGCATGTTCTCAACTTGTTAGCATTAAAGAGTTGGGCCGAAGTCCTGCTTCCATAGTGCATTCCTCTATGCTTCTATGGTTCTGTATGGAACATAATCATTCAATACACTATCAAAGAACCTTTTATCTTATCTACTGTATCATTGCTTTACATCACTGGAGTCAGAGAGAACTGCATTCAGGCAGATAGAATAGGAGAAACCAGATGATGATACTAATAAATGGAACCAGCAAGGAGTTAGTGGTTAACATCTGGCTCCAGTTATAAATGCCAAATGAGGTGGCGTTGAACAGACTGAGGGGAGGATTTAGCAGGTGTGACTTTATTACTGAAATTATGGGTTTGATATGAAACTGATGAGTGTATATGTTATGGAAGCCTCGTTGAGCATCCACACAGTGCACTCCAAAACACCAGAAGAGCAGCTTGTGCAGGCTATTGAGAGCCAGTTTTAGAGAAAGGTTGAACTGGAGACACAGCAAAGAAGAAGCAGTAATGCATAGCTTTTATGCTTTATGCCTCAGTTTATAATGCCGTAGTCCAATATCATGTTGTACTCTTTCCATCAGAGATTTGTACACTAGCAGCCCCAGTTCACTCTCATTGACTTTGAAATGACAAGTTGGCACGTATTGCCTTGCCTGACCAAAGTATATCATCTTCCACTTTTCTGCACTGGATGACATCTGTCCTCTGTCCACCCATTTCAATAACTTGTTCATGTCTTCTTGAAAACTATTACTTTTACCTTCACTGCATTATTACATTTCCAAGTTTAGCATCACTGTAAATGTTGATATAATGCCACATAAGTTTTTCAATGTCATGCAATGTCAATGCCAACACAAATTTCAATGCCAGTTCAATGTCAACACAGCCACTTCAGTCAAGATATGTTTTAGTAAAATGAGCTGCTCCATATTTGACAAAGATCTGATGTGATGGAAGATGTAAGTTCAAAGTTAATCAATTGTATTACCATTATGAACTCAACTTGGTAACATACAAGAGACAAACAGTCCAAATTACTTTTTAAGGGAGGATGGACTATTTTCCCAGTTATCTATGTATTAGCCATGATAGGTTGAAGACATTTTTTATATATTATTGAATTGGGAATAAAACTATACTGTTTATTTTACTAAAACATTTCTATTCTCTAATGCCTGTGTTGACATTGAATTGGTATTGAAATTTGTGTTGGCATTGACATTGCATGACATTGAAAAACTTATCCACCAGAATAAACATCGTAAGTGCAGATTGCAGATGATGTTGTCCAAGGCTAATCCGCTTACAGATAAGGGTTTATGGATATTGCAATGTGAATACAAATATATTTAGGGGTGGAAGAGGGTGTAGAACATGAATCAGAAACTACTCTGTACAAATTGGTCAGAAGCATGCAGGAATCTCTGACCTCAGTCCTGTAGAGATCTATAAACTGCCACAAATATTCCTCCCTAGTACTGACATGAAGCACCTGAAGATAATTATTTTATGATGGGATCAGTGTCATTAAGTTTCCCATTTTCTCTTTCTGGTGCCAAGCAGATTCACAGAGAAGCAAAGTTCTAATCATTTTTTTGGTCACACTGCTTACTTAGCTGGCTCATGTACCATGGTCAGATCATTTGAGAAAATTGGCCGAGGCCAGTTTGTTCACTCATCGGGGCTTTACTTTTCATGAGGAGGAGAATGGTTGCTACAGTTCCCCACCAGAATAGATGTGTATATGACCCTGTCAGCTCAGGCGAGCAAGAACAAATCTTTGTCTCAGTTTGATCATTTCCAGTACATCAGTTTTGACAAAAACAATCAACTGCTCTGCCTTTTAAAATTTGTAAACCCTACCCCCAACATTTCTACTATCTTGGGGCTTTAAGGTAACATCACCCCAGGGATGGATATTTGACTCATACCCTGCATTATAAAAGTGCAAATAACAAAACAGATGTATCTGTATGTGCACATAATGGGGCAAAAGTAATTCCCACTTCAAGCTCCAAAAAGATTAAAACACTTGTGTAATACTTTTCATTACCTATAGAGACCACAAAGCACTTCAAACTGACTAAATGCTTTTGAATAGCTGAAGGGATATTCTATCAATTTGTGCATTGTAAATCTGTGTTAACAGTAATAAAACAGCTGACTGAATTACCTATTTTTAGTTGATGTTGATTGAGTGATCACAGCAATGCCACGACAGCGTTCAGATACGACAGACTGGAGATCTCATCTACTGAGGCTGTATGGGTGGAATTCAGAATAAGAAGGGGATGACCATGTTAATGGGATTATATCACAGACTACCCAACAGTCTGCAGGATTTAGCAGAGCAAATTTGTAGTGAGATCACAGACTGTTGCAAGAAACATAAGGTTGTGATAATAGATGATTTTAAGTTCCACGTATTGACTGGTCCATACTGTAAAAGTTACAGATGGGATAGGGTTTGTCAGATTTGTTCAGGAAAGTTTCCTTAATCACTATATAGAGGTCCCAACTAGAGTGAGTGAGATACTAGATCTGCTACTAGGGAATAAGGCAGGGCAGATGACAGATGTTTGTGTAGAGGAGCACTTTGTATCTAGTAATCATAATGCCATTAGTTTCAAGGTAATTATGGAGAAGTGTAGGTGTGGTCCATAGGTTGAGATTCTAAATTGGAGGAAGGCCAATTTTGATGGTATCAGAAAAGATCTGACAATCCTGTATTGGGGCAGTTTGTTTTCTGGCAAAGATATACTTGCGAAGTGGGAGGCCTTCAAGAGTGAGATTTTCAGGGTACAGAGATTGTACATTCCTGTCAGAATAAAATGTAAGGATAACAGGTTTGAAGAACCTTGATTTTCAAGAGATGTTGAGAACCTAATTGAGAAAACAAGGAGGTGCATAGCAAGTATGGAAAGGAAGGATCAAATGAGGCACTTGAGGAGTATAAGAAATATAAGAGAACACTTAAAAAGGAAAACAGGAGGTTGAAAAGAAGGCACAATGTTGCTCTAACAGACAAGGTGAAGGAGAATAGAAACATAGAAAACCTACAACACAATACAGGCCCTTTGGCCCATAAAGCTGTGCCGAACATGTCCCTACCTTAGAAATTACCTAGGCTTAGCCATGGCCCTCTATTTTTCTGAGCTCCACGTACCTGTCCAGGAGTCTCTTAAAAGACCCTATCTTATCCGCCTCCACCACCATCGCCAGCAGCCCATTCCACGCTCTCACCACTCTCCGAGTAAAAAACTTATCCCTGACATCTCCTCTGTACCCACTTCCAAGCACCCTAAAACTATGCCCTCTCGTGCTAGCCATTTCAGCCCTGGGAAAAAGCCTCTGACTAACCACATGATCAATGCCTCTCATCATCTTATACACCTCTATCAGGTCACCTCTCATCCTCCGTCGCTCCAAGGAAAAAAGGCCGAGTTCACTCAACCTATTCTCGTAAGACATGCTCCCCAATCCAGACAACATCCTTGTAAATCTCCTCTGCACTCTTTCTATGGTTTCCACATCCTTCCTATAGTGAGGCCACCAAAATTGAGCACAGTACTCCGAGCGGGATCTGACCAGGGTCCTATATAGCTGCAACCTTACCTCTTGGCTCCTAAACTCAATCCTACGATTGATGAAGGCCAATACACCACATGCTTTCTTAACCACCGAGTCAACCTGTGCAGCAGCTTTAAGTGTCCTATGGACTCGGACCCCAAGATTCCTCTGATCTTCCACACTGCCAAGAGTCTCACCATTAGTACTATATTCTGTCATCACATTTGACCTACCAAAATGAACCATCTCATGCTTACCTTGGTTGAACTCCATCTGCCACTTCTCAGCCCAGTTTTGCATTCTATCAATGTCCCACTGTAACCTCTGACAGCCCTCCACACTATCTACACCACTTCCAACATTTGTGTCATCAGCAAATTTACTAACCCATCCCTCCACTTCCTAATCCAGGTCATTTATAAAAATCACAAAGAGTAGGGGTCCCAGAACAGATCTCTGAGGCACACCGCTGGTGACCGACCTCCATGCAGAATATGACCCATCTACAACCATGCTTTGCCTTCTGTGGGCAAGCCGGTTCTGGATCCACCAACCAATGTTCCCTTGGATCCTATGCCTCCTTACTTTCTCAATAAGCCTTGCATGGGTTACCTTATCAAATGCCTTGCTGAAATCCATATACACTACATCTACTGCTCTACTTTCATCAATGTGTATAGTCACATCCTCAAAAAATTCAATCAGGCTCGTAAGGCACGAGCTGCCTTTGACAAAGCCATGCTGACTATTCCTAATCATATTATGCCTCTCTAAATTTTCATAAATCCTGCCTCTCAGGATCTTATCGATCAACTTATCAACCACTGAAGTAAGACTCACTGGTCTATAATTTCCTGGGCTATCTCTACTCTCTTTCTTGAATAATGGAGCAACATCCATAACACTCCAATCCTCCGGAACCTCTCCCATCCCCATTGATGATGCAAAGACCATCGCCAGAGACTCAGCAATCTCCTTCCTCGCTTCCCACAGTAGCCTGGGGTACATCCTATCCGGTCCCGGTGACTTATCCAATGTGATGCTTTCCAAAAGCTCCAGCACATCCTCTTTCTTAATATCCACATGCTCAAGCTTTTTAGTCTACTGTAACTCATCCCTATAATCCCCAAGATCCTTTCCCACAGTGAATACTGAAGCAAAGTACTCATTAAGTACCTTTGCTATCTCCTCTGGTTCCATACACACTTTTCCACTGTCACACTTGATTGGTTCTATTCTCTCACATCTTATCCTCTTGCTCTTCACATATTTGTAGAAAGCCTTGGGGTTTTCCTTAATCCTGTCCTCCAAGGCTTTCTCATGGCCCCTTCTGGCTCTCCTAATTTCTTTCTTAAGCTCCTTCCTGCTAGCCTTATAATCTAGATCTCTATCATTACCTTGTTTTTTGAACCTTTCGTAAGCTCTTCTTTTCTTCTTGACTAGATTTATAACAGCCTTTGTACACCACTGTTCCTGTACTCTACTATCCTTTCCCTGTCTCAAGGGCTTCTATTAAGAGCAAAAGGATAGCAATGGATAAAATAGGTCCTCTGTCAGGTCAGAGTGATCAAATATGCATGAAGCCAACTAGGGGGAGGTGAGAATAAATGAGGAATGATAGTGTCAGTGATTCAGAGAGCTGATGAGTCTGCCATGAATTATGCAGATCTTAAATGGATTTATTGCATTTGCACTTACTCAGGAGATGGACACAGAGTCTATAGAAGTGCAGCAAAGATGCAGTGAGGTTTCTATTTACTGATTAGAGGAGGAGATGTTTGCTGTCTTGAAGAAAATTAGGGTGGATAAATCCCCAGGCCTGACAAGGTGTTCCCTCAAACCCTGTGGGAAGTTATGTAGAAGTTGTATAAGATATTGGTGAGGTCTAATTTGGAGTATTGTGTGCAGTTGTGGACAGGAATGATGTCAGTAAAATTGAAAGAGTGCAGAGAAAATTAACAAGGATGTTGCCAGGACTTGAGGACCTTAGTTATAGGGAAAAGTTGAATAGATTAGGACTTTATTGCAACACACATCAAAGTTGCTGGTGAACGCGGCAGGCCAGACAGCATCTCTAGGAAGAGGTACAGACGATGTTTCGGGTCGAGACCCTTCATCAGGACTAACTGAAAGAAGAGCTAGTAAGAGATTTGAAAGTGGGAGGGGGAGGGGGAGATCTGAAATGATAGAAGAAGACAGGAGGGGGAGGGATGGAGCCAAGAGCTGGACAGGTGATTGGCAAAGGGGATATGAGAGGATCATGGCACAGGAGGCCCAGGGAGAAAGAAAAGGTTGGGGGGGGAACCCAGAGGATGGGCAAGGGGTATAGTGAGAGGGACAGAGGGAGAAAAAGGAGAGAGAGAGAAAGAATGTGTGTATATAAATAAATAATGGATGGGGTACGAGGGGGAGGTGGGGCATTAGCGGAAGATTGAGAAGTCAATATTCATGCCATCAGGTTGGAGGCTACCCAGACGGAATATAAGGTGTTGTTCCTCCAACCTGAGTGTGGCTTCATCTTTACAGTAGAGGAAGCCGTGGATAGACATATCAGAATGGGAATGGGACGTGGAATTAAAATGTGTGGCCACTGGGAGATCCTGCTTTCTCTGGTGGACAGAGTGTAGATGTTCAGCAAAGCCACACTCAGGTTGGAGGAACAACACCTTATATTCCGCTAATGCCCCACCTCCCCCTCGTACCCCGTCTGTTATTTATTTATATACACACATTCTTTCTCTCTCTCTCCTTTTTGTCCTTCTCACTATACCCCTTGCCCATCCTCTTGGTTTCCCCCCCCCCTCCTTTTTCTTTCTCCCTGGGCCTCCTGTCCCATGATCCTCTCGTATCCTTTTTGCCAATCACCTGTCCAGCTCTTGGCTCCATCCCTCCCCCTCCTGTCTTCTCCTATTATTTTGGATCTCCCCCTCCCCCTCTCAACTCTCTTACTAGCTCTTCTTTCAGTTAGTCCTGATGAAGAGTCTCGGCCCGAAACATCGACTGTACCTCTTCCTAGAGACGCTGCCTGGCCTGCTGCGTTCACCTGCAACTTTGATGTGTGTTGCTTGAATTTCCAGCATCTGCAGAATTCCTTGTGTTTGCGAGGACTTTATTGCCTAGAGCTCAGATGAATGAGGGGAGATTTGATAGAGGTGTTAGGGACTATTACGGAGTTATATGAATACAGCAGATATCAATTCAAACAAGAACCAGGCTTCAGTTCTTATTGTAAATGTAAATAAATGCAGGAAACTTGCAATTAGCCTTCAGTTGTTTTGTAAATTACAAGCAGTAAATTGAAGTTACAAGCGCAGACGAAGAAACTGCATATGTAACAGAAATACATTATGACAATAAGGTTATGTTAATCACCCTGCATCAACTGCCCTCCATACAATGACAATGTAATTGTAATTATTGAAACTGTATCGAATCTCCTACTATGACCATTGAACTTAAGGGAACAAAAGATGTGATGTTCATTGAATTTGTGAGCCTTTACCGGGAGTATCGCCAGAATGATGCCTGCTTATTGCGTTGAACAAAGACTTCTATATCACCAGCTTTGGCGTTTCTCCAGTAACTTTCCGCATAATCATGATATTTTGGGGCTCATCCAGGATACGATTGTGACCCACCCTGTGGCCAGTGATCTTAGCAGTCTAAAGGGGTGACTGTTCAAGAGTAGCACCCACACTTAGATTTGTTCAGCTCAACAACCATAAGGGACCATGTGTGTGTGTAAGGGACCAGCTGGCAGACAGCCTCAGGTAGCTTGGTAAAACAGGGCCACCCATTATGACAGGTGGCTACTGACCATTTGGACACCAGAGGAGTGTGTGTGTACTCGTTCAGGGGAACTATACAGTAGCATACTTCTGAGAGTGTTTGTGTGTATTATAAGAATAAATTTGAAACTTTGGAGTAACAGACATTTATTTGAAGAAGAATACAACAGGCAACATGAGTTCAGTGACACAGAAGTGGAAGATTGCAGAGTACATGCTCTGTGATTTTAAGTATGTATTGTCTCATTTTTATTCATCCCTTATATTTTGGTGAGTAAGGGAATTAGTTTGGAAGTATTTGAGGGAGAGGTTATACACAGATATATCTGTTGGGATGGCACTTTTTGAGGTCAGATAACTGGAGACTGAGAATCTCGACGGCCCCAGCCAACCCTTGACCCTGATTACTACCGTTCACAAGCCCTCCCCACCCGGGGAAATGCAGAGAATTTTGTCTGAGCTGCTCTCACTTAAAGTAGCTTGTGAGAATCTAGAATTCTGGCGCAAGCTGAGAAATGATTGAGATTCTCCAGATGCACCCAAAAGATATCCAGTTGTCGGTAAAAGCAAACTACCCAAGGAATCTGCAAGACAGAATAGCCCAGAGAGTACGGGATGGTACATGGGCAACTCGTGGGAATGACAATATCAGTGCTTTAAGGGGGAAGTGAGGGAGGTGAGAATAACTGAGGAATTATAATGCCAATGGTTCAGAGAGCTGATGAGCCTGCCAAGGATTAAGCAGACTGTAACAGTTGAGCATATGAGGAGTATTCAGGGTTGGACAATCCAGGGAGGGATGACCCAGTCTTCCTGAAAATGCTGAGGGAAGGCCCGAGTTCAGCGCACAGGAAATTTCAGATTTGGGGATAGCAGTGGGATCAACCAAGCATGCGAATGTATAACGGGCTGGAGTGATAGACTGGAGGAGGGGAGTAGCTGTAGTGGACACATCTGCTGTGAAGGTGTAGAGAACTTGCTTTTTATGCCAGCTACCAGGGCACCTAGCAAGGGAGTACCAGAAAGCTGAAGGAGCTCATAATTCTCCAAGTGAGGCCTCACTAGTGCTCTATAAAGTCTCAACATAACATCCTTTATATTCTAGTCCTCTTGAAATGAATGCTAACATTGTACTTGCCTTCCTCACCACAGACTCAATCTGCAAAAATTAGCCTTTAAGAAATCCTGAACAAGGACTCTCAAGTCCCTTTGCACCTCAGTTTTTTGTATTTTCTCTCCATTTAGAAAATAGTCAACCCTTTCATTTCTTCTACCAAAGTGCATGACCATACGATCTCTGGCTAAAGAAATCCCTCACCTCTGTTCTAAATGAACTCCCCTCTATTCTGAGGCTGTGTCCTCTGGTCTTAGTTCCCACCATAGGAAACATCCACTCTATCAAGGTCTTTCACCATTCGACAGGTTTCAATTAGGTCACCCATCATTCTTCTGAATTCCAGTGAATAGAGGCACAGAGCCATCAAACACTCTTCATTTGACAAGCCATTCAATCCTGGAATCATTTTTGTGAACCTCCTTTGAACCCTCTCCAGTTTCAGCATGCCCTTTCTCAGATAAGGGGACCAAAACTGCTCACAATACTCTGCGAGGCCTCACCAGTTCTTTATAAAGTCTCAACATGACATCCTTGCTTTTATATTCTAGTTCTCTTGAAATTAATGCTAACATCACATTTGCCTTCCTCACCACAGAATCAACCTGAAAATTAACCTTTAGGGAATCCTGCACAAGCACTCCCAAGTCCCATTGCAACTCAGATTCTTGTAGTTGTATCTCCATTTAGAAAGTAGTCAGCTCTTTCATTTCTTCTACCAAAGTGCATGGCCATATACTTCCCAACACTGTATTCTATCTGCCACTTTTTTGTCCATTCTTCCAAGCCGTCTAAGTCTTTCTGTAACCTCTTCATTTCCTCAGAACCTGCCCCGCACCTATCTTTGTATCATCTGCAAACTTTGCAACAAAGGCATCAATTCGATCATCCAAATCATTAACATATAACATAAAAAGAATCGGTCCCAACAAAGACCCCTGTGGAAAACCACGAGTCACTGGCAGCCAACCAAAAAAAGGCTCCCTTTATTCCCACTCCTTGCCTCCTGCTACTCAACCATTGCTTTATCCATGTTAGAATCTTCCCTGTAATACCGTGGGCTTGTAGCTTGTTAAGCAACCTCATATGTGGCACCTTGTCAAAGGCCTTCTGAAAATGCAAATACACTAAATCAACTGATTTTCCTTTGTCTATTCTGCTTGTTATTTCTTCAAAGAATTCCAACAGATGTGTCAGGCAAGATTTTCCCTTGTATAAACTATGCTGACTATAGCCTACTTTACCACGTGCCTCCATTTACCCCCAAACCACAGCCTTAATATCAACTCCAACATCTTTCCAACCACTGAGGTCAGACTAACTGGTGTACATTTTCCTTTCTTCTGCCTCTCTCCCTTTTTGAAGAGTGGACTGACATTTGCAACTTTCCATTCCTCTGGAACTATGCCAGAATCAATTGATTCTTGAAAGATCATTACTAACACCTCCACAATCTCTTCATCCACCATTTTCAGAACCCTGGGATGTACCTCATCTGGTCCAGGTGACTTATTTACCTTCAGACCTTTCAGTTTCACAAGAACCTCCACCTTGGTAATAGTAACTTCACACGCTGCACAACCTCCAACACCTGAAACTTCCACCATACTGTTAGTGTCTTCCACAATGAAGACTGGTGTAAAATACTTACTCATTTCATCGGGCATTTCCTTGTCCCCCATTATTAGCTCTCCAGCATCATTTTCCAGTGGTCCAATATACATTACCGGTGCAGGTGGTGAATCAATGAGGACGGAGAGAAGTTGGCCTCAGGAACTTGTGATTGAGGGAATGCAGCTTCCTAGTAAATTTCTGGTGTGCCCAAACAACGACGGTTCTGTCCTGGAGACTAAGTAAGATTCAGGAAAGGGAGAAATAACATGGACAAGGCTCCTGAGTAAAAGGGTGAAAAGTGAAATATTTAAGGGGGAACTTCTTATATCTGTGAACATAAAACTTCATATGTTAATTGCCAGTTGAAAATCCCAGTTAATAAATGTCTCAATATATTTTCTGGAACGTGACCATTCACAGCTACAGATTATTTTTTTAATTAAATATTGCCAGGCATTTTCTTTTCCTCCCACCCCAAGAGAAACATTTCAAGTTAACCTTGAGGCATCCACATCCATGGGGTACTGCAAGTCTACATTTAAATCAACAAAAGACCTTCCAGTCCTCTCTCCCTTCCACATGAGAAGCTGGCAACAAAGGAAATGATGTCTTTGCCAACTGCAGACTCAGTGACTTTACCTAATTTACTCAGAGGGGGCTGAGAGTGTGGAACTAGCTGCCAGTGGAAGCAGTGGATACAAGTTCGACTTCAACACTTAAGAAAAATTTGGATAAGTACATGGATGGGAGGGATATGGAGATCTATTGTCTGGAGCAGGTCGATAGGGCTAGGCAGATTAATAATTTATCATGAACTAGGTGGGCTGAAGGGCCTGTTTCTTTGCTGTAGTGTTCTATGACTCTACTATACTGTATCTCTAAATAAGTATAAACAGTTCATGTCGTCAGACTAGTTTCTGGTAACAACAGAAATACTACAGAATCTGGGATTTGGTTAGATTCTTGAAATATCAGTTTCTTTATGCATGTAGGCTCATAAAATGGACAATCCTTGTAATGAAGAAATGGTTCATACTTTTCAAAGATAAAGGAAATGGCAGAAGGGAAAAATAATGTGTTTTGAAATACTCAGCCAAAATGGTGAAGGAAGCTGTCCCTTTGGCCTTCTGGAAGGGAAAAATGCGTCTGGTGATAAATTCTCATTGAATCTGGTGGAATTGAATGCAGAGTGGAGTGGAGAGTGAAAGAAAGGGGAATTCTGCAGAAGGAGAAAGCATGAGACTAGTGTCCTGGAAAATAGGAAGGATACAATCAAGGCTCTGTTACCTTTGGGAGAGGGAGATAATGCAGTAAACTCAGCTGCACTCAGCCCCGCTGATCCTCCAATTCTGAGAACAGAACGTTAGCAAATGCTGGTACTTAATTTGCTCACACCCATTTAATCGGGATTGAAGCCACATTGAAAATGTACCTGTCTCACAAAGAAATGCAGAATTTAGGGATCTGAGGAAAAGTTCTTTTTTTTACCCAAAGGGTGGTTGGTATATGTAATATGCTGCCGGAGGGAGTGGTGAAATCAGATATAATCACTAAGTTTAAGAGGCATTTAGACAGACACTTCAATAGGAAAGGCATGCAAGGATATAAACCAAATATGGGCAATCGAGATTAGAACAAGTGGACAAAAAACGACACCATGGATGAAGGGCTAATTTCTGCGTTCTCCACCTCTATGACTATTAGAAATGAGTCGTAAAATTTAGAAAAGGACTGATAGGGAAAAGACAAAGTGTGCCACCAGGCTTACTTGATTATATCCAACAGAACTATCAAAAGTTGAAAATAAAGCAATTTAAAAGCAGATTACATGTGAGATAACCTTTGTTTCAGTCTATTTAAGCCTCCTCCACAACTCTTTTTAATGTATATCTACAACTCCTACACTCATACAAAACTCAAATATGTCATTACTTTTGCTGCAAGTTCTCACTGTGCTTTGTTTCATATGGTCTATCTCTATCTCGGCAGATAGCTCCATCTCAGACATCTACAGATTCATACAAGTGTCTCAGCTATTTTTCCTCCTATCCTGTTTCTTGTCTGGACTCTCTTCTAATTTCCTATGTCCTATCTCCGTTGCAGCTGCTCCAATAATGAGAATTTCTATACAGGTTCTTCTGAGTTGCCTTGCAGAGTTCCCTCTCCCAAAGATGACAGAGCTTTGCTTCCTTCCTATTTTCCAGGACGTTAGTCTCATGCTTTCTCCTTCTGCAGAGTTCCCCTTTCTCTCACTCTCCGCTCCACCAGCCTCTGCATTCAATTCCACCATATTCAATGAGATTCCATCACCAGACGCATTTTTCCCTTCCTGAAGGCCAGAGGGACGGCTTCCTTCACCATTTTGGCTGAGTATTTCAAGCATTTTCTGCTTTTGTTTCAGACTTCCAACATCTGCAGATTCCTGGGATGTTCATTACAAGTGTATTGTTTTGGACTTACAAAGTCAACAATAAAACTGCTGAAAGATGAACAATTTTTCATTCTAAAGTCCCTGTAGGTATCAGATTGTGAACCATGCCTTCTAATATGGCTAAGGTTTAGAGCTTTTTCTAAGGTGAACCATGTGGCAATGTATTGCCTACATCCATGTTGGCAGCCACTGTCCACATCATGAATTATCAAATCAATGGAATTGTATGCAGGAACAAATTACTCGAGATCAAAAAATCCAATTCAATTCAAAGCCAAGTCAGAGGATCAATGTACTGCCTCTTTGACTGGCTTTCTTTTACCATAGCAGTACAATTTAGCTCAGGTGCTCCCATCCCAACAACATCCTTGTAATTTTTTTCTGTACTCTTTCAACCTTATCTACATCTTTCCTTTAGGTAAGTGACCAAAGCTGCACACAATACTCCAATTTAGACCTCGCCAACACCTTATGCAAATTCAACACATCTCATCTCCTGTACTCAATATATTGATTTATGAAGGCCAATGTGCCAAAAGGATTCTTTATGACCTATCAACCTGTGACACCACTTTCAATGAATTATGGATCTGCATTCCCAGATCCCTTTGTTCAATCGCATTCCTCGGTGTCCTATTGTTCACTGTGTAAGACCTACCCTGGTTGGTCCTACCAAAGGGCCACACCTTGCATTTTTCTGCATTAAGTTCCACTCGCAATTTTTCAGCCCATTTTTCCAATTGGTCCAGATCCTGCTGCTAGCTTTGATATTCTTCCTCGCTGGCCACTATACCCCCAATCTTAGTGTCATCCACAAATTTGCTGATCCAGTTCATCATATTATCATCCAGATCATTGATTTAGATGACAAACAACAGTAGACCCAGCACCAGTCCCTGTTGCACTCCATTATTCACAGACCTCCAATCAGGGGGGCAACCCCATACTACCAGTCCCTGGCTTCTCCCAAAAAGCCAATGGCTAATCTAGTTTACTACCTCATCTTGAATACCAAATGACTGAACCTTCCTGACCAACCTCCCAAGCAGGACCTTGTCAAGTACCTTTGCCCATGTAGACAACATCACTCTATTGCCTTCATCACCTTTTCTAGTAAGTTCCTTGAATAGCTCCATTGGATTGGTTTGACACAACCTACAATGCTAAAAGCCATACTGACTACCCCTAGTCAATCCATGTACCCATATATCTAGTCCCTTAAAATACTTTCCAGTAATTTTCACAGTACTGATGACAGGCTCACCAGCCTATAATTTTCTGGTTTAGATTTCCTCCAATCCTCCGGTACTTCGGCCATTGATAAGGATGATTTAAGTACCTCTGCCAGGGCCCCTGCAATTTCTGCACTTGATTCCCTCAGGATCTGATGGAACACCTTCTCATGTCCTAATCTGCCTCACTGGAAACACCTCCTCCTCTGTAATGTGTATAGGGCCCATGAAATCAATGCAGCTTTGCTTCACTTCGATATGTCCATCTCCTGAGTAAATACAGATGCAAAAAGAAACCATTTAAGATCCCTCCCATGTCTTTTGGTTCCACCCATGGATCATCATTCTGATCTTCCAGAGACCAGTTTTGTCCCTTGCAATCATTTTGCTCTTAAGATATCTGTAGAATCCTTTAGGATTCTCCTTCAGCTTGTTAGCTAGGGCAACCTCATATCTTCTTCCAGCTTTCCTGATTTCTTTCTTAAGTGTTGCCTTGTATTTCTTATACTCCATAAGTACCTCATTTGTTCCTACCTGTCTAAGTTGTTCTTCTCTGTGCCTTGTGGTTCATCGGGCAGCAACTTTACTGCTTTTTCAGCATTTGTCTGTTTTTTTTTTTAAATGAGGCAGAGTTGCTAGCTGGATGCTCAACCAACCACGAATGGGAAACATGCAAGGAGCTGGCTGGATTCGAACCTGGAACCACTCGCCTCGAAGTCCAGTGCAGATGCCACTACACCACCGACTGGCTTATATCTACTATGCACCTCCTTTTTTCTTTCCCCTTAACCAGGGCCTCAATATCTCTTGAAAACCAAGGTTCCCAAAACCTGTTATCTTTACCTTTTATTCTGACAGGGAGATACAAGCTTTATACTCTCAAAATTTCACTTTTGAAGGCCTCCCACTTACCAACTACACCATTGCCAGAAAACAGCCTCACTTGCCAAATCCACTCTGATACCATCAAAATTGGCCCATCTCCAATTTAGAATCTCAATCCAAGCAGCAGACCTATCTTTTTCCATATTTACTTTGAAACTAATGGCATTATGATATTTACAGAGGTTGTAGATACAGTTTTGAAAGTTCAGGGAATTGAAGACTGTAAAGAATTAGCACAGAGGAGATAAGGAGGCATAGGCAGATGAGCCATGACCATATGGAATGGCAGGATAAGTTGAGGGAAAAGGTAGACTACTACTACTTTTTTAAAAAATGTAATACTTGTATGAAGAAGCAACAGCTCTAACTTTCTGGTATAATAGAAAGAAAGACATCACAAAGCAACTTTAATGATAAAACAAACACCTGCTCTTTTCAGAACAACAGAAGTGCTATACGAGGGGTGATTGATAAGTTTGTGGCCTAAGGCAAAAGAAGGGAGTCAATTTTAGAAAAACTAGCACATTTATTTTTCCTACATTTACATACTTAGTCCAGCAGTCGTGGAGCATACGGATCCCTTCTTTGTAGAAGTCGGCGTCTTGGAGCTCCAGAAGTGGTCCACAGCAGGGGTGATTGATAAGTTCATGGCCTAAGGTAGAAGATGAGTTATTAACTTCAAACTTTCTGCATTTTCACTCAGAGTTGAACTGCACATGCATGTAACAAGAGCTGTATAACTCATCTCCTTCTACCTTAGGCCACAAACTTATCACCCCTGCTGTGGACCACCTGGAGGTCCAAGACGCTCTCATTACATGTACGTGCAGTTCAATTCTTTGAGTGATTATGCATAAAATTTGAAGTTAATAACTCATCTCCTTCTACCTTAGGCCACGAACTTATCAATCACCCCTGCCGTGGACCACTTCTACAAAGAAAGGATCCGTATGCTTCACGACCGCTGGACTAAGTGTGCATATGTAGGACAGGACTATGTTGAAAAATAAATATGCTAGGTTTTCTAACTTAGGCCATGAACATATCAATCACCCCTCGTAGTACAGATTATTCGCTATGCACTGAATATAGGTGCTCTGCAAAGGGATCATCCAATCTGATATTACTTTGATGTAGGGGAGACCACATTGCAAGTATCAAATGTAGTACATTAGAGTGGGCTAAATACAAGGAAAGGCTGATAGATTCACTTTTCCAGACTTAAAATGCCAATCATTATGCAACTGGCAACAAAGATTCTTGATTAAAGGGTATAAGGTGAAAGCAGGGGAGTGGGGATGACTGGATGAAGTGGATCAGCCCATGATTGAATGGCAGAGCAGATGTGATGGGCCAAATGGCCTACTTCTGCTCCTAATTCTTATGTATAACTAAGCAACAAGATGATAAGGCCACAAGAGATGGGAGAATTAGGCCATTTGGCCTAACAAGCAATTTCTTCATGGCTGATGCATTTTCCCTCTCAACCCCATTCTCCTGTCTTCTCCACATAACCTTTCTAATCAAGAACCTATCAACCTCCAACTTAAATACACCCAGTGACCTGGCCTCCACAGCTGCCTGTGGCAATGAATTCTACAGATTCACTCCATGATATGTGGATTCAATTTATATAATATTGGGCCGCTCACGTAACACATTCCAAAGGGTTTGGGTAGCAAATAGCAGACACTGGCTAGCCAACAAGAGATAATTTAGTGGAAGTGAGAAAAAAATTAATGAGGCTAAATTTTGAAATATTGCTAGATGACAGGAAAATGTCCTGGTAACCACCACTGTGAAAGGATTCACATTTGCTCTGTTTATTCTGCAAACAGCTATACCCTAGCCATCTTCTTCCCATCATTTAATAATCCCACATTGCCTGATAACTGGGATAAAAGCTTTTCTAAGATGATTTGAGGTAAATAACAAAGCTTAGACTCTCTTCTCATGGATAATTACATGCTTGCAATGCTTGTGCTAACCTATACACAGCTGTCAGCAAACATTGTAACTGATGAATAATTAAAATATATTCTGATCTGTTTAGCAATATCAACTCATAAAATGATTCATTACTTGTAAACTTTTAATATTGTAGATGTGTTTGTTAGCTGATTCATATGAATACATTCTGCAGCTGCTGTCATGTAAAATATATAATTGGCACAAAGCTTATAGGGACAAGTACTAAAGTGTCTCTCAACCCTTGAGAAACACAGCATTTCCTTTGCTTTTCATTTAAAAGATAATTTAACTTTACATATTGTAATTGTTACAAACAAGGCTGATAGAAGGTGGTTCATTGCGATTGGCAATGTACGAGTAGGCTGTGCCATCTTAATCTGATGTATTACATAACCAAAATTGCACCTGAGACCATAGGCATAAAAGGCCTTGCACCATCTCTTCATTAAGAAATCCAGAGGCCCAAGATTAAAGAGCGTCTGTGCTGCCAAACTTCCTCCAAAATGTTCAAAAACTGGGACATTCCAATGAAGATACTGGGTAATTACCTAGCACCATATTCCCCCCCACCCCCTTTGGCAGTCCCTTGGCATCAAGAATGCTTTGGTTGAATAAGAATGACACTTGCCTCCCATCTTCATAGGAATGTGAGTTTATGAACATTTCAGAGGAAGTCTTGGCAGAACAGAACGTGTTTTAAAATCTCAAGCGTGGGACTGAAACAAGAAATGGACAAGAGATGTGTGCAGATAGTATCAGTATGAAAATGTCAGACTCCCCTCTTCCAGTCCCTAGCTCCTCCTCTCCAACATTGTTTGAATACTCAAACTTATGTGCTACCAATCTAATTCTGTTTTTATCCTTAGATGTAAAGAAACAGTTTTAATACAAGTCCCAGGTATATTTATTTTTAAAGGTTTAGTTTCAGCTCAAAACAAATTGCACACTACGGACAAGCAAATAGGAAAGAACTTTAAAACAGTTTATTTCTATTGCTAACAAGCCATAAAACAAGTAAATATTGTGAGGGGAATAATAGTTACAGGAGTTATTTTCATTTCCAGCAAGGAGTCTTAATTTGCTTGCAAATCATTAAGGTCCTGGCAAATTTTCTTCTGTGCACAGACACCAGAGGTGTCTTGTGAAATATTCTGGTGCATTGCTAGAATACTACTTAGCAATATGCAGGAACATAGAGAAATGAAACTGCTCTTCCCAGCCAGCAAGTCATCCTTATCACAACCTTTGAGGCAATTTATGATTGATGGTGAAGAGACAGACTGGAGTCTCCTCTTTCCAATTGTTTCATTGCCAAATTACAAAAGCTGAACAGAGTGAAGGCAAATCTTCCATGTTCTTTTGGAGTTCAAAAATGTGAAAGTAAGCAAAGAAACATCAGATTCTGAGGAGACATGATAGAGTAAACAGAAAAAAATGTTATGACTACAGTGCTTTACACCCTGGTTCAGAGAAACGTCTTGTTTGACGGTATACACATTCTGTATATAGTTAAATGACAATAAACTTGACTTGATATTCATATTTTTGGTTTGGCTGAAAATGTTCAGCAAACTGCTTCATTAATGCAAGAAAATAAAATGAGATTATCAATTCTTTAATCATTTGATGTTTATTTAAAAAGTTACATAGAAATGGACTGACAAGTTCACTATTGCAACTAAACAGAATATCGTAAGCAGAAGGAAACCAAATGGGGCAATTACCACTCCAAGTGCATTTGGTTATAAAAATAGCCAAAAAGCTAAAAAGTAGAAAATAAAACTTTGTACAACCCATTCTGACTTCATCTAAATAATTCAAGTTTTGCCAAAATAATTAATTTCTGGAGATAATTGGTTTGAACTCAAATGTCAGTACTGTATTCAAAATTTTAAATACAAATTCAAACTAATTTACTTGCACTATATTCACATATAGCTGACCTTGGAAGGTGAAGCTTTACAGAGGTATCTGGCAATGTTTTGGAGGGGTGGGGAAAAATAAAGTGGGTCATTACAGTGCATTAGAAAATTACAAATCACACCTGCAATATCTCCCCATTTGATTATCTGAGCTGCTCAGTGGAGTGCATCACCGACCAGGTGCTTCCCAATAATATTGTGCAAGAAAGCAATACCAAGCCATTTGTTATAACTGGTTCAAGAATACTATAATTTTAGGAATTGACTGACATCCTATTACCCAAATTGCAAGTAGGTGGCCTATTACAATATTAAATGCAGATCTATAAAAAAAATTTGCAAAATTACTGAAGTAAACATTCACCAATTTGGAAGGAAACCATTGTTGTTCCTGGTCAGGTCCTATAGTATACACATGGATGGAAGCTGAACCCAAAATTAACCTACCTTTTACCTATTTTAGGCTTAAAGTACAGTGCGAACTAGAACACTAAATTATGTTCTTGTATAATACAATTCTGAAGAGAAGCATTCAGAATGAAAAATGAATATTTTAAGAGAAAGTTACATAGTCATTCATTTTCCACATGCCATTTACCTGAAGGATTGTATGTTTATATTTTAATTCAAAACGAGCATAAATAAACATTCTAAAAAGCAAAGATCTTTAAATTGTTCTGTAATAATAATTATAATACTTTCAACAGTAGCATTTATTCAGTATTTTGTCCCAATATTCTGCTGTAACTTGAAACTAGCTACAGTAAGTTTTCCCAGTGTTTCCTGCAATAAAACCACATATCTGAAACAATTGTATTTGACAATCCAACACTCGTTCTAACAAAATTAATTGAACAAAAAGTTAATGAAAGCTTGTTAGTTGTGCCCAAATGCCAGTTGACTTTTAGAACATTGAAGGCTTCATTAATTCAACTGCATGCAATAATTAACTAAAATAGATACAAACTCTTAAACCTTTTCAATAAATGACATTGATTGTAATTCAACCAAATAATGTTGACCAAGGCACCAAACAAACACACATATTGCATTATCCAGGCTCTGAAGTAGCCACTAAACAAAGACAGCAGGATTTGAGGCTCCTCAGGTTATCTTGTTTGGTCAGACCATGCAGAGTGGAACTGTGAGGGAAGTCAAGGCAAATAAGGAAATATTTAAAATTAAATAGGTTTATGGAGCAAAACAATTGCAGCTTCAAGTTACAATAAACTATCAAGAGCAGTAATACATTTCATGTATCAAAACATTATATGCTCAAGTAGAAAAACAATGCACAAAATAAGATTTTAGTAAACATGCTAAATGCAAGTATTGTGAATTCTTTCACAGTATTGCTTTCCTGTGCAAATCAATTAGCAAATGTGTGTGTGTGTGTGTGAGGGGGGGAGAGAGGGGGAGGGGAAAGAAAGCAAATCTTAATGCCCCTTTGCCCTGCTGACGAACATAAAGTTCAGGAGTGCTTAATCATTCAGTAAAGTAAACTCTAGCCATAAGATAACATCCATTGCCCCAATTTTACATCACCTTGCCAACTACAGAACTGGCTGCCATTCAAGATTACACAGACTCCCAGGACAGAGGCCTTGATGAGATCACAAGAACACCCAAGCAAACCTAAAAATGTGTTCAACAGTCTAAAATCATCTGACATTGTTTTTGTAAGTTAAAGTTAATTTTAGGCATGATATGCTATTAATATTTTCCACTTGATTAATACAAAGAACATTTCAAAAAGGGAGATACAATTCAAAATGTCAAGATCATAAATGCCATCGCAATAGCGATATGCTAAACAATCCCTAGGAACTCGACATTTTTGCATGTATTCTAAAGATCAAGCTCAAATAAAGTCCCAATTGAATTATTTCCCCACTGCAAAACTTTGGAATTGCAAGCTTTGAGAGTGCAACTGAAGAAAAGAAGGTGGGGGGGGGGGGAAGGGGGGGGGAGAAAAAAAAATCAGAATTTAATTATTGCAAATTTCAACATGTTCCAGCAGGTCTCGGTGCCGACTGGTGGGGTATTGAGCTTTGCACTTGGGGCATTCCAAGAAACTCTCGTCAAGATGATTTTTGGATCTTGGAAAACTTGATTTCTCTTCACTCTCACTGTTTCTGTTCAACCCTGGCTCCAGGAGACATTTGTCTTCTATTTGCTGCAACAAAAATAAGTATTTTTAAAATCATTTACCCAAATATGCATACAATGCATTTCAATATTGCTGAAAGGTTAAGTGTTTAAGGTTTGTATGTTTGCTTTCCAATTCATTTGTTCTAGAATGGATGATTCAAGACCACTTGATGCATGCTGCAACAGCCACAGAAGTGGAGTACTCTAGTCTTATAGTCCAATATTAATTTTACACTCTACTTTATTGCCTCTTCTAATTCTTCCCACCGAAACACAACACTTACCCTTTCAAAGTATTAATTTTCATCTAGCACCTAATCTCAGTCTCTACTCCCAATTCTTGAAGCCTACGATCCTCCTCACAGATCATGATGTCTCCAAATTTTGTTATTACTATACATCATGGAGCAGTACAGCACAGAATTGGGCCCTTCAGTCCATCCCGGACTGTTATTCTACTAGTCCCACTGACCCACACCTGGACCATAACCCTCTAATGCTCCACCCATCCACATATTTATCCAAACCTCTCAAATGTTGCAATTGAACCTGCATCCACCACTTCCACTAGCAACTCATTCCATACTTGCAGCACTGAGTGAGGTTCCCCTTAAATGTTTCACCTTTCACTCTTAACCTATGACCTGTAGTCCAAGGTTCAACCAAACTCAGTGGGAAAAGCTAGCTTGCATTTATTCTCTTTATACTCCTCTATTTTGTATACCACTGTCAAATCTCCCCTCTTTCTCCAGGGAATAACGTCCTAACCTATTTAATTTTTCCGTATAAATCAGGTGATCATCCCAGCAACATCCTTGTAAATTTTCTCTGTATTCTTTCAATCTTACTGATACCTTTCCTATAGGTGGGTAACCATAACTGTACACAATACTCCAAACTGGGCCTCACCAACATCTTGTACAATTTCAACACAACATCCCAATTTTTATGCTCAAAAAGATCATAAAATATAGGAACAGATTTAGGTCATTTGGCACATCAAGTCTGCTTTGCTATTTCATCATGACTGATCAATTTCCCTCTCGGCCCCAATCTCCTGCCTTCTCCCCATATCCCTTCATGTCCTGACTAATCAAGAATCTACCAAACTCTGCCTTAAATATACATAAAGACTTGGCCTCCAGATCTGCCTGTGGCAAAGAATTCCAGAAATTCACCACTCTCTGGTTGAAGAAATTCCTCATTTCCATTCTAAAAAGGATGCCCCTCTACTTTGAGGCTGTTTTCTGGTCTTAGACTCCCCACCATAGGAAACATTGCTTCTGCATCCACTTTATTGAGGCCTTTCAACAGTTGTTAGGTTTCAATTAGATCCTCCCTCCCTCCCCACCCAATTCTTCTGAGAGCCAAACTCTCTTCAAATGACATGCCTTTCAATCCTGGAATCATTTGTGAACCTCCTTTGAACACTCTCCAATGTCAGCACATCCTTTCTTAGATAAAGAGTCCAAAACTGCTCACAATACTCCAAGTGAGGACTCACCAGTGCTTCATAAAACTTCAACACTGCATCACTGCTTTGAGATTCTAGTCCTCTTGAAATGAATGCTAACATCACATTTCCCTTCCTCGCCAAAGACTCAACCCACAAATTAACCTTTAAGGAATCCTGCACAAGGACTCCAAAGTCCCTCTGTACCTCAGATTTTTTAAATTTTCTCTCCATTTAGAAAATAATCTACCCTTTCATTTCTTGTACCAAAATGCATGACCAGACATTTCCTGACACTGTATTTCATCTGCCACTTCTTGCCCATTCTTCTAATCTCTCTAAGCCTCTCTACTTCCCCAAAACTCCCTTCCACCTATCTTTGTATTGTCCGCAAACCTGGGTCACAAAGCCATCAATTCTGTCATCCAAGTCATTGACATATAACATAAAAAGCAGTCCCAACACAGAATTTCTGTGGAATATCACTGGTCACCAGCAACCAACCAGAAAAGGCTCCTTCAATTCCCACTTTTTGTCTCCTGCCAATCAGGCAGTGCTTTAGTCACGCTAGTAACTTTCCTGTAATACCATGGGCTCATAATTTGTTAAGCAGCCTCATGTGTAGCACCTTGCCGAAGGCCTTCTGAAAATCTATGTACATAACATCCACAGATTCCTTTTGTCTAAACTGCTTGTTATTTCTTCAAAGAATTCTAATGGATTTATCAGGCAAGATTCTAACTTTAAGAAAACCATGCTGACTACAGGCTACTTTATCATGTGCATCTAAGTACCCCAAAATCACATCCTTAACAATTGACTCCAACACCTTCCCAACCACTGAGGTCAAACTAACTGGCCTACATTTTGCAATCTTCTGCCTCTCTCCCTTCTTGAAGAGTGGAGTGACATTTGCATTTTTTCATTCCTCTAGAACTATGCCAGAATCAATTGATTCTTAAAAGATCATTACTACTGCCTCAACAATCTCTTCAGCCACCACTTTCAGAACCCTGGGGTGTACAGCATACCAGCTGGTTCGGGTGATTTATCTACCTTCAGACCTTTCAGCTTCCCAAGCACCTTCTCCCTAGTAATAACAACTTCTCATATTTCTGCCCAACACGCTCAAACTTCCAGCATACTACTAGTGTCTTCCACAGTGAAGCAAAATATTTGTTCAGTTCTTCCGCCATTTCCTTGACCCCCATTACTAACTGTCCAGTATTATTTTCCAGTGGGCCAATATTTTCCATACCTAGAAAATATTTTCAGAGTATTTTCTACTCTCACCTCTTTTACACTTTACGTCCCTGAAGAAACTTATGGTATCCTCTTTAATATTATTGGCTAGCTTACCTTCATATTCCATCTTTTCCTTCTTAATGACTTCCATTGAATTTTAAAAAGTTTCCAATCCTCTAACTTCCCATTAATTTTGCTCCATTATACACCCTCTTTGGCTTTTATGTTGGTTTGGGATTTCTCTTATTAGCCACAGTTCTGTCATCTTGCCTTTAGAATACTTCTTCTTATTTGGGATGTATATATTCTGTGTCTTTCGAATTGCTTCCAGAAATTCCATCTATTGCTGCTCTACTCTGATTTATGAAAGTCACTGAGCCAAAAGCTCTCTATAACACTTTCAAGGAATTATGGATCTGTATTCCCAGATCCCCGTTCTACCACACTCCTCAGTGTCTGAAAGTTCACTGTGCAAGTCCTACCCTGGCGTGATAGCCTTCCTCGCTGCCCACTACACCTCCAATCTTGCATCATCTTCAGATATGTTGATCAATATCTATGAAGTTATACCATCACAAATGGAAAACTAACCACAAATTATTTCCTCCACAGTGGATAACACTCAAGTAAATTATCTGCATACTTACAGTATTCTCAAGTCTTGCAATTTGCTCTCGTGCCTTCCGCAATTCTTTCAAGACTTTGTGCAATTGATGTTGCAGATTTTGACGTTCATGTTTTTCATTTTCAAAGTCTGAAGAAATGTTCTGCATCTATAAAAGATTAAAAGTAATTTCACAACCAAATGCATGACAAAAAATGAATTAGCTTCCATGCGAATTATTAACTTAATATGGTTTTGTATTATAAATAACTCAGTCCAATCATTCTTAATTCACAAAGATAGTTATCAAAGCTAAAGGAGCAGATCATTCTCTTTAAACTAATCACTGTTGTGACCTTCATGACAGCCAATTTGTAATGGATACTGCAGATATGACACAAAATGGAATGCATAAATAGAATGATATCTATTTGCTTAGAAAAGTAGAGACCTTCCAGTGGATGTTCACAGATCCTTAGAGGTAATAGGATGATAAATCAAGGGAAGAAGTTACACTAGTGAGGTTACTGTTCAAGAACTGCATTCAGTTTTGACTACCATATTACAGAATAATTTTATTTCTATTTCTTGTGCTTTCTCTGAAAAGATTACAAAGGAAATTTACAAACACCTTGTCATAACTGTAACCTGCAGAGAGGATAAATTAGACAAGTTAGGAACCTAGAAAGAAAACAGGCAGGATCTAGTACACTTCTCATACTACTGAGGTCAACAACTGGAGGTACTGTGGTGGTAGTTAGTGGTGAAGGATAAAGATTTGTATTGGTAAAACTTATTTGGTAGAAGGACTGCAGAAAAGGTACAAAGAACTGTAAATATTGAAGGAAATCGGATCATTTCAGGTCTGGAAACAATTGACTGGGGCATGAAAAAGAGGTAGAAGCAGTCACTATTAAAAAGGTATTCAGATCCATGGCCTTCAACAACAATGAACAAAGCTTAAAGAAAGCTAGGCTGTGCAGCTGCCTTGACCAGCATCAACAAAGAGCAAGATGTTCTAGAATTCTATGACACTAGTACATTCCTTATGCACAATACAAAAGTAAACTGTTAGAATAATTCTGGTATGGCAAACCCAAATTGCTTTAAAAGGTGTTAGAATAACATAGTAGACCAAGTCATCTAGTAAGATTATTAATATTTTGGAGAAATTGTAAAAGGACATAGCAACAGTCTCTTGCTGCCGAGGATAAATTGCTTTGACTCCAATTTTGTGGATTTTAAAGTGACTGAGAAAGCCAATGCAGGAACCGCTGACTCTTCCACAGAGAGAGCAGGAGGTGCCTGACTCAATGGGCAACAGGATAGTTTGAGAGGTGCTGCACTTCTTCCACATTTAAGTCTAGGTTTCTGTTCTCTCAATACATGGACTGGAAGTCCTCGATACAAACACAAATGATCTTTCTCCACTGGGCAATCATGGGCCAGGAATTCCTAAGAGTAGAAAGGTGCACCTTTTCAAGGAGGCTTTAGGCATGACCTCAAAACTGTCCTGTGTTTGCCAGGTAAACCCTTCACATGACAGATCATGGGAAAATTCTATTTTGAGTCAGGTGCTGGGCATGTGAACAGCAAGGTTTTGGAGAGTACACTAACCTTGGTTTGCTTATGCTTTCAGTAAATTAGTAGGATTTTGATGAATCAGTACTGTTACAGAGGAGCAACACCCAAGTCCCAGCAGGAGCATTTATTAGACTAGATCATAATCAGGTATGCAACTGTAAACATGTCCAGATTACCCATGCCATGCCAGGCACAGAAGACCACTGCACTGATCATCTAAACCACTCATTGATATCAGGTTCCAGAACAGTAAAGGGCCCTACAATGGTAGCCATTCTTAGACAGTACCTCATAGACAATTAATTCCAACCAACAAGAACCACAGAGTATCAGCTGACCCCATGTTCACCATAAATAGCATCTAGCTGAATCCAGCAAAAAAAAAAGGCATGACCTAAAGGATAGTCAGTGGAAAGAACAAAGGAACCATAGGAACTTGCTGTTAGAATTGCATCCAAGTTCTTCAGCATTTCAAAATCATTTATGACCCAGACACCCAAGATCCTACCTCAATGAGATCCAAGGAAGAAAGTGAAGTTATCAGAGAAGCATGTGTTAATAACTAGTTATTGAAAGCAGTTCAAATAACTCATTTTCAATCAGTTCACAAAAGGTTTCAATTGATAAACCAGTCCAGAGGTTCCCAACATTTTTTTATGCTATGTATCCCTACCATAAACTGAGGGGTCTGTGGACCCCAGGTTGGGAGCTCCTGAAATCAAGTCAGCGGAATTCCTTCGACAAGATATTTCAATGAAAAACCTCTGGATTTACAAAAGGCCATCTCAAACACTGAGGGAACCAACAGGCCATTTTTATCTCATTAACTTCTGGCAAATGCATCTATGATACCATCACAGAGTCAATATGGAATTCCATCTTCACATTATGGGCAGCCTCCATGGTATTACATGATAGTACAGTTGGTTAAATTGGACAAACTCAAACTCCCACTATCAGTACAATTCAGATGAAGAACACTAAGTACAGAACTGCACATTACCAGAGCCATCGAATGGAACTGATTGCTCGCTACTTAGCCGTGCCAATTATGTAATGACACTTGGTACATGCTGTCACTTTAAACAGCAGACATTTATTGCATTTGAAGTGATAACAGAGCAAAAACCTATTGATTATACAAAATCTAAAACAAAGATAGATTGAAATTTCAATAAAAATAATCCATAATCCCTACAATGTGCCTATTAATAGACAATACTGTAACTGCATTTAAACATTCACAGAGTCATGATGACTTTCAGATTGCAGTGCTCATTGAATTACAGTCGGTATACCCTCAATGGATTGTTTTGACTTAATGGTCTGGTTGATCAGCATGTTGCTTTTATGCTTTGGTCATTTCCATATGATCTCAATACATTAATATATTGTTTGATTTGCAAAAGATAATGCTCTGAAACTGCCTTTACATAGGCTACTTCTGTATGTCTTAACCATTTCAGGCATATATTTTACAGCTAGTAACAAGGCTAAGCATTAAATACATCAGCCACAAAAATCTGTCTGCCTTTCTTTCCCATAGCTTAGCTGTCAACTTGAATTAAGAATATACAGGTTGACCTCCACTAATCCGACTACCGGCAGTCCGGTTCCTTCGATAATCCGGCACTGATTATGCTTAATATGATCCTTCTGTAATTTGGCATTTTCACTAATCCGGCACTCCTCAGGTCCCAATGGTGGCGGATTAGTGAAGGTCGACCTGTACTAACACTTGGTGAATTTGAGTCTGTAATATTATTTAAAAACAGCACTATTCATAATACCTGTTGTTCCATTATTCTATTTCTTGATTGCTCTTCCTGCTGGTTTATGGAGGATCTTTGAAGAAGCTGGATCTAAATATTAAAAATGTTTTTTTATGATGAATTTAAAAAGGGTGAAATAATTTTCAGACACACATTTAGATAGGGTTCAAGGAGATTGCTTTGCCCAAGAGGGCAAAATCATAAGATTAATTTATATTTTATATATTTTATAAAAAAAAGTATATATTTTAAAGCATGTTGTTGAAGGCTGTAAACAAAAAGAACAAATATCAAATATGGCCAGTTTCTGATGATTGTGTCAAAGAACACGACAACACAGTACAGACCCTTTGGCCCACAATGTTGTGCTAATCTTTTAACCTACTCTAAAATCAATTTAACCTACATAGCTCTCCATTTTCTATTATTCATGTGCCTAACGTATGCACATGCCTCAACCACCATTCCTGTCAGTGTTCTATGTACCCCCCACTCTAATAAACTGACCTCTGATATACCCCTAAATTATGCCCCCTCATATTAGCCACCCACCCCCCTGGAAAAAGTCCTTGGCTATCCAGTCAATCTATGTCCCTTATCAAAGTCACCTCTCATCCCCCTTCACTCTAAAGAGAAGAGCCCTAGCTTGCTCAACCGATCCTCATAAGACATGTCCTCCAGTCCAGGTAGCATCCTGGTAAGTCTCCTCTGCACCCCCTCTAAAACTTATACATCCTTTTCATGAGGTGACCATAACTGAACACAATATTCCAAGTGTGGTCTAACCTGGGTTTTGCTTGAACTCATTCACCCTTGACTAATGAAGGCCAATACACCATATGCTTTGCAATACACATAAAAGTTGTTGGTGAACGCAGCAGGCCAGGCAGCATCTCTAGGAAGAGGTACAGTCGACATTTTGGGCTGAAACCCTTCGTCAGGACTAACTGAAGGAGCTGGTAAGAGATTTGACAGTGGGAGGGGGAGTGGGAGATCCCAAATGATAGGAGAAGACAGGAGGGGGAGGGATGGAGCCAAGAGCTGGACAGTTGATTGGGAAAAGGGATATGAGAGAATCATGGGACAGGAGACCCAGGGAGAAAGAAAGGGGGGGAAGCCCAGAGGATGGGCAAGGGGTATAGTGAGAGGGACAGAGGGAGAAAAAGGAGAGAGAAAAAGAATGTGTGCATATATATAAATAAATAATGGATGGGGTACGAGGGGGAGGTGCGGCATTGGTGGAGGTTTGAGAAGTCAATGTTCATGCCATCAGGTTGGAGGCTACCAAGACGGAATATAAGGTGTTGTTCCTCCAACCTGAGTGTGGCTTCATCTTTACAGTAGAGGAGGCCGTGGATAGACATATCAGAATGGGACGTGGAATTAAAATGTGTGGCCACTGGGAGATCCTGCTTTCTCTGGCAGACAGAGCGTAGGTGTTCAGCGAAACGATCTCCCAGTCTGCGTCGGGACTCGCCAATATATCTAAGGCTGCATCGGGAGCACCGGACGCAGTATATCACCCCAGCCGACCCACAGGTGAAGTTTCACCTCACCTGGAAGGACTGTCTGGGGCCCTGAATGGTGGTAAGGGAGGAAGTGTAAGGGCATGTGTAGCACTTGTTCCGCTTACAAGGATAAGTGCCAGGAGGGAGATCGGTGGGGAGGGATGGGGCGGGGAACGAATGGACAAGGGAGTCGCATAGGGAGTGATCCTTGCGGAAAGCAGAGAGAGGGGGGAGGGAAAGATGTGCTCAGTGGTGGGATCCAGTTGGAGATGGCGGAAGTTATGGAGAATTAGATGTTGGATTCCCATTCCCATTCTAATATGTCTAGCCACGGCCTCCTCTACTGTAAAGATGAAGCCACTCTCAGGTTGCAGGAACAACACCTTATATTCCGTCTGGGTAGCCTCCAACCTGATGGCATGAACATCAACTTCTCTAACTTCCGCTAGGCCCCACCTCCCCCTCGTACCCCATCTGTTACTTATTTTTATGCACACATTCTTTCTCTCACTCTCCTTTTTCTCCCTCTGTCCCTCTGAATATACCCCTTGCCCATCCTCTGGGTCCCCCCCCCCCCTGTCTTTCTTCCCGGACCTCCTGTCCCATGATCCTCTCGTATCCCCTTTTGCCAATCACCTGTCCAGCTCTTGGCTCCATCCCTCCCCCTCCTGTCTTCTCCTATCATTTTGGATCTCCCCCTCCCCCTCCAACTTTCAAATCCCTTACTCACTCTTCCTTCAGTTAGTCCTGACAAAGGGTCTCGGCCCGAAACATCGACTGTACTTCTTCTGTGAGCCACATGGAGAGGATATTGATGGGCTCACAGAGTGCATCACTGATTACATCAACTTCTGTGTGGACTGCAATGTTCCGACAAGAACTGTCCTTTGTTACCCAAATAACAAGCCATGGGTGACAAAGGACATCCTGAATGCTAAAAAGAGGGCGTTTAGAGATGAAAATAGGGAGGAGCTGAGGGCAATACAGAGGGACCTGAAAGCCAGGATCAGGGAGGCTAAAGACAGGTACAGGAGGAAGCTTGAGTGGAAACTCCAGCAGAACAACATGAGAGAGGTCTGGAGGGGGATGAGGACCATCACTGGGTTCCGGCAAACTAGCAACAGAGGAGCTGAGGGCAGTGTGGACAGGGACAATGAACTTAACCTGTTCTTTAACAGATTTGACATTGTGGCCCCTGCCCATCCCCCACATGAGCCATCTGTTGTCGGCCCCCAACCAACACATATTCCACTCTCCCCTCCTACCCCATGTGCTACACATGCCCTTACACTTCCTCCCTTACCACCATTCAGGGCCCCAGACAGTCCTTCCAGGTGAGGTGAAACTTCACCTGTGAGTCGGCTGGGGTGATATACTGCGTCCGGTGCTCCCGATGCAGCCTTCGATATATTGGCGAGTCCCGACGCAGACTGGGAGATTGTTTCGCTGAACACCTACGCTCTGTCTGCCAGAGAAAGCAGGATCTCCCAGTGGCCACACATTTTAATTCCACATCCCATTCTGATATGTCTATCCACGGCCTCCTCTACTGTAAAGATGAAGCCACACTCAGGTTGGAGGAACAACACCTTATATTCCGTCTGGGTAGCCTCCAACCTGATGGCATGGACATTGACTTCTCAAACTTCCGCTAATGCCCCACATCCCCCTCGTACCCCATCCGTTATTTATTTATATACACACATTCTTTTTCTCTCTCCTTTTTCTCCCTCTGTCCCTCTCACTATACCCCTTGCCCATCCTCTGGGCTTCTCCCCTCCTTCTTTTCTTTCTCCCTGGGCCTCCTGTCCCATGATCCTCTAATATCCCTTTTCCCAATCAACTGGCCAGCTCTTGGCTCCATCCCTCCCCCTCCTGTCTTCTCCTATCATTTCACATCTCCCCCTCCACTTTCATATCTCTTACCAGCTCTTCTTTCAGTTAGTCCTGACGAAGGGTCTCGGACTGAAACGTCGACTGTACCTCTTCCTAGAGATGCTGCCTGGCTTGCTGCGTTCACCAGCAACTTTTATGCGTGTTGCTTGAAATTCCAGCATCTGCAGATTTCCTCGTGTTGACGCCATATGCTTTAACAAACCCTATCAACTTATGCTGCAATCTTGAGGGATCTCTATAGATTTGAAACTCCAATATCCTTTTCTCCACACTGTCAAGAACTTTGCCATTAACCCTGTAAGCTGCCTTCAAATTCGACCTTCCAAAGTGAATCATTTTACACCATTACAGAGTGAACTCCATCTGCCAACTCAGTCCAGTTCTGCATCCTATCAATGTCCTGTTATAATCTACGACAACCCTCCACCTCCTCACAATTCCAGCCTTTGCATCATCTGCAAGCTTAGTAACCAACCCTTCCACTTCCTCATCCAAGTCATTTATAAAAATCAGAAAGATCCAGGGTCCCTATGGAACACCAATAATCACCAACCTCCAGGCAGAATACTCTCCATATACTACCACCCTCTGCCTTCTATAAACAAGCCAATTCTGTATCCACACAGCCTAGTTTCCCTAGGTACCAATGACCCCAACTTTCTGAAAGACCCTACCATGGGGAACCTTACCAAACACCTTACTAAAATCTATATACACATTTTGTATCATCATCTTGCAAAGAACATTAACTGTTTTAACTTCAGTTGTTAACTTTAAAAGAATTCAGTTTAGGTGTAAAGGACTTCAAAATACTGCAAATTTATAGGACTATAGGGAATTGCTATTAAATGTATAAACAGGATGTAACTATATTAAACCATGGCAACCTCAACCTTTTCTTGTACCACTTGTCAATGGGTCTTTTACCTAATGTAGAACTCTATCAGCCCTGTATATTCATTGATGCACCCATAGTAGGTAATCTACCTCTTAAGAGGATTGTACATCCGTACTTAGATACAAGCACTGTATTGTATCAGCATATTAAGAGCTCTATAAAGTATAAAAATTGAAGTTTCTTCCACACTAAAATGTAGTTTAATAATAACAATCTAGTAACAATCAAAATATTCAACAATAGTAAGTATTTGCATGATTTATTTTGGAACTATTAGTAGCTTCTGAATATACTTCAATAGCTTTCAGCCATACTAATCTTCGCATCAATTCATCCAAATTCACAAAAACGTGTCCAGTCCCAAAAAGTTCTCATGTGATCTGTTAAGGATTCAAACACCATAATAAGCTAACAATAAGAGCAAGAAAGCACTTCACCAAAAGGTATTAAATAAATGATATAGACCCATCAAGTTAAAAAAGAACCATTAAAGAGAAAAAAAAACATTGAGGCAGTAGGCCACACCTTTGCACAAGAAACAAATTGGGAACCTTCTTGAGATAATGTCAAATGTGAATGAAAAATAAATATGCATTGGGAATAAATAAGCTAATTCCTTCGAGCTCTTGAGTCTCAAACCACTGAAAATATACAAAAGCCAACAAAATCCCTGAATTAACTGACCAGTGAGCACTCTCAGGGTTGAATGGACAGCAAAAGAAAAGAATTTCAAGTGCAAGAGAAAACAGAAAAAGCTGGTGTAAAAAAGTATCATTCTAAAACGTGGTTCAAATATACTAAAATGCAGTTACCTAATGTAAAAAAATTCCTGAATATCTGAGAATGCAAGTTATGGCATCAATCATTTATTTTGATAACAGATATGATTCTATGTAGTGTCCTCACAACTAATGCAAAATGACACCAGCTAAAATGTGTTACAGTGGTACAATTGTAGAGCAAAGAAATACTAGAAATCATTAAATGTGAACTGAATTTTAACCTGATACAAAAAGTCAGCTGATCTTTTTTTCTCCTCTTCATATTGAGCTTTGAAGGTCTCCAAGTCAGTTTGAAGTCTCTGGATCTTTTCAGCTGAGGATTTCCTTTCTTCATCAGCCTTCCATTTGTTGCACCCTTGCTCTGCATGTAATTTGATACTCATGGCCTTGACTTCCAAGTTCTTTTCTTCATAACGCTTTTTCAATTCTGAAAGTTCCAACTTTAGTCCCTCTGCAATCTCACACTGTTCTTCAAAATTTTTCTTAGCAGTTGAAAGAAGTCGGTCATAGTGCTTCTGTTTCTCTTCTGACAGTTCATCTGCATCAACATTGAAATGTAACTCAAGTCAGAAAATGACAAATCTAAAGCTTCATAAACAACGACCTTACAATCACAGGTTCAAAAAAATCCAACATAGCCAAAATATGTCACATGTCCATTTGGACCAACAGATTAATACTTGTGAGAAATATTTGAAGTGAGATTAGTGCATGGTATTCAAATCAGTACTCCAACCTAAAAATGTACTTTAAATGTTAGAAACATTGGTCTAATCAACTAGGAACCCAAGAATCTTTTCTGAAAGGATAATGAAGGATTATTTCACATCAGATAAACAGTTAAGATAGTCTGGAACAACTATTAAAGACTCTAGTTAAAGCTCATCCAGTTAAAGACCAGAGAAAGTTATCTCCAAGCAAAGCATTCTAAAATGCCGTTTTGTACACTAAGCCTAGTATTAGAAGATACTTCACAGTATAACAAAATTAAGTGATTGAGATTCCTTAAACTAGTTGTAAAAATGATTAAAATTTTAATGTTTTACTTTTACATTATTCAGAGAAAGTTGTGCATAGCATTTTTTTAAATATCAAAATCTCTTGGCTGGTATTTTCAACCAAAGAAAATAACTGTCACAGGAAAAATAGGTGCTTCCAGTCTTGGGGACCAAAGATAGCTTTGATTTTTAAACCTTTATCTAGTTTGTATAATAAAGAGCATCTCACATGAAATTGATAGAAAAATGCTCTGTTTTGAGAGTGCACAAAAAGAGTATTATGGTATGCAGGGTTAAGTTGTTTCTCTAAAATAAAATCTCAGACAGGAATGATGTAGTTCCATACTTGCTGTGCTGGTATCACAATGTTTTCTAATTTCTTGCTCCAGTTCAAATATTCGGGCCAGTAGCCCCCTGACATAGGCCTCCCGCTGTTGGTCATAAACTAGCCATTGCTGGTTTTTCTCAAGAGCCTGGATGGAAAACCAAACGCATATTACCAAGTAACAGAAGTATTTAAGTTACAGCAAGCTGTGCACACATAACATTCATTAGATTTACATAAAGTCTACAAGTTCTGGAAATCTAAAATTTGTATATTGTTTAAAATGTTTTGGTCAGCATCGAAAAGGCCAGATTTAAGCTCACAGAGCACTTACATTTCTCTTGCAGAGGCTGATCAATGTTTTTAAAACTTTATGTCTTAGTTACTACTCTGCCATGCCTTATAAAGTTTAAGCTATATCAAACGTGTAACAAACAGTGGAACGTTTCAATATTTTCTCATTTGCTTCCGACAAGCAGTTAAATCTCAAAGCTGATAACAGAAGAATGCTTGCCATTATACTATACAAAATACCTCACCCATGAAGGGGAAGAGTACCCATTACCAATGTGTGCCAGGAGCAGCTTTCTTACCAAAAAGGAACAGGCATATACCCAGCTAGTGCGAGTGCTAGCTAATCTTAAAGACACAGAGACAAGTCATGATGCAAAGCAACCTGGAAACAATTTGTTTAATGACATCTTGGCAAGAAACCCTAGGAAAAAAATTGTCTATGTTTCTATTAAAATGGTTTCCTTCATAATTAATATAGAAGTTTAAACATCTGATGGTTAGCACAAAAATAATTTGAAACCATTCTGACATCTAGTGGAGAACTGTCTAGCTACAGGTAATAAAGCTAACATTTACAGTATACCTAAGTTGGACAACTCCCTTATCTCTATATAGATTACTGGAAGTATTTAACCAATGTTCAAATATAATTCAAAGTGCCCAGATTCATCACCTCCCAGCAGAGGAAGGAACATCAGAAGGGTAACCACATCTCAAATTACCTTAGTGACCAAATTAGCTGAATGTGTTCAAGAGAAACCTGTGGCATTTCTTTGGCCTATTTAAACATGGTTTTCAAAGGCAGTAAATCACATTTATTACTTCCATAAAGAAAAACAAAGCACAGGCAATCCTTACGGGTTTTGTTCCCAAGGACTGCCTAACCTGATTTCTTGGCAACTCAATTACCAGTTAGAGAAAACCCATATATCACTTTAAATACACTTGCTGTAATTCATTTCATTGAATATTCACCCAAATACTGTGCATAAACTAATAGAGTACACTCAGACCCTGCTTAACACTGAGGATGCGCACCTTGGAGGTGGAGCTCTATGCAAATCAGCCCCATGCAGGGTGATTATAGCATTACAGAAACGGACATGTGTCTGATTTTTAAAAATTAAACCCGATATATATATATTATTTTACGTACACACAGCAATTTGCGGAGTAACAAACATGCAAATAGGCCTGTGCATCAGTGGAGGGAAGTGGGTTGTGGTTACATCTTAGAGGGACCAGACTGTGGGTTCTCCTCTAACTTTGGCTTCTCCTTCATCGAGATTTGACTGCCTTTTCTTAAGTTTCCTCTCAAGAAGCAGCTCTCAGTAGCAGGAAACCATGTTGAAGATACCTCTCTTTGCTTTATTGCTTTTCTCCCAGTCAGGCTATTATCAATGAACTGAAATGAATTTGATTTGACTTTATTTCTTACATCCTTCTTCTACATGAGGAGTAAAAATCTTTACGCTACGTCTCCATCTAAATGTGTAAAGTGCAATTTATAATAAATAGTATGTACAACAGGACAGTCAATATAACATAGAAATACAATTGTGTAAGCATGATTTAATCAGTGTGATGGCCTGGTGGAAGAAGCTGTCCTGGAGCCTGTTGATCCTGGCTTTTATGCTGCGGTACCATTTCCTGGCTGGTAACAGTTGGAACAGTTTGTGGTTGCGGGGACTCGGGTCCCCAATGATTCTTCAGGCCCTTTTTACACACATCTTTGTAAATGTCCTGAATAGTGGGAACAATTTCATCTACAGATGCGCTGGGCTGTCCACACCACTCCCTGCAGAGTCCTGCAACTGAGGGAAGTACAGTTCCCATACCAGGCAGTGATGCAGCCAGTCAGGATGCTCTCAATTGTGCCCCTGTAGAAAGTTCTTAGGATCTGGGGGCCCATACCAAACTTTTTCAACCCTCTGAGGTGAAAGAAGTGCAGTTATGTCTTTTTCTCCACACAGCTGGTACGTACAGACCACGTGAAATCCTCGGTGATGAGGATGCCGAGGAACTTAAAGCTGGTCACCCTCTCAACCCCAGATCCATTGATGTCTATAGGGGTTAGCATGCTCCATTCCTCCTGTAATCCACAACCAGCTCCTTTGTTTTTGTGACATTGGGGAAGAGGCTGTTTGCTCAACACCACAATGTCAGGGTGATGACTTCTTCTCTGTAGGCTGCTTCATTATTATTTGAGATTAGGCCAATCAGTGTAGTATCATCAGCAAAATTAATTAGCAGATTGGAACAGTGGATGACGAGAGTCATGGGTATATAGAGAGTAAAGGAGGAGGCTTGGTACACAGCCCTGAGGGGCACCTGTGTTGAGGATCAGAGGTGAGGGAGCCCTCTCTTTCCAACTGCCAGCAATCTGACAGGAAGTCCAGGATCCAGGTACACAAGGCAGGGTGAAGGCCGAGGTCTCTGAGCTTCTTGTCGAGCCTGGAGGGAATTATGGTGTTGAATGCTGAACTGTGTGTCTATGACTTGTGTGATTGCAGTGATGCTAGTGCTAGGAATTTTGTAGTTAACCAGTCCTTTGCAGCCTTGAACCCAGATGCATGTTTCTCTGCGAGAGATGAAAGTACGAGAAGGCGTTCTTTTCCAACATAGGCCCATTTCATCTACGTTGAAGGCAAGCTTGGGAAGGGAATCATCCTTTTTGATTAAGGCCCTCAGTGTTGAA
Organism: Mobula birostris; assembly: GCF_030028105.1. NCBI lineage: Eukaryota > Metazoa > Chordata > Chondrichthyes > Myliobatiformes > Myliobatidae > Mobula > Mobula birostris. The sequence goes on from NC_092390.1 coordinate 37,984,887, forward strand.
GGAAAATCCTGGGCTGCCTTGCTGTCTGCACTAACCACTTCCCCAGAGATACGCATGATATGGAGGCTACTGCGCTGTTTAAATCTGTTAAACCAACCTCTGCTGGCTATAAATGTTACCAACATACTATCTTCTTCTTGAATACAATTGAAGATGCTTCTTGCCTTTTCCATTGTTATCAGCTAGCTTAGGGACATGTTTCATTGCCTTTGGTCATCCACCCATATACTTAGTCTATTTTCCATTTTTATCAAGTGAATGGCTCCTTGGACGAGTTACCTTTCTCGATGATAACTTTGAGGTTGTCGTTGCAAAAGCTTTTATCTCGTCTGCATTTTTTATAATTGTTCTGATTGTCAATGTAATCAATTTCAAAGAGGTACCAACATCAACCTGACACTTCCAAATGCCATACCACTTGCAATTTCACATCCATACTGATGCTTTTCCAAGACATCTTCGGTGTCCTACCCTCATGGGAAGCTGCAGGCTGTTTTCCAGTCATTATGGGTGAAAAGAATGGAATAAATTGACGAGGGAGCAGGAATATTTACACGTGCAGGTAAGGCAGTGTGTGAACAAATACATGATTGGCTGAGTGGCTCAGAGCATATATAAAGCAATTTCATTGGCTAATTGAATGTTTATTGCAATGGCAGCCACCGAGAAGCATTGTGTGTTGTTTAGAATAAATTTTTGTAATTTAAAAAAATTTCTACAAAGAATTGAATAACTGCATTGTAACGAATCAGTGCTATGCAGGGTCTGAGCGTACATACATCATTAACAAATACTACCAAACATCTTGTCATTTTGAAAATACTTTCAAAACATATGTTGCATGACTAAAGCCTGCACAACTTAGAAATGAAATTTACAACATGTATTTTATGTTTCCACCCAAATGTAAACACCACTAAGAACTCATTACATACCACTATGGACACATTCATTTTGAGTGACATTGCAGCAATACAATGTTTGTTAAAAGAAAGTTTCAGTTGATCACCTTTAATCAGAACTGAAAAGTCAGACTGACAAGTGTCCAATGCTGCCTTACCTATTGAATGTCTTAAATATTTTACTTTCTTGAAATTACAGATTTATTCTCAGGAATAATGCTTTTTTTTTTAAAAAAAAAGAGACTTACATCTTTCAGTTGAGCTTGAACATTTCCAAGTTCATATGATGACACAGTTTGGTTCTATAATACGTTAAAAAAAAGCATCAGTATTAGGGCCACAAATAAAAGACAGCTAAAAAAAAATAAAATCAGCTCAAACCTCTTAAAATTAAGAACAAAGACTTTTCTCCCTTTTATCTTTAATGCACCTGGCTGATAATTCTAGATAACTAATATTGAAATTGGTGATTACATAAAAATATTAGAAACAGCCCCAAGTCAACCAGATGTAATTTACTACAGAGGAGCATCTCAAGCCTTGTGCAGTAGCCCAATCTTGTCCCAGGTAATGAAGGTGTGAGGAATCTAATCTGACATTGATATAGCAGAAGATCTGGTCCAAACCTGTACTCAGCTGTTGGACTCTGCAAAGGATTAAGAAATAGTGAATGGGGCAAATTGCTATTTTTGAAATTTTTCTATAATGAACTTGGTGACACTGACATACAGAAATATCAATATCTGTGTGCAACTACCAGCACTTCATTTCAAAATTTAATCAGAATAATTTAATCCAAGGCCAAGCAAAGAATTCAAAAACAAAGTGGTGAAGTCAAGTGCACATTTTTGAGAGAGAATGAAAACCATAAGACTTTGGAGCAAATTAGGCCATTCGGCCCATTCTGCCACTCCATCATAGCCGATTTATCTTCTCTCACAACCCCATTCTCTTGCCTTCTCTCCATAACCTTTGATACCCTGACTAATCAAGAACCCATCTAACTCTGCATTTAAATGACTTGGCCTCCATGAAGGAATTCCACAGATACACAACACTGTCTAAAGAAATTCCTCCTCTGTTCTAAAGGGACATCCTTCTATTCTGAGGCTGTGCCGTCTGGTCTGACTCCCCCACTGCAGGAAACATTCTCCCAAGTTCACTCTATATTTGAAGGCCTTTCAATATTTGACAGGTTTCAATGAGATCCACCCCCCCCCCCACCCATTCACTCTTCTAAACTCCAGCAAATACAAACCCATAGGCATCAAATGCTCTTCATACATTATCTCTTTCATTCTCACCAATCTCCTCTGTACCCTCTCCAATGCAGCACATCTTTTCTTAGATAAGGGGCACAAAACTGCATGTGTGGTCTGACCAATGCCTTACAAAACTTCAGCATTAAATCCTTAAATAAAGCGCAAATATCAAATTGCTAAATCTGTCTACTTTAGTAATTAAAATAATTAGTGTCTGAAGGAATGAGATTTCAGACTCCACACTATGAGATTAATTATCAGTCATTAGAAAAGTAGTTGCAATATTAACTACTAGACTGTTTTCTGTGGCAAATTTATTAAGTAATTAAAATGAAAATGTTAGGAATTTATGAAGCTCAGGGGTTTGGTAAGAGGTGCCTGTATTGAAGATAGCATTTAGAATCTAAAATTTTAGATGGTGTTAGTTGGACAGCAGTCTGAGGTAATTCAAAATTCGCTCTTTCTTACAGGAAAGAGTATTCAGCTTGTAGTACCAAGAATCTAGTAACTCTAATGCAAATTCCAACCGTATAATGTATTTTTCATTCTGAAAACAAAACTAAGCAATATATTGGTCAATAGATTAGATATGAGATTCAAACCTTTGTTCTCTTTCTAAGCCCATATTAAAATTCTATCTACAGATTATTGAAGATTTTTCAAGTGAATCTCAAGATTTAGAATTTATAACAATTTTAGTCAAAAGCAGAAATCAGTTTACTATAGATAATTTTGAAATGGTGCACCTGTATTTTGCAGTTAAGTGCCAGGGACTGATATATGCTTGCTTGGTTTAATGCCAGCTCTATAGGATAAACTCACCTGTCTATTTGTCAATGCTCACTTCCTTTTATTGCACATTTGCTTGTTTCCCCATTGCTTACTTGCAGAGGATAAAAAATTCACAGCATGGTCAGTTTGAGAGTTTTTTTTAAAGAAATAATCATCAGGGGGTGGGAAAAGAAAATAACTGGTATTTGAAATACATGGCTTAATAAATGACTGCCACAAATAGAAATTATGTTAGACTATTCTGAATAGTTCTTTGATAAAGCAAATGCAGAACAAGGTTACGAATCAGAATCAGGTTTATTGTCACTGACATCAGTTGTGAAGTTTGTTGTTTTGTACTAGTAGTACAGTGCAGACAAATTACCATAAGTTACAGTAAACAATAAAGAGTGCAAACTATGAATAAGAAGAGTGTTCAGGGGCTCACGGACTATTCAGAAATCCGAATGACAGAAATGAAGAAGTTATTCCTAAAACATTGAATGTGGGTTTTCAGGCTCCTACAAATGACTTACTATAATAATCAAAACATGTCCTATTACTGTATATGACTGTGATGACATGGATAAAATACAGAAAGCAGAAACTGCAAGTAATGGCTAAGGTTATGCAGAAATCTCCTGGTGTTAGTGTTAGGACAATGGTTCTTTTTGAGAAAAAGATGGACCTCAGTTTGGGTATACAGTGCAGAGTTGCAACAACTTCTATTAGGTGGCTTTGGGGCATTTCCATAGGCCTTCTCTTCCTCTGGGACTGGGTTGAGCCAAGGTGACCCACTCACTCCCCTGTAATAATAGTTTATTTTTATTACTAATTTTTTATTGCAACACCAACAAATTACATTCAAGACAACCAGTCGCCAATTACATTTTGATTGCTTATCCCAACCACCCCCCAACCTTCATCACCATCCCCCTCCACCCCTCTCCCCTGCATCAACCAAATGAATAGTAGTGCATACACAGACAAAGCATTCCTATTTTATACAATAGTAAGATTTTCTAATTTATCTGCGTTGCTCATCTTCCCCTGAATCTGTTGTTGTAAGTTGGTGGTGGAGCCCTGAGTTACCTCCTTCCCACCCCCACCCTCCCATTCAACCCTTTACTTTGTAACATCCGTGAGTGTCACTTAGCAATGTTAGACACTGAACAATAACCACCTCCCGCCCCCCCCCCCCCACAGTACCAACAAATTAGAATGGCAAAGCAGTTCTCATAGGCAATATCAAAGAGACAAGGAAAAAAAACCCTGGACAAATCCATTGCTCTATATAATTAAAACCATTTCCATCTCAAACATAATATACCACATAATCAAGACCCGAACAGCTCTCTTGCGAAAAGCTGTTGCTCTAATAAACCGCCAGTTAGTGATGGCACCAGTGACGTCTTATCTGGTGCCCAGGAACGAAAGCAAGTCTACTGGAGACATAACCCAAAATGAACATGTACAACTAAAGTTATTCAGAATCAGAACAAACTGCTGTTTTTCAGTTTCATTCTTTTTTGGGTATATTGAATATCACCTTAGGAAGTAAAAGATAAAAGGATAAATCTAGGCGGACTTATATCACCTTACCATGTTATCCTTGTACTAACAAGTTAACCGAGCCATTGCCTTAAAACTCTGACCTGCAATACTGAGACAAATTAGCCCATTAATTAACTGAATACAAAAGTGCAACGAATGACTTTCCAATAAAAGAATAACCAGAAAACTTCACACCAAGTACGTTAACTTGCCCGTGCCTGTTAGATTGCGCATACGGACTGGTCCGAGCTCTTAATGCAGTTCCGTCTCCTCCCGAGGGGCGTGTGGACTTTGCCCAGGGTCTTCTTCCATTTCTCCCAGCACTGATGAATTCAGAGCTTCTTTTGCTTCCTCTGCTGAGTTAAGCAACATCTTCATGCCTTTGATATTCACTCTCAAAATCGCTGGGTATATGAGGAACGAGTCGATCCCCTTCTGTCAAAGCTTAGCGCGGATCTCCCTGTATCCCTGCCATTCCTGTATCATGCTGGGGCTGTAGTCGACAAAGAACTGCAGCTGGGTGCCATCCGGGAGAGTAGGTTTGGCCTTCCTCGCGCCCTCCAGGATAGCCTGCCGGTCAGTGTTCCGTAGAAGCCTAAAAACCATGATCCGTGGTCTTGAGGTGTTGTTGGAAAAGATCCTATGTGCTCTATCGATCTCCAATGGAGTGCTGTGGGAATTCTTGAGCGCTGGAATCCAATCAGGCAGCATCTTCTGGAGGTAACCTCTTGGATCGTTGCCCTCAGTGCCTGTCGGTAAGTTGACCAGCCACACATTGTTTCTCCTGGATCTGTCCTCCAAGTCGCTTAGCTTCTTCCACATCTTAGTCACCTCCGTGAGACTGGAGTTAGTAACTTTCTCATTCTTGCGTAAGCAAACCTGAATGTTGTCTATTTTGTTGAAGACCATGCTAAATCTTTTAGCATGAATGTCTGCTTGCTCCTTTAATGACAGAATGTTGCCATTCTCTGCCATATGCTTCTCTCTGGGGTCAAGGGCCTTTTCCAGCGACTCCTTTAGCATGTGGGCTACCGTTTCTTGCAATGATTCCACCTCCATTGTCATTGTTTGCTTAATTAGCATAGCTATTTCCTCGGATGAATCGCCAGGACAAATTCATACCAATTCCCATTTATCTTTGCTTTTCTAAATGTCAGCTTGGTTTGTTCCATATTGTGAACTAAAGATTTTCATTACTGTCAACTGGCACACCTGAGCCAGATCTGACTCCCGTTTCTAATTTCTTGAATACTACCTTGTAAAGTATCTTTGCTATAATATCTTTACCCATACAATTTAGTTGTTGCCTCTTTATTGCTGTATTTAGCAGCACCCAGTTTCCAGTATGGACAATCTTCACATCAAGGACACCATTGTGCTGTTTACCAACAAGGCAGAGCAGAAGGGCATACCAGCAGCCAACCGGGTGGAACCAAAAATGAAGCACCACCAACTGGAATATAGGATTACTTGAGTGCTAAACAGCAAAAAAAAATTACAGAGAACTAATCACTCAGAAACTAAAGATTAGATCAAGGTTCGTCATTGATGAATGATGACAGACAAAGGAAGAGGCTTAAAGTACATTCCCAACCTCAACAATGAAAGGGCAACATGTGAATGCTAAAGAAAAGGCTCAATTCTTCACAATGCTATCAAGTGGCACATGGATTTGCAGAAGCATTTAGCACCAAACTTCAATGCAGCCTTGGTGCAAACATGTTCAAAAGAACAGAAGTGACCGACAGCCCTCGATGTCAAGGAAGCCTTTGATCATTTGTGGCCCTGACAAAGCTGAGTAATGCGTTTTAAGAGGAAAAACTCTCCAATATTTGGAGTTATACATTGCACTCAGGAAGCTAGTTCCGGTTATTGAAATTCATCACACCAGTCCCAGGAAACCACGGCAGAAGCTTCTCAGGGCAATGTCCTATGCCCAGATAGATTCAATCTCAATGGCATCATGTGAAGATTCTCAATTTTGAGAAATGAAGCAACCCCTGTCTGCACGCATTAATCCCCAGATAAAGTTCAGGCTTCAGCTGATATAGAGCAAATAACAACTGATCCATAAAAATGCAAGACAATAACCATAGAAACATAGAAAACCTACAGCACAATACAGGCCCTTTGGGGCACAATGCTGTGCCGAACATGTACTTACTTTAGAAATTACCTTGGGTTACCTACAACCATCTAATCATTTGCCATGACATTCAAAAACACTGCCACACCTGGGTTCCCTGCCATCAATACCCAGTAGGAACTCATCCGGATGAGCCATACAAGGACCGTGGCTTTGAGTAGTTCAGAGGTTGAGTATCCTGCAGCAAATGACTCACCAGTTTTCACAAAAGACCTTTTCACTATATGCAAGACAAAAGCCAAAGTGGTTACTCTCCACCTGCCTGATTGCAATGCCATCATGTTTCAAAAATCTATGGCAAAGCAAGTTGAAATATTGTATCACTAAACTGTTTTACCTGCTATGTAGAGATGCAAGGAGCATCCCTTACCTCAGACATCTACAAGGGTTGCCAACCTTTTTTATGCCTTGGACCATTACCATTAACCAAAGGGTCCGTGGACCCCAGATTGGGGCCCCTGATCTACAGGAATCTTAATCCTTCTGAAAGTCATAGCCTTAAGATGAAGTTTACCCTGTTTACTTTCTCAACTCTGAACAGTGGTGCAGAAGAAAGTATGCATGGGTTAACTATACTTGAAACACTACTAAAATCTGTTCAGCTCCTAAAATTCAAAGCAGCAGCCTTCAACACTTCTTTCTGCATCACTTCTGCTGTTTCCCTAACCTCAAAAGAATATTTTTGCATTCTCTTATGTACCCATGTCCTATGTCCTATGTCCCTGAGCACTGAATACTGCAGTGCTCATGGTCATAGGTCATTTCCCCACCCCCCCAGCAAGGGGTACTCACTTTTCCAAAGGCAGGTCTTGTATTATACAATTCATCTGGACAGTTTATCATAGTAAACCAAACAAAACACAGCAAATCAAGTGTTAGCTACTTCTACAAATTTAAGTACAAATACTGCAATTGTTAATAAGCTTTACCTGGGCTTGAAATGTTGAAGCATTCTTTTCAAGTTCTTTACATTTTAATGTGATTGCAGACAATTCATTTTTCAGGTTTTCGGTTTCCTCACTCAAAGACTTGAAGAGTTGCTCTTTTGTTTTGGCATCTTTATCTTTTTCCGCAAGCTGGTTACGTAGAGAAGCCACATCTTTCCCACCAGATTTTGAGAGTTGATCTTTCATTGTCAGAATCTGCTTATCCTTCTGCTCAAGTTCTTGGGTCTGCTTCTGTTTTGTGGTTTCAAGTTCAAGAATTTTCTAGACACAAAGAAAAACTTTGTAAGGACATGACTTGAAGTTTTCATGTTTAAAAAAAAATCACTGAATTTTATCAAAATGCAAGGATATCATCTCCCAAGAAAAAGTAGCCAGCTTAATTTTGAAGCCAAAATAAGGTGGTTATTGGAGCTTAAAGTGTAAAATAATACAATGGTAGAAATTCGGGATATTTTTACATTGAACTTGAGCCTTGAAATTTTCAGTTTTAAAGCCTTAAAAAGCACCACCCAAATTGTTCAGTCTGAAAATTTTTGATCCAGAGGCTATGTCAACAAGAAATTTTTCAAATGGTCTCCAATTTTCAATAAAGAACCTAACTGAAGAAACCCAATAGAAACTGACAAAATGACTGACAGGTTCAATTTTGGTACAAAATTTAAGTTCTGGTAGATTGTTTTATCCCCAATACAGGCTTCAATAAAACAGCAGCATGAATGATGAAAACTACCTGCTTAACAGCCATGATAAAAACTAGCATGACTACATGCTGAACAAGTATGAGGAATTCATGCATGCTAAAACCAGTTTCTATGTGCAGCTTATATAATCCATTCATAGGCACTATCTGCCATTTCAGTTTTATTCGCACACGACAGCAAATAAAGCAGTCAATGCCTACACAACATTCAGACATGGCAACATTTGCTGCACAAAGTGGTCTTCATCAAGACATAATCTAACACACCTACTCTTGACATTTAAATGGCATTACCCTCTCTAAATCTCCATCAATATCCCAAGCATTAACACGGAGAAGAAACAAAACATGTCAACTATATAAATAACATGACTATAAGAGTAAGTCAGAGGTGAGTGACAATTGCAGATTTTCTACATCTACAAGGCAAGAGTTAGGAGTGTAATGGAATACTTGCAGTCCTGCTGAAGGATCGCGGTCCGAAACGACAACTATACTCTTTTCCATAGATGCTGCTGAGTTCCTCCAGCATTTTGTGTGTCGACCTGAAACATTGTTTCTCGGAAAGCTCCCTGAGCACTTCCGGCTTCCACAGTATTGTTATTATGGCCTATCCAGACAGTTCTTTCCAATGTTGTCGGGGAGAAATGTGGGGATTTAACAGCTCCGATATGAACGCCGGGGGTGGCGGGGTTATTGGGGGAAGAGAAGTGGGCTTCAGCCACGTAGCGCAAAGGAAAATAAAGGGTCCAGGAAATGAATCATTAACCCCTCTCGCTTTCCAGCATTCATCTTTTTACGAAGGCAGCCAGCCACGGTGCATAAAAATGCTGCAGCCAGGTTAATGGGCACATTGCCAGGCGATGGGGTCTACACCCCGACAGAATATCACGTCTCTGGCTCTTCCATCTCCCCCTCAAACCTCACCCGTGGCCGTCTGCGGATCCCGCACAGCCCGCGGTATTCACCGCGGAGCTAGGCAGAGCGGCTCTCCGAGGGAAGCCAACGCACCTCCAGCAGCCTGTTCCTCTCCCTCTCCCACGTCCGGCCTTTGCTCAGCTCTTCCAGGGACCTCTTTAACTGCGCGTTTTCCTTGCGGAGTTTCTCCGCCTCGCCGTCCGACTTGGTCATGATGTTTTTGCCGAGGCCGAAGCGGCTACTAATGATGTTTTTCGAGGTCATTTCTTGCGCGGCTGCGGCCACAGAAGACAAGTGAAGGCGAGCAGGGCTCTGGAAGCCACAGTGACAGGCCGTTCACCAACCGCCCCGACAGAATGTCATCGTGCGAATTCAAATTTCCCCGCCTCCGACCCCGGGGCGTATCGGGACCTAGCCGGGCGTGCGCGTGCGATCCACTGCGTGCGCGAGCGCGGCATCCTTTGCACGCGCACAGGTCGTAGGCACCGTGCGGACGCGCGCACAGAGTCGGATGGGGAGCGGTGCCCATCGTTATTATGCAAACTACGGTGCGGTTATTCGAACTACGGCCTCCCAGAAACCTGATCTCCAGCTCACCCTGCACCCTCCCGGGTCTCCTTCCACAGCCCAAAGCTGGGCGGGTTGTTCAGGTTTACTGTCATAAGCTTTTTGCAGCACTGTATATTATAAACAAAAGTTAACAGATACGTTATAACATCATTTTCATGACAAATTTTTTTAAAACGACATTGGTGCATAATTAGCCGCAGTAAACTGCCTCTAATGTAGATGAGTGGCAGTATTTGAGGGGAAATTAGTGGGCGATCGACGCGAATACACCCTTGATGGGTCAGCAGAAGGGCGTGTTTTCGAGTTGTATGAGTAATTAATGGCACAGCAAGGCTTGTCTCTTGAGTGAATTCCTGATCTAAAAACTTCAGTCAAGTGAAAGATTATTTTCATCTGATATTTTTGATAAGACACCCCAGGAGGCTAGTGTGAGCGTAACAACCAACCTTTCCAATTCTCAGTCAATGTGCGATTGGCTGCTTTGGGGACATAGTACAGGCTTTCAGATGAGTGGTTAAGGTGGCGCTGCACTGTGCCCCTGTTTCTCAGAAGTCAGGCAGGTGTTGGCCAATTTTCTCTATTATCAGCAGCGGACGTGGATACCTATATAAAAAAAAACCCAAGCGCGACTGAAATGGGACAGAGGCGAAATAAACACTTTGACAAATTAAAGCCATCCCCATGATACGACGAACCCACGGGCCACAAAACTGCCTTACATAATGAAGATCAGTGTACTTCTTTCGGCATAACCACGACGGGGGGTGGAAATAGATGCAGTTGCAGCCAGTCTCGAAAGGATACCTTGTTATTTATGAAAAAATCATAGTTGCTGTTTTCATGTCCTGCTTGCCACTCGCCTAATGAAGGAATCCAGTAAGATCTAGTGAAATCTGAAATTCAGTCGAGAACGCCCTGTGAACTGACTTTCGAAATTTGCTGTTAAGTGTATTCTGCCTAGCAGCCGCGATGCCCTCGAGCTGAGTACAAAATACATTAAAGAATTCTCACAGCATACTCAGAAGCAAACTTTGATCAACATTTTTTAATTTACAAAATGTTAAATAAGGTTCTGTACACGCGTGTTTGATTAAAGTGGAAGCTGAACTATAAGTGAACGATTTGCTTTTACAATCAAATACAAGTGACTTGGTAGAAGTTGTTATAAACTGTAATTAATGGAAGTTTTTTGGGGGCCAGGGGTTTCCAAACCTCAGTTACTGCATAGTACAGAACTGAGCGCTGGTGTCAGTGCATTGTATAGCAGAATATTTTTAAATGGGTGAACCCCAGGTTAATTTTGTTGACCTAACCCGAACCCTTTGATTTAGGCTAGGGTAGACTCAGCTAGATCCACTTACAGTATCAGAGATTTTTATGCATTTGCATGATCTGTAGAGTTGATGTCAGTTTCAGAAAGTAAATGTTGCCCTTTCATAGACCTGAAGGATTCTCCATATTTAAAGTACTTTGCTTTTGTAGAATAGAATTATTCTCATTACAAAATCCACCCTTTTCTGTATTTCATTTTAAACAATGAAATACCCTTCTTTTCATTGTCCCAGTGGAGAGAAATGTTACTTAACGAAATGAAGACTTGCAAATAACATAGTTCTACCTTTTGAATACATTGTAATCACAACAGAAGTCTCAGAAGTTGTATTTGCTAAACTTACTTTGTTTAAGAAGAATGAGTCATCCTTGAAACTTGTGCCAATGACACATTTATCTGAGAACCAGATACTCCAAATTCGGTCACTTTTTTTTCCATTTCTTCACTGGGTGCTTCATTATTCCCTAGTCGGCCTCTCCCTGTGATTCAATTCATCTTGTGTAACTAACAAGCACTGGAGAGCCTAAACATTAGAAATGGTTGGAGGCATTGTACAAATATGGAATTCATATGTCTTTATTGTTTGCCATCAATGCTAGCATAATTACAAAGAGCATGAAATAGCTGCATTATTGAAAACAAATGACACAGCAGCTTTAGAAAGGGTGGAGTTAGCACTTCAAAAGAAAAAGGGTAGGGACAATCGTGTGGGAGGTGGATAATATGGACCAAGATAGACAGGGAGGGATATGGGAGAGAAATACAGGAAAGATGCTAGTTTGGAACTGAGTCTGAGAGAGCACTTAGAAGTTTACTCTGTCAGACTAGATTGTATAAGTTTATTATTGTCACACGTACTGAGGCACAGTGAAAAGCTTGTCCTGCATACTGTTCATACAGATCAATTCATTACACAGTGCATTGAGGTAGTACAAGGTAAAACAATAAAGTGTAACAGCTACAGTGCAGGTAAACAATAAGGTGCAAGATCATAACAAAGTAGATTGTGAGGTCAAAAGTCCATTTAATCATCCTAGGGAGTCTGATAACACCCTGTCCTTATGCCTGGTGGTATGTGCTTTCTTCCGGATGGGAGAGATAAAAAGGGAGGATGTCCAGAGTGGGTGGGGTCTTTACTTACATTGGCTGAGCGAGTGAGAACATGGAGAGGAGTCTGGTTTCTGTGATGTGCTGAGTTAGAAACATGGATACATAGAAAATATACAACACAATACAGGCCCTTCGGCCCACAAAGCTATGCCAAACATGTCCCTACCTTAGAACTACTTAGGCCTTACCCATAGCCCTCTTTTTCTAAGCTCCATGTAGCCATCCAGGAGTCTCTTAAAAGACACAATAATTTCCGCCTCCACCATCACCACCGGCAGCCCATTCCACGCACTCACCACTCTCTGCGTAAAAAACTCCCCTGACATCTCCTCTGTACCTACTTCCAAGCACCTTAAAACTATGCCCTCTCATGCTAGCCACTTCAGCCCTGGGGAAAAGCTTCTGACTATCCACGTGATCAATGCCTCTCATTATCTTATACACCTCTATCAGGTCATCTCTCATCCTCTGTCGCTCCAAGACCGAGTTCATGCAACCTATTCTCATAAGGCATGCTCCCCAATCCAGGCAACATCCTTGTAAATCTCCTCTGCACCCTTTCTATGGTTTCCACGTCCTTCCTATAGTAAGGCGACCAGAATTGAGCACAGCACTCCAAGTGGAATCTGACCAGGGTCCTATATAGCTGTGTCCACAATTCCCTGTGATTCTGACTGGAGACTAGAGAAGGGGCATAGAGACAGCTGCATGCATATTAGAATTCTATAGCAGTTGTTGGAGGCAAAGAGAGGAAATCTGGGGAACAGTTTGTTGCTGAAAAAAGTAACCCAGTGATCATACTTTTGCTTAAGGATGATCCTGATATAGTGAGCAGTTTGGGCAGAAAATAGGGCAATTTAATTTTGCTTTATTCTGTTAATCTAAATCTGAGAACTCAGTGGGTCAGGCAGTATCTATGGAAGGAAACGACGGTTGATGTTTTGGGTGAAGACCATTCCCCTGGACTGAAAATAGAAGTGGTCAGTAGAAAAGGGTGGAGGGAAGGGATGGAACAAGAGTTAGGAAGTGACAGGTGGATCCAGGTGAGATAGAATAATAGGCAGGTGGGGTGGGGAGAGTGGGATTTTATGGGAATTAGGATTTAGGGTACTGACAAAAATTCATCTAATTGAAACATTAACAATCAATTCTAAACAAATTCTTATGTGGCTTCTTGTGATGCACATTTGTTTCTGCTCTTATTCTACTTTCACCATCAGATGGGAGTGCTTCAATCTCAGAATCTGAATCAGGTTTATTATCACCGGCATGTGACATGAAATTTGTTAACTTAGCAGCAGCAGTTCAATGCAATACATAATATAGAAGAAAAAAATAAAATAATAATAATAATAATAATAAACAAGTAAATCAATTACGTGCATTGAATAGATTTTAAAATGTGCAAAAACAGAAATACTGTATATTAAAATAAGCGAGTTAGTGTCCAAAGCTTCAAAGTCCATTTTGGAATCGGATGGCTGAGGGAAAGAAGCTGTTCCTGAATCACTGAGTGTGTGCCTTCAGGCTTCTGTGTCTCCTACCTGATGGTAACAGTGAGAAAAGTGCATGCCCTGGGTGCTGGAGGTCTTTAATAAAGGATGCTGCCTTTCTGAGACATTGCTCCCTAAAGATGTCCTGGGTACTTTGTAGGCTAGTGCCCAAGATGAAGCTGACTGAATTTACAACCGTCTGCAGCTTCTTTCAGTCTTGTGCAGTAGCCCCTCTATACCAGACAGTGGTGCAGCCTGTCAGGATGCTCTCCACGGTACAAATATAGAAGTTTTTGAGTGTATTTATTGACATGCCAAATCGCTTCAAACTCCTAATAAAGTATAGCCGCTGTCTTGCCTTCTTTATGACTACATCAATATGTTGGGACCAGATTAGATCCTCAGAGATCTTGACACCCAGGAACTTGAAGCTGCTCACTCTCTCCATTTCTGATCCCTCTATGAGGATTGGTATGTGTTCCTTCGTCTTACCCTTCCTGAAGTCCACAATCAGCTCTTTCGTCTTACTGACATTGAGTGCCAGGTTGTTGCTGCGGCACCACTCCACTAGTTGGCATATCTCACTCCCGTACGTCCTCTCGTCACCACCTGAGATTCTACAACAATGGTTTTAAAAACAATCTATTGCTTTTATTCCTAATTTCTGAAGAACATGAGAAAATTTTGGTCTGTGCTGAGGATTCTTTCATATTTCACCTCCTAGGGATTGGGAAGGACCACTCAAAGATACAGGGCGGAACATGAGCTTGGAGGCAGGGGATATCAGTAAGGTGCTAAATGAGTACTTTGCATCAGTATTTACCAAGGAAGAGCATTTCAGGATGTATATTGTTTGCTGGGGCCTTGACCAATATCTCCACAACCTCTCTAGCCACAGGTGATGTCCCAGTGGGCATCATTATTAAGAAGGAAGTAGAGATAATCCTGGAAACTACAGACTAGTGGGAGTCTCACGACAGTGGTAGGGAAGAAGATACTTAGGGATTGGATTTATAAGCAATGGGAAACCTATGTCCTAACTAGGGACAGTAAGCATGGCTTTGTGTGGGGAAAGTTGTGGCTTACTAACTTGTTGAGCTTTTCAAGGAGTTTATGAAGGTGATTGATGAAAGTAGAGCTGCGGATGTTGCCTACGTGGATTTTAGTAAGGTGCTTGGAAAGGTCCCTCATGGAAGGCTCATCCGGAAGATAAACATGCACGGGTCCCACGGTTAACTAGCTGCTTGGATTCAGAATTGGCTTGCACATAGAAGACAGAGGGTAGTGTTCAATGGAACATATTCTGGCTGGAATAGTGGTGTCCTGCAGGAATCCATACTTAGACCTCTGCTGTTTATGATGTATACTGCATAATGACATGAATTTTTTTGACTGAGTTGATAAGATGTGTTAGTGGTGCTGTGGACAGAGTAGTAGACTGGCAAAGGGTACAACAGGATATAAATCAGTTGCAATTATTAGGGGAGAATGGCGGATCAGGTTTAACTGGGGCAAATGTGAAGTGTTGCACTCTGGGAGTTCAAATGTAAGGAGACAGTACACAGTTAATGGCAGTGTCGATGTGCAGAGGGATCTTGGAGTCCGAGTCCATAGCCCCTTGAAAGTGGCCACACAGTTTGATAGAGTGGTAAAAAAGACACATAGTTTGCTTGTACTTATTTGTCAAGGAACTGAGTTCATGAGTTGTGAAGTTATGTTGCAGCTTTATAAGGCTCTAGTTTCAATGGGTATCTTTAATGTCAGAGAGCATCTGTTAGTCTTGCGAGACCATGGATCTGTGCCTGGAAAGTCTTCACTCTCCAGGGCGCAGGCCTGAGCAAGGTTGTATGGAAGACCAGCAGTTGCCCTTGCTGCAAGTCTTCCCTCTCCACAACACCGATGTTGTCCAAGGGAAGGGCATTAGGACCCATACAGCTTGGCACCAGTGTCGTCGCAGAGCAATGTGTGATTAAGTGCCTTGCTCAAGGACACAACACGTTCCCTCGGCTGGGGTTCGAACTCACGACCTTCAGGTAGCTAGTCCAATGCCTTAACCACTTGGCCACATGCTCCCAATAATGTCAGAAATGTATATAATATACATCCTGAAGTTTTTTTTTTCGCAAACATCCACAAAAACAGAGGAGTGCCCAAAGAATGAATGACAGTTAAATGTTAGAATGCCAAAATGTCCCCCAGCATCTCCCTCCCACACATAAGCAGCAGCAAAGTGATGACCCCCCCCACCAGCAAAAAAGCATTGACGCCTCCTCCCCCCCATCGAACACTCAAGTGCGCAGCAAGGCATCAATAAAGACACAGACTTGCAGTACCACAAAGACTACTCGTTCACTCGGTAATTTGACATACCACAGGCTCTCTCTCTCTCTGTATAATAAGGGAAAAAGAAGTGTCCCCGTTTCACAGCGAGAGGGGAGACATATCAAAGCAACTCACTGATTTACGATGTTAAAAGTCTGTTGCGTCGCTTTTTCCGAGCCCTGTGCCCAAAGAAGTCAGGTCTCTGGGCACACAGCCAGCAGCCAGCTTGCTACGTTCAATCTTCTTTCTCCCAGGACACACCAGTTTTCTGCGGTGGCACCAACCCCAAATCCATCCATCTCCAGAGCCATGAGAACCCAGCACCCTGAAGGCCCACTAGTCTTCTAGGCCGCGTCCTTGGTATATCGTGAAACGGCCAGTCATAAGACCCCGAGAGCGGGTCCCATTTCCGCAAAGAACCAAAGTCAGCATGTAACTCCAGGTCAAGGTCTTCAAAAGAACCCTGAAAGGGAAAAATCGAGATATTAAAGATAGAAATAGAGTTGTTTCCGAAGATGCAAGTAAAGGAGTTGCCATTAGGCGCCATTGTCCTCCTAAGCCCCATCCAAGTAAGGCTGCACCTGGAGTATTGCAAAGTATTGCATTGCAGTAATGGTTGCCCCATTATAGGAAGGATGTCAAGGCTTCAGGGAGAGTGTAGAAGATGCTTACCAGGATGTTATCTGGATTAGAGGGTATGTGCTATAAGTAGAGGATGGACAAATTGGTTTTGTTTTCTTTGGACCAGAAAAGGCAGAGAAGAGATCTGATAAAGATTTATAGGATTATGAGAGTCATAGATACAGTACACAGCCGATATCCTTTTCCCAGGATTGAAATATCTAATCCCAGAGGGCATTCAATTAAAGTAAGAGAGTAAGTTCAAAAGAAGTGTACAGAGAAAAGTTAAACACAACAAGTAGTGGGTGCCTGGAATCCTTTTCCCTACCACTGTTGTGAGACTCACCAATCTATAGTTTCCAGGATTATCCTATTTCCCCTCTTGAATACTGAAGCAGCATTGGCTACTGCCATTCCTCAGGGACATCGCCTGTGGCTAGAGAAGACATGAAGATATTGGTCAAGGCCCCAGCAATCTCATCCTTTACCTCTCTCAATGGTGGTGGAGGCAAATACAAAAGAGGTGTTCGTGGCTTTTAGACAGGCACATGAATGTGTAGGAAATGGAAGGATACAGTATGGATGTTGTGAAAGCAGAAGGGATTAGTTGGGCATTATATTATTGATTTCATGAGTTCAACACAATATCGTGGACTAAAGGGCCTTTTCCTGTGCTATACCGTTCCATGTTCTATGTTCTAAGATTTATAAATTTGCATCATTCTTAAAGACAACTCTATTATAGTTCCTACTTCAGTAGAAATTAACGTCTTATTTTATGTTGTGTTTTATTTAGAAAGCATATTTTTCCCAAAAAATGTTAGGAACATCCAACACCGAATGTTTTTATCCAATTTCTCCAGGTGCTTCACATTTTCAAATTATTAGAATCATTCAGTGCTTCTTCCCGAATACTGAAACACACAAAATGCCTCCCAATTTGTATTTTTGCATTTTTTCAAGTAGCTCCAACTGTCAGATAAACCCACAGATTTTCTGCAAGATAGATATAGTAACGTCTTCATTTTGTTCACTTCTGTGCTAATTAATCTTAAAAGGCAATGAGGCGATGAGACAAAAATACCGCATTTCATCACTGTCAACTGCACTCAATGTGATTGTTTTCAAATTTGAAAACTTATTCACTTTCCTATGCATTTAAGTAAGAAGCCAAGCCAAATAATTCAAGTACATAATGTATGTGTTTCAATTTAGATACAAATATAGTTAACAGTTTCTTTTCAATTTCAGAAGGTTGTAATTCAAAACTACTATTAGTAATTAAATGTTCAAAAGTGAAAGCATTACAATCAATGAAATGATCCGAAACTTCCAGAGCTTGCTAACTTTCAGAACTGATAATATTGCTAAAATTGCTTCACATAACTGCAAGTGTTAACTGTAAGGCAGCACCTATGATACAAGATTGCAGTTATTACTGCCCTCAAGCAACTAACAACTATTGCAAATATAATTGTTAATAATACTTACCTACTCAATAAATATTATTGATATTCAAAGCCTGAAAAATACCTGATAGTACAATGCTTTGATTCTTTTCTGAAGATGATTTCCTTAAAAAATACAACATTATTACAGGGCTTGACAGAATAGATACCAGTTTTATGTTTCTCCTGGATGAAATGTTTGGAACCAATGGTCAGTCTTAAAAAAAAACTATTCAGTTGTTCAGTATCGCAATTAAAATAAATTTCTCCCAGAAGGTAGCAAATTGATTTTGTATCAAGAAAGCTGTGGATGTTTTGTTGCTGGGTAGCAATCAATTGACTTTCTGATTTATGAATCAAAATAAATGGGGTTAATGCAAGGGCGTGCCACTGAGGTAAAAGATTACACCTGATTTTTCTTTGAATGGCAGGGCAGATATGAAGGGGAAAATCCTGTTCCTTATACTTTAATAAGAAGACATTATATTTTTATGTTTCTGTTTTAACGAGAAGACTTTTGAGAAGACACAACAGATCCAGAAACTTAAAAAATAAACACAGTTTTTTTTTGCTTTCTTATCAATGCATTTCAGTTAGGATAGTCTCTAAATCAACTGAAAACTTACCTTACATACTATCTTAATATGCAGTTAGTGAATTATGTAGGGCATATGCAGGAGTCCATAAGTAATCAAGCAAAGCAGAAGAGGAAGAGGGAAGAGATCATAAATTGTTGCCTTATAACACTATTAAATTAAAATTCTAAGATAATGTCAAGGATATTTCCAGTAGAATCAAGTCCACTCTTGTGCAAGTGACCTACCTAGGCCAATTATCAGTTCCTCAAGGAAAGTTTCTGCAGAAAATTATCTTTGACTGCAAGTCAATCAGGCAGTAATTGTCCTGGAGGAAGTAGGAATGTTCGCAGATGACTGCATAATGTTCTGCACCATTCATGACTCCTCAGATAGCGAAGCAGTTCATACCATGGTCTGAGTCGACATTCCCTCCCCCTCTCCCCTCCTCATACCCAAATGCAGCAGGACCTGGACAATATCTGGGCTTGGGCTGACAAGTGGCAAGTAACATTCCAGCCACGCAAGTGCCAGGCAATGACCATCTCCAACAAGAGAGGCTCTAACCAACGTCCCTTGATATTCAGTAGCATCACCATCACTGAATCCCCTAATATCGACATCCTGAAGGTTACCATTGACAGGAAGCTGAACTTGTCTAGCTATATAAACACCACGGCTACCACAGCAGGTCAAAGGCTAGGAATCCTGCAGTGTGTAACTCACCTCCTGACTCCCCAAAGCCTGACCACCATCTACAAGGTTCAGGTCTGGAGTGTAATGGAATACTCGCCTCTCACCTGGATGAGTGCAGCTCCATGAATACTCAGGAAGCTTGACACCATCCAGTACAAGGCAGCCCATTCGATTGGTATCCCTTCCACAAGCATCCAATCCCTCCCCCATCAACGAACAGTTGCAGCATCGTGTACTATCTACAAGATGCACTGCAACAACACTCAAACATTCCTAAGGCAGCACCTTCCAGACCCATGGCCACTACCATCTAGAAGGATGAGAACAGCAGATACCTGGGAACACCACCACTTGGAAATCCCCCTCCAAGTCACTCACCATCCCGACTTGGAAACACATCACCGTTCCTTCATTATTGCTGGGTCAAACTCCTGAAATTCCCTGTCTAACAGTACTGTGGGTGTACCTACACCTCAGGGTCTGCAACAATTCAAGACGACAGCTCATCACCACCTTCTCAAGGGCAACCAGGGATGGGCAATAAATGCTGGCTTAGCTGGAAATGCCCACATCCCGTAAATAAATAAATAAATAAATAAATAAATAGATAGATAGATAGATAAATCTGACGGTGGTGTCTGAAAAAAGGATGCTGTCTAAGTTGCATGCCATCTTGGTCAATGTCTCCCATCCACGACATAATGTACTGGGTGGGCACAGGAGTACATTCAGCCAGAGACTCATTCCTCCAAGATGCAGCACAGAGCGTCACAGTAAGTCATTCCTGCCTGTGGCCATCAAACTTTACAACTCCTCCCTTGGAGGGTCAGACACCCTGAGCCAATAGGCTGGTCCTGGACTTATTTCCTGGCATAATTTACATATTACTATTTAACTGTTTATGGTTTTATTACTATTTAATTGTTTATGGTGCAAATGTAATGAAAACCAATTTCCTCCAGGATCAATAAAGTATGACTATGACTGACTAAATAAATAAATAAATCAATGTGGGGATCCTGCCAGATGTTTCTCTGTGGAGGCAGCCAAAATCATTTGATGGCATTGTTCATCACCAGAAGTCTCAAGTTTCAAGGTTCTGATACCAATAGATACCAATAACATACTCAGGGGTGTGATCACGTGCTCCTATCACTGGTCTCCATTTACCAAAAGACAGGTCTCTGTTTACTAATCACACATTCTGCGCATGTTGATATTGCTTTGTAAATATGATTGAATGTGATGATATCCTTGCAACGGGGAACGAAGTCAATGCAATGACCCCCAATGTATAACTATATTTTATTTTTTAAAAAGTATCTTTATAGAAAAGTGAGGGAAACGCACACCTCTACCTCAAAATATAACACAATAGGGCCCAAAACCAGAATAGGGCATTTCTTCGGGCATTGGGCACTCCTGTCGTCAGTCGTCACATCGTCATCATCATCAGGTGCCGTGCCCAGATTGAGCTTTG
The DNA here is from genome assembly GCF_030028105.1 of Mobula birostris. Classification (NCBI taxonomy): domain Eukaryota; kingdom Metazoa; phylum Chordata; class Chondrichthyes; order Myliobatiformes; family Myliobatidae; genus Mobula; species Mobula birostris. Next base: position 38,005,735 of record NC_092390.1, read on the forward strand.
ACTGCCATGGCCCACACACTCCTGATTTGAGTCAAGTGGATCAATTCATTGGTATGCATTTCCAGTTCTCTGGCTGCTGTCTCCATCATCATTTGTCTTTGCCTTCCTTTACTGTGCATTCTAACTCCTCTTTCCTAATCACATGTCCAATGAAGTTACGTTGCCTTTTCATGATCTCATACGTTATTTCTCTTTTTGTGCTTGCTCTGTTCATGACATCCTCCTTAGATATTCCTTTTGTCCATGATATTCTTTTCATCCTCCTCAAAAACCACATCTCTGCTGCTTCAATTTGTTTCCTCATGTTACTAGATACTGTCCAACATTCTGATCCATATAACATAACTGTCTTCACAAGTAATACTTATTGTCGTAAATGAAAATGTATGAATGTCTATGATTTTTTTTGCATGTACCACTGCTAGTTTACTCCTTGATGTAATTGGTCAGGATCACTGCCATTCATCTGTTTCCCCCTTCTGAATAGAAATGGTAACAGGAGAGTTGAAACTGTACGCCTGCGGAACCCGTTGCATTTTACAATAAACGTGATTTCATTGAAACAGGGTTTTTATCATACCGTGGTTTTGCGCATTATGAAACTGATTTATGACCTGATTGAGGTTCATGGGTGTGTCTAACTCTATTCTAACTTAAGAATATTAATATTTAGCGGCTGTCTGTCGTGTGTTGACCACTACCATAATTTCCCTTATCAGGTTAAGGCGTAGTTTTTAACAAATGCTTAATTATTGACTATAGTAATTGGCAGAGTTTATGGCCAGCGGCAGGATTACAACAGTGAGTTATCAAGACACTCATTCAACAGCTGTGACGCTTGAACAAGTTAACTAAGGCTTTCCCGAGGCACATCCACGAATTTTCCACTGGTTTTGAGAAGTTCCCGTTTACTTATGCGCTACGTGGCAATGCTTTTTGCAACTCGCGTTCCGTGGGGTGTTTTTCGGTGTTAGCCCTTGTGTAGGTGGCGCAGGTACTGGCTTCCAGGTGTGGTAACCAATCCGCCTCAACCTATGCATCTCTCATTAAAGATCTCATTACTAGCCTATGAATCATTTCCCCTTTCACCACTGGGGAGGTGGTAGATGCACTGACGATGTCAGGCTGAACCCGGCCGTTGCACACATTCGTGCTTGCTGTTTGGGAATGTCAAAATGCTTCGTTTAATAGTAGAATCAGCCAGTAATCTTCCATCATCAACATTTGGAACGCCCGACCCGATAGTATCGATCATTTTTAAAGGTAAGTTTTTTTTTAATATTCACAATCTGTGTTCCAGAAATACCACAACATTAACTGCACGGCCGTCAGACGTTGTTGGAGGAATTCGATTAATGCTTTTATTAAAACAGTTCGTAAAAAGGAATTTTCTTTTAATTCGGCGATTGTTTAAAGTTGCCGATGGGTGTGTGAATGCGCCGTTTCTCCGCCCAAACTTCTGAACAGTGGGGAGGATAGATTGTTATTTGTGATAAAATCTTAGTCAAACTCCGTCCTGTCGCCAATACTTACCTCTCTCTTTCCCTGCCCACGCGCAACTTCCTAATTCGTGAATTCATTTAAAAGTTTCATTTTTGCCTTTTAAGGCGTGGTCGCTTGCTAATATTGGAAAGCTAAGTTTGGGAAACCATTTTAAGGATTACCTCACGTTGCATGTTCCCGTATTTCGTCCTAAATAGTTTGGGAAATCAGTTTAACATAAGCTAAAACTGATTTCTACAGCTTTTTTAACATTAACTCCAAAGCTCTTTATCCTTCAATGGGTTAACATTTCTACTTTTACATTAGTAGGAGGGATATACACATACAAGCCAACTTCCTCGTTGACTGGAAATGTTTAATGTTCTTTAAGTGTCATTGTAGACGTTGTATATTGAACCATAAGTCCCTCACTCAGTAAGCCATTCATGTCAAAACATAAAACAAACATTTTTCTTGCATAGTTTGTCCTAAGTTGATCGAAGCTCCTCCTATTTATTGGGCCAGTTATCAACAGACTGTGTCTTTCTCCCCTCGCCTACTTGTGTAAGCAAGCAGGAATTCTTCAGGACTATCCTAAATTTTATGTTGTTAATAAACTGGAGATAAAAATTAATCTTTAAAAGGAAAACGTGGGTGACACCTTTCTATTGCTGGCTTATCGAGTTAGCAAAATGGCCAAGCTTGTAAGGAAAAGAGAGAGGGAAAAATCACAAGCATTAAATAAACTGTAAGTGCTGGAAATCAGAAACATAAACAGAAAATTCTGGAAGTACTTAACAGGTCTCACAGTGAACAATTTCAACTCCACTGGCTATTTCTTGACCAAAGGTGTAGCTGTGGAAAGGGTACAAAGTTAGATTGGTCCAGTTTTATTTGAATTGTGGGATGACTCCACCCTTGGGTACTCCCAATAGATTGACAACTACTGTATATTGAAACTGCTTCCTGTCCCCATATTTAATTAGGTTTGCAGCTAATTTTCACCCTATTCGTTACTTTCATATGATGCATCTGATTTCTCTTTCAGTTTTTTTCACTGTCAGTGGATGTGATGAAAAACATTTGAGCACCTGACCTATTTTGACCATCCCCCTCTGCCTCTTGGAAGGATTCAGTTCTCCTAGTTCCTTGCCTCTGTTGTATTTTTTCTGAAAATTTGTACACAATTCGCTTGGCACTGATGGCCAAAGGCCTCCATTGCATTTCATCTGTCTTCTGCATCTCTGTTCTCTTCCCCCACTCTTCGACAAAGGAAAAACCAAGTTTCTGCAGTTTCATCTTCTGCCACACCAGACTCTGAATTCAATAGATCATAGAACAGTACAGAGACAAGATGTTTATCCCACGATGTCTACACCAAACACAACGTTCAATTTACTTAGGTCTCTTCTGCATGCGTATGTCCGTCTATTCATATTCATGTGCCTCTCTGACAGCCTGACTGGCTGCATCACTGCCTGGTATGGGAACTGTACCTCCCTTAATCGCAGGACTCTGCAGAGAGTGATGTGGTCAGCCCAGCACATCTGTAGTTGTGAACTTCCATGATTCAGGACATTTACAAGGACAGGTGTGTAAAAAGGGCCCGTAGGATTATTGGGGGCCCAAACCACCCCAACCACAATCTATTCCAGCTGCTACCATCTGGGAGGCGGTACCGCAGCATAAAAACCCGGACCAACAGGCTCTGGGACAGCTTCTTCCACCAGGCCATCAGAGTGATGAACTCATGCTGACTTGGGTGTACTCTATATTCCATTAACTGTTCTATTTATTATAAATTACTATGATTGCACCTTTAGATGGAGACATAACGTAAAGATTTTTACTCATGTATATGAAGGATGTAAGAAATAAGGTCAATTCAATCCAATTCTTAAACACCACCAGAGTATTTGTTCCAGGTACCTACCACTCTCCATGCTTTTTTATTTCCTTTATGATTCCTCTTTTTACCTTGAGTGCGTGTCCTTTTGTACTTGAGAATCCTGGTAATCCTCTCCTGCACTTCAACATCCTTCTTGTCATGGGATCAAAGTATGGGTAAGATTTGTTATCAAAGTACACATTATGAAATACTACCTCAAGTTTCATTTTCTTGAAGGCATTAATTACACTCAATGTGCAACAGAACCAAAATTTTATAATTTTTCATAATTTCTGCCATCTTCGGTATTCTGCATCCTTTCATGTACTTTGAAGGGACTATTCTCTTCTCTGGTCTATTCTTCAATCTCACTGGTCACTTTCTGCTCTATGCACTTCCCATGCAACCACAGCAAATGCAAAAGTGCCCTTGTATTTCCCTTCCACCATCCAAGACTCGAGCAGCCTTTACATGTGGGAAAAGAAGCAAAGATTTACTTGCGCTTCTGCCAGTCTAGTGAATTGCGTTTGAAGTTAGCAATGTGATCTACAGTGTTGGAGAAAATGAGTAGATGGGGTAACTCCTTGGTAGAGCACCTGCATTCAGACCACAGATGATCAATAGCTACCTTTTACCAGTCACTCAGATTTTCCATTCTGCTCTCAAGTTGACCTATGTGTGTCTGGTCTCCATCATTGTTACAAGGAGTCCTAATGCGAGCTTGAGGAAAGGGACCTCGACTTCTATCTGAGCACATGTACAGAAAACTGCACTGATACTGAATTCTACAACTTATGATGACCTACTTTCTCCTTCTATATTAGAACAAACTTTTTGTTGTAAGTCTTCTGTCTGTGATTTGAGCTTAAAATTTCTATTTGTTTTACTTTGCCTCTCCATTAGAGCACTGTAGTCTGTTTTTTGCCAATGCATCATATTTCCTGCAATTCTTCAATTACCCGTAAAATAACTTGTTCCCATGGCAGCCCTGGCTGTAACCCATCACAGATATTCCATCTGCAATATTCTGTAACTCCAAACGTAACACTGACTCAAGAGAAATTAGGTTCTGGAAAGGTTGCTGTGAGAAAGCAGGAGAATGAGGTTGAAAGGGAAATGCATCAGTCATGGTGAAATGGTGGGACAGACTCAATGGACCAAATGGCCTACTTCTGCTCCTATGTCTTAGGAAAAATGAGAGCCTAGCAAAGGTGCGCACGTATCATGTGGTAGCATCATGATGTATGCAATTTGTGTATTTTTACATACAACACATAATGAATTATTAAAATGAACAAGAATGCCTAAACAAACAATATATTTAGGCTTACTCAAATACTACAGAAATATTAAATACACAATACTCCTTCCTGCTTAGCTGTAAACTCCAACTCAATAGAGAGTACATCTCAAATATATGCATAATATACTTGACAATGCAACTACTATATACAGACATCTGCAGCATAGTAAATTTTAAATTGGCCCGTTTGGGCCTAGAGATTTAATCAATGTGGAGGATTTCTTACTTTTGTGGGATAACAACTTTCCTGACAAGGGAGGTTACTCTGCTTGGCAGGTGAGACTTGTGGCTGTGAAACAATCTCAGGTTCTGGGGCTTCCTCCTCATTTGACTCCGAGACTGCAGGAGGTGGTTCTGACAGCTCTGGATCTACTTCATTCCTCGCCTCTCTCCGGGTCCTGGCTCTTTTTCTTTCTCTTTTTCATACCTTATTCTTTCTCACTCACTTTCTTTCTCTCTCCTCTCATTTTCAATTTCTATTTTCTTGTCAGTATATCTGAATTAGCAAATTTCTCGAGAAATTGGGTCTCGTTTATCCTCTTCCATTTCCAAAGCACTTATTTCCCTTTATCTTCTTTTGAAGATGTGCATCTTGATCTTGGGAAGCAGCATTTATTTCACTGGAGTATTCTCTTATTAATCCTTCTGTTGCTCCCTTTCCAAACTGATCCATCCCCTTAGTCTCCTCATCCAGAACATCATCTGACAAATCATCTGTTTTCGTATCTCCATTGACTCTTTCTTTTTGGCCTACCATTCATCCTGCTGGGCTTTGGTCTTTGCATCTACTTTTACAAGTAGCTTTTTGTATCTCATTTGAAGTTTATGCAATAACCTTAATACTCGCAGTGTAGGTTCTAGTTCTTTATAACCACAAAAGCTGAATGCTTGCAGTATTCCTAAAACTCCTTGAGCTCTCTTCCTGCTTAAACCCAAGCCACATTTAGCAAGTGACTGCCTGATTAATATATCAGAAGCTTTCTCAGATACGTTGCCTACAAAAACTGTTGTAGTCAGACCACTCCTTTGGTCTCCCTGAGATGCTCTTTATATGTGTCCTACGTTGTTGCATTTTCTGTAAGTTTTGTGTTGAAACCTGCATTGGCCTGGTGTATGAGAGCCCCTGCCACAACAATAACACAATTTGTTCAGCCACATAGGCTTCCATCTAGATGCTACAATTTTGTTCATGCTCACATTCATTCCTGACTGCAACTCAATTGCAGCTCTATCTGCTGTTTCCATTAAAACAGCAGTTTCAACTGCTCTTTTAAATGTAAATTGTACTTCAGTTAGAAGGTGTTTTTGAATGCTTTCTTGTAAGATTCCACAAATTAAACATTGTCTGTGCATCATTAAGCCCATTACCAAACTGACAACTTCAGTTCAGCCATGTACGCTGAAATGGACCTCCTTTCCTTAATCGTAAAGAGTTCTGCAATCAACAATGGTTTCAGTTCTAAATGTTCCTGCATTGCTTTCACAATATCAGCTAAACTCATTTCTGCTGACTTGGTTAGAGCAATCAAACTCTTAAGCAAACTATATGGTATTAAACTCAATGCACTAAGCAAAACTGGTACTTGTTTCTCATTGGCTATTCCATTTGTTTTAAAGTGCTGTTCAATCCATTCTGTGTACAATTTCCAGTTATCTGTTGTGTCATGGAATGTGTCAATCTTTCCAATGTAGCCAGCCAATTCTGCTTTTTTAATTATTGTCATCTGGTACTCACTGATGATGAACTTGTGAATTCTTCCATTTTCTGCCTTTTTTTTGAAACTTGATCATGTCTTTTTTTTAAACTTGAATGTTTCCCTGCAATTCCATTGGTAGGTAGTCATCTTGGTTCATTTTTAAAAATGCCTCACTGCCACTGTTATGTTTTGTAATGCCAAACATAACACTAATTGAAAGGAAAAATAGGAGATGCCAGTCTTAGTTTGCTTTTTTACTTTAAGCGAGGCACGCATGTATCGTGTGGTAGAATCATGATGTCTGCAATTCATGTATTTTTACATATAACCTGCAATGAATGACTTAAATGAACGAGAATACTTAAACAATATATTTACAATATTATTCAAATACTACTGAAATATTCAATACACAACACCATCCTTTGCCAGAGTTGCTAACTCTTCTCGGCAATTTTCCTTGTTCCGACAAAGGGTCTTCTACCTGAAACATTTAACCCCATTTCGCTTTCCACAGATGCTGCCTGACCTAATTTCTAGCATTGTGGCATTGTTTCAGAAAACCCCAAGACCCTTCTGATATTCAGTATTTTGGTTGTTCCCACGTCATGTTCATTTTATGAACCTTTATTTATATCTTCTAATTTCCTTGGTGTCCAAGAAAATAACTCCGTCTGGCCTTGGCTACAGCCATCCAAATGAGATGGGACTAAAATTTTCAACCTCTCACAAGAGGGTATTTGTGTCCTTCCAAGGCTTGTCTTAAAATTATGTTCCCCGATTTTGGATTCTAGAGCAGGGGTTCCTAACCGGGTGCCCATGGACCCCTTGCTCAATGGTATTGGTCCATGGCATAAAAAAGGTTGGGAACCCTTGACGTAGAGGAAGCAGCCAGCAGACAACAATCCTTTCAACATCGTGTATGCTTGAGTAAGACAACATATTGCTGATATACTATCTGACTTGTGCTGAGTTAGATGGCCTCCGTCTGGAGTGTCGCAATTGGGATCAGTGTCCCGTGCAATAAGATTAACTTCTCAGTTGGATATTTTTTGCTGTTCAATTACCTCATGGTAGATTTCTCTGAGGTTCTGAGCTGATAAGGGGATCTAGATTGCCTGTGATATCTGTATGGTCTTTGGGCCAGATGAGGAGCAGCCAGCTGAGACTGCAAAAGGAGCAAGTGCTCTTAAAACTTACCATACCAAAGAGTGGATATCATCAAAAGAAATCACAAAACAAAACATTCCACAGATTTTGTTTTGATTAAATATAACTGTGACGTTCACTCTTTTCTGCTGTCTGTTTTCACTGTTAAGAATTATTCTTCAGATTGTTTGTGGGAGGAGGTGGAGGAGCTCAAGGCTTGGTGCCAGGCAAGTGACCTCTGCCTCAATGTCAGTTAGATAAAGGAGATGGTTATCAACTTCAGGAGATTTGCACCTCTCACACCCCTCTTTACATTGGTGGTACAGCAGTGGAACCAGCAAGCAGTTTGAAACTCCTGGGAATGCACATCTCACAACGTCTCATGGTCCCAAAACACATTGTACGCAATCAGGAAAACTCACCGGTGCGTCTACTTGCCGAGGAGGCGGAAGAGAGTAGAACTATGTGTGTCCACACTCGTGTCATTCTACAGATGTGCAGTAGAGAGCATCCTAACAAGCTGCATCACTGCATGGTACAGAAACAATAGACAATAGTTGCAGGAGTAGGCCATTCAGCCCTTCGAGCCAGCACCACCATTCACTGTGATTATGGCTGATCATCCACAATGAAACTGCACTCTGGAGGACAGGAAGGCTCTACGACAGGTAGTTAAAACTACCCGATGCATCATCGGCAGCAGTCTACCTGCCATCTAAGATGTATATATGGAAAGGTGCCGGAAAAGGGCCTGTAACATGAGGGATCCTACTCGCCCTGTCTATGTGCTGTTTGTCCCATTCCCATCAGGAGGAGGATACACAGCACACACTCTAACACCACCAGACTCAAAAACAGTTACTTTCGTGAAGCAGTGAGGATGATCAACACCTCCACCCCTCCACACCCCAACACGACTACTTTATCATTCTCTGTCAGTTACCTTATGTCAGAATCAGAAATGGGGTTAATAACAAAATATAAATATCAAATGTATATATATTTGATATTTATTTCCTAAATCATTGAATGTGTGCCTTCAGGCTTCTGTACCTCTTTCCTGATGGTAGCAATGACTTGGGTGATGAGGTCTTTAATGATGGATATAGCCTTTTTGAGATATCGCTCCTTGAAGATATCCCAGATACTATGGACGCTAGAGCCTATGGTGGCGCTGACTAAGTTTACAACTCTCTGCAGCTTATTTCAACCCTGTGCAGTAGCAACTCTCCCTCATACCAAAAGGTGATGCAGCCAGTGGGAACGCTCATCACGTTACACCTGTAGACATTTGTGAGAGTCTTTGGTGACATACCAAACCTCCTCAAACTCCTCATGAAATGTAGCCACTGTTGTGCCTTCTTTGTAGCTGCATCGATATGTTGGGTCCAGGATAGATCCTCAGAGATATTGACACCCAGGAACTTGAAATTGCTCACTCTCTCCACTCCTGATCCCTCGACAAGAACTGGTGTGTGTTCCCTCATCTTACCCTTTCTGATGTCCACAATCAGTTTTCTGTTCTTTACTGGTGCTGGATTCGAACCCGGGACCACTCGCCTCATACTCTAGTGCGGATGCGAGTACCCCACTGGCCAGCACACAATCAATAATATAAGCTACCTTATGCGTTTATATATTTTATTATCATTCTGTTCTTTATCTTAGTGAGTTTCTTTTGTGCTGCATCAGATCCGGAGTAACAATTATTTCGTTCTCCTTTACACTTGTGTCTGGAAAATGACATTAGACAATCTTGAACACGAGGAAATCTGCAGATGCTGTAAATTCAAGCAACCCACAAAAAATGCTGGTGAACGCAGCAGTCCAGGCAGCATCTATAGGAAGAGGTACAGTTGACGTTTCGAGCCGAGACCCTTCGTCAGGACTAACTGAAAGAAGAGATAGTAAGAGATTAGAAAGTGGGAGAGGGAGGGGGAGATCCGAAATGATAGGAGAAGACAGGAGGGGGAGGGATGGAGCCAAGAGCTGGACAGGTGATTGGCAAAAGGGATATGAGAGGATCATGGCACAGGAGGCCCAGGGAGAAAGAAAAGGGGGAGGGGGAAAAAACCCAGAGGATGGGCAAGGGGTATAGTCACAGAGGGAGAAAAAGGAGAGAGAGAAGAAAATAATAATTAATAATAAATAATGGATGGGGTAAGAAGGGGAGGTGGGGCATTAATGGAAGCTGGGGAAGTTAATGTTCATGCCATCAGGTTGGAGGCTACCCAGACAGAATATAAGGTGTTGTTCCTCCAACCTGAGTGTGGCTTCATCTTGACAGTAGAGAAGGCCGTGGATAGACATATCAGAATGGGAATGGGACGTGGAATTCCCATTCCGTTATGTCTATTCACGGCCTCCTCTACTGCCACACTCAGGTTGGAGGAACAACACCTTGTATTCCGTCTGGGTAGCCTCCAAACTGATGGCATGAACATTGACTTCTCTAACTTCTGCTAATGCCCCACCTCCCCTTCATACCCCATCCGTTATTTATTTATTTATTTTTAAAATTCTCCTTTTCTTCTCCCTCTGTCCCTCTCACTATACTCCTTGCCCATCCTCTGGGCTTCCCCTTCCCCCTTTCTTTCTCCCTAGGCCTCCCATACCATGATCCACTCCCTTCTCCAGCCTCGTATCCCTTTTGCCAATCAACTGTCCAGCTCCTAGCTCCATCCCTCCCCCCTGTCTTCTATCATTTCAGATCTCCCCCTCCTCCTCCCACTTTCAAATCTCTTACTATCTCTTCTTTCAGTTAGTCCTGACAAAGGGTCTCAGCCCAAAACATCAACTGTACCTCTTCCTATAGAGGCTGCCTGGCCTGCTGCATTCACCAGCATTTTTTGTGTGTGTTGCTTAAACAATCTTGAACCCTGTGTTTAATTTATCATTAATTACTACTTCAAAGTTTAAATCATGAGACATGAGAGTCTGTGACCGCCTTTAGAATGTAATACATTGAACAGTAATGATTGGGATTTCCCGTTCTAATATTTACAACAACAAACCATGCATTGTGATATCTGTTGCAAATATTTTTCATTTTAAGCCTGTGCTGTAAACATGAAGATGCAGAGTTTGGGAATCAAAGTCATTGATGTAATCCCTGGAAAAGGGATGTATACCCTGTCTGTTACATACCTCTTCCAGGTTTCGCTCGAATGCTTACAATCTCAAGATATCTGCCCAGTATTTGAAACAATGTTTGTCTATCAGTTTGTAGTCCAGCCCCATTCAAAGTTGTGCATAACTGATTTTGAAATGTATTATTAATAGTAAAATTGCAATTTTCCTACTGCAAAATTGAATGTTTATAGTGCTTGACTAGCATGAAATTAAATTTCAGGCAAATTAATAGAAAAGTAATTTTCCACTGCTGTTTTTTTAAACTAATTACAAATTAGCAAATTTAGTCTGCCACTGACACAATATTTTGAACGTAGAAATTATTATTTAAGAATGCTAATGCAATACAAATGTTGGTCAAACTTTTTCTCCCTGTTTCAATAAAAGGCTTTATTTGATGGATGAGTTTGCTAATACTTGCAGTGAGTGGGTTAGGAGTGAAGAAACTAGTCAACATTCGTGAAGTTTTAGGTAGATTTCCATTTGGTTCTGAACAAGGCCCAGTTCCCAGTCTATTCCATTCAAAAGCCAAGCTTTTCTTTGCCCTGTTTATTTTCCCTTCCCCAACCCTAATGTGTGTGCCAATACACGTGTGTATATGTGTGTGTGTGTATGTGTCTCCCCACACCACTGACATTGTGACCCACAATATACTTTCTGCTAACTGACAAATTGATTAGGCTGGAGATTTTAATCCCTCCTTTTTAGTCAAGTCATCTCTGAAGGTTGCCGAGAGAATTCTGCCTACAGTGTAGTGCCTTGAGGGGCAACTGATTGATCATGAGATTCTGTTTTTTTTGTTAGATGCTATCACGTCTTTGTTTCTAAGTATAGTAAGGATGACATTTTGTATTAGACCATAAGACTTAGGAGCATAATTAAGCCATCCAGCCCATCGAGCTTGCTCTATTGTACTTCACACAACTACAGCATTATTCATAGATAGTTAAGAAATTGCATGGAGTATTAGACGTTTCAGGTTTTGCTCTGCGAATGGAATGGTTTGGAAATGGTTTGCCTACACATAAAATAAAAAGAACAGATTGGAATTAATTCAGTAATTTGTACATGGTGGAATTTATTTTTAAAAAATACTTGAGAATTTACTGGGGTTCCTTTAGAAAATTTTCAATGTTTGCTTTTATCTTGTTTACTCTTCTGCTTCTACGAACATCCTGATGGTAATTTAGCCAGCTAATAAGTTCTCATTATTGTAAATGGGCGTATTTGCAGACACATCAACTCTTGTGAATCAACATGTACTGCAATTTACCTGCTACTGAGGGAGTTATTGAGGTATGAATAAACAGTACTGTATTATTGGGGAGTATTCAAGAGTCCTAAAGAAGGCAAATACTACAGTGCCGAGGAAGTAAAGTGCATTCAATTCAGATGTGTATAAACAAATATTATTTCTAGTTTGGTTTTGGTACAATTTTCTTTAAGAGACCTGAGTATCTGAGGAAATATTAAAGGATATGATTAAAATTCTACCTGGAGGAACATAAAGAATGACAGGATTCTTCACCCCCTAATCTAGAGTGTGGTGAATCAGTGGAATTTGGTTCCACAGAGGCCACCTCTAAGTACTGTATATTCAAGTCCTTGATTAATTAAGGGTTTTGGGGAGAAGGTAAGAAAATGGAGTGGGGGTTAAAATAATCAGCCATGATTGAATGGCTTGAAGGGCTGATTCTGCTCCTGTATTTTATGGTCTTGTAATGAATTTGCAAGCAAGAAGACATTTATTCATTTTCTAAATTGCTAATATGTTGGTTGAAGATTTTTTTTGATGTACATGATAATGGGAACTAGAAATAGGAATAAGTTATTTTGATTTGCATCTGCTCGATCATTCAGACAGATCACAACTGATCCATTAATTCCCCTGAATTTGTCATCTGGGCGTAAGTGTTGAGCAGATAAGCTGTCATTACTGTTTCAGAACAGGTTGCCGGGGAAATGACTAACATTAAGAACTCGTCTGTTTAGTGGATACTGAGTGTTTGAAATGGTTTAATATTGACATCATTTGACTATAGTAATTTATTAGTACCTAAAATAGTTGATTATTGCCTTATTTCCCCACTCAAAAACAAATTTATACCAAAATTATTCTACTGGCTTGAAAATTAGGTAGTCAAATAATCTGGTAAATTGTGGGTCATATATAATGCTTTTCAATGTGATTTTTTTTCTTTGCATTTCACCTTATAAATGTAACATTTAACTATTTCAGATGAAAAGAAGAAAACCAAGTCAGTTGATAATGAATTGAATCCTGTGTGGAATGAGGTGAGATTCCTTCGACAAAGATGTATTCTTAAATTTAAAACCTGTTTGAAACAATGTCTGATTTTGTCACTTTGGAGACTATAGTCTGAAATTTGGGACTCACTAAGTACTGCACAGCTACAGTTCTATAACCTTACAATCTGTGTGAATATGACTTTGTAACAGTAAAATGAATTTTACAATTCACTTTTCAATGATGTGTTGATCTGATGATCTCTCATTTCTGCTTGTTTCCAAAAAAACAACGGAGAGAAGACTATCATGAAAAATTCCCACCACTTCAAACTACTTCAATTATTCAGCATATATTAAAATAGTAATCATTATGAAGTATAGTTTATTCTGATTCATATTTTTGTTGACTATTGATTTATTTATTCACCCACAGAGAATTGAATTTGATTTGAAGGGAGTGGCCCTAAATGCTTCCTCGTCAATTCTTGTTGTGGTTAAGGACTACGAGACAATTGGAAAAGATAAGTAAGTGCTCTAACATTCAACTTTTTAATGCCCTCTAGTCTTCTTGCATTGGAGGTGTATCAGTATCAAAGCAATATGTAGTGTTTTACAAGTTGGTTAGCTTGAAGTTTTGGTGTAGTTAAGGCTCTATCGCTCCAGATGTCCGGAAACGCAGAATTGGTGAGCAGTTAATTTTGCTCCAAATAACTCTTGGCTTGTTTGTTCAGTATTGTGTAGTATATCCCATTGGATGCTACTTCCTAATCAGCATCGTGAGCCTATTGACTTAATTGATACCGGTCATTTTATCCAAAAAATAAAACCTTTTAGAGCTGTGAATGCCTTGAGGTCACTTGCCATATTATTATTCATAAGCAGTCAGGTCTCATTTGAACTCTGAACATTACCTCCTTGTATGTCAGCTGGGATCTGTATTTAATTTTGTTTGCTGGAAACATATGTCATGGTTCACTTCCCAGCTGAGGAAAAGGCACCACCGTTGGTGCCAGGCCTAACTGATCCTGCATTGAGATTAGTTTATTTTAAATTTGTGTTTTCCAGTTCACTGGTTAGGCGTGAATTTGAATTTAATCACCTCCCTTTTGGGTCTCTTTCACCTTCCCTTTCTCCCACAATCTACTCTGCTCTCCGTTCAGGCTTCTTTTCCACCTATCACCTTCCAGCTTCTCACTTCAGTCCCTTTCCCCTCAGTTGGTTTCATAAATCACTTGCAAGCTTGTATTCCTTCTCTTACTCTACTGTCGCGATGAGGCCACACTCAGGTTGGAGGAGCAACACCTTGTATTCCGTCTGAGTTACCCCCAACCTGATAGCACGAACACTGATTTCTCAAACTTCAAGTAATGGCCACCCCCTCCTGTCATTCCCCATCCCCTTTATCCCCCTCTCACGTTATCTCCTTGCCTGCACTTTCTGGTGCTCCTCCCCCTTTTCTTTCTTCCATGGCCTTCTGTCCTCCTATACGATTCCTTCTTCTCCTGCCCTGTATCTCTTTCACCAATCAACTTGCTAGGTCTTTACTTCATCCCTCCCCCATTCCCGGTTTCACCTATCTCCTTGTATTTCTTCCTCCCTCTCCCCCCCCCCCCAACCTAACTCTGACTCCTCATCTTTTTTTTTTCTCCAGTCCTGACAAAGGGTCTCAGCCCGAAATGTCGACTATCCTCCGTTCCATAGATGCTGCCTGGCCTGCTGAGTTCCTCCAGCATTTCGTGTGTGTTGCTCGGATTTCCAGCAATGGCAGTTTTTGTCTTGTTTGTGGTGTTTTCCCAATGCCTCCTCGAGGTAGCTCAGCTCTCTGAAACATGGGAAGGCGGGGGTTATGGCTCTCTGGTAGATCACAGGTTTTGTGCCAAGTTTGTTTTCTACCCATTTCCTGAATTGAACAAAGGTTGTGCTGGTTCATTTTAAGGTGGTGGCAAGTTTGTCCTCAGAAGTGGTGGTTTCAGAGTTATGGGAAGTGGTCTACATTTTCTGGGTGTGGTCATCTGTACTTTTATTGCCATAGGACAGCATAGTTGTTTATGGTGGTGCAAGTATATCAATAAATCTGGACAGTGCATGAATAGGAAGAGATTCCAAGGGAACTTCATGGAAGTTTAATAAAAGTGAAAGATCAGGAGGTAGCCAAATGAGGACAGCAAACTGATGGCTTCTGGCATTTCATATTCTGTGTACCTACACCAAACAATGTGATAATATGAATTTCGTCAGCACTTGAGGTACTGAAAGAATGGCTGATGTTGTGCCTTTTATTTAAGAAAATAATTTAAGAATTACATGCCATTAAGCTTTAAGACCATAATACATAGGAGCTGAATGGGGCCATTCAGCCCATTGCATCTGCTGCACTATTTAATCATAGCTGATTTATTTTCTCTTTCAACCCGTTTCTGCTGCCTGTAACCTTTGACACCCTTCCTAATCAGGAACCTACTAACCTCCACTTTAAATATACCCAAGGACTTTGCATCAGTGGTGTGCAAGTTAATGGAAGGGATTTTGAGGGGTAGGATTTCTTTGCATTTGGAATAGGTGAGGACACTTGAGGGATCCTACTTTCTACAATGATTCCTACATTACTCGTTCACACAGTGCACACAATGGAGCAAGTTGCAGCATGACCCACATTTTTCATCTGCACTCCTAGCTTAACAACTGTAAGACAAGATACTGAATAAAATTCTTTGTGAGCTCATCCCACATTATTACATATCTATTCTCCAGGCAGCTTCTCTTGGTATTGGTGCCTCTGCTTGGCATTGGTTTCGGTTGCTTTGCTGCCTTTTAAATCCTTCAACCTTCACTCCTGCATCCTCAACTTTGATTTCCACTATCAACCTATCTTTACACTTCTTAAAATCCCTGCTTCATCTCTCTCCCACAATTTATAATGTGCTTTAAAAACAGTTTTCTGTGCATGAACACTTTTTAAAGAAGAATAAAATCTGTCATGTAATCTCACTAAGAAGGCACCTTTTCATTTAAAATGCCTTCTCTTCAGGATATACCTATTACTATTTGTAGTCGGGTAGAGAGATTTGCTTCTCTGGTTTACAGAGAACTCTTTGAAGTGAAGCCTTATTCCACAAATTTCACATTTTCTGCCTGAAATTGGCATGTGGTCAAGAGTGGGTGGAGACACTTCAGACATTTCTGTCTCATTAGTCATGATGAGTAACTCTCTTTAGACCTGCAGTTCATAAAATTTGTCAGGCAAAGGGCAAGGGGTTGGGCACTGGCTAGATAGTTGAACTGAGACCATCTCCATGGCTTTTTAGCCTCCTGTGTTGTAATCTTTATTTTGTGGATTAACTTTTTAATGCCATTACATAATTTTTTTTTTAAAAAACCTAGTCAATGGAACTTGTAGTTGAATATGCTGTGATGGAGAACTGAATTCTGTTGTGGAAGTTGGGATACATAAGCCCTTTTATTGTAGTTGCGTATTGAGGAAGGGCTGGGAAAATGCACAAGGTTTGGGGAAGGAGCTGAATATGTTTTGGCAATGCTGTATTATTTTTGCTGCCTTATAGCTTTGTCAGCTAATTCTTTACACAGTGTAACTAGTGTACATCCTGCTTGGTGGGTGTGCAGAGAACGCGATGCACTGCTTTAGAAACATAGAAAATCTACAGCACAATACAGGCCCTTCAGCCCACAAAGCTGTGCCGAACATGTACCTACTTTAGAAATTACCTAGGGTTACCCATTACCCTCTATTTTTCTAAGCTCCATGTACTTATCCAGGAGTCTCTTAAAAGACCCTATTATATCCTCCTCCACCATCGTTGTCGGCAGCCCATTCCACGCGCTCACCACTCCCTGCGTTTAAAAAAACAACAACAACTTGCCCCTGACATCTTCTCTGTACCTACTTCCAAGCACCTTAAAACTGTGCCCTCTCGGCCTAGCCAATTCCACCCTGGGAAAAAGCCTCTGACTATCCACACGATCAATGCTTTCCATCATCTTATACACCTCTATCAGGTCACCTCCCATCCTATGTTGCTCAACCTATTCTCATAAGGCATGCTCCCCAATCCAGGCAACATCCTTGTAAATCTCCACCATTTCTGTGGTTTTCACATTCTTCCTGTAGTGAGGTCACCAGAACTGAGCACAGTCCTCCAAGTGGGGTCTGACCAGGGTCCTGCATAGCTGTAACATTACCTCTCAGCTCTTAAATTCGATCCCACGGTTGATGAAGGCCAATGCACTGTGTGACTGTGTGGCATTCTTAAACAGAAAGTCAACTTGCGCAGCAGCTTTGAGTGTCCTATAGACTTGGACCCCAAGATCCCTCTGATTCTCCACACTGCTAAGAGTCTTGCTGCTTTGTAGGGTGATCTATTGAAGAAGGTAGAAAAGCAATAATTGGTTATCTATCAGTATTGCGTGTTAATTTTTACCAAACCATTTTTTAAAATTTGATTTGTTCCCTCAAAAAAAATCAGTGATGTAAGTCTCATATCTTTGAAAAAGTTTAGAGATAGAGGATCACAGTTGCACAATGTTTTCAGGATTGTAGAGGCCTGTTTTGCAATGCAGGAGTGACTCAAACCTTAGTCGGAATCAGCAGTTTGAATATTAAAAAGAAATTCTTTCTGGTAACGTATGGGATAGAACACAGGATATTTCTATGTAGCATAGGGCACAGTACAGGCCCTTTCAGCCTACAATATTGTACCAATTTAGAACCTACTCTAAGGTTAATCTAACCCTTCCGTCCTAGAGAGTCCTCCATTTTTTCATTATCCATGTGCCTATCTAGGAGTTTCTTAAATATCCGTAATATTAATACCACCATCCTCCATGCAGCAGGGTGTTCAGTGCACCCTCTATGTAAAAAAAAACAGGCAAATAAACTTACCTCTGACATTCCCCCCCCGCCATATTTTCCCCCAACCACCTTAGAATTATATCCTCTCATATTAGCATAAGTATTTGGATGTGCTGTAAACTATTAAGACATTTTGTCATAACTCTTATTTTGAAACAAATGCCAATTCACAAATCACAAACAAAAGAAAATCTGCAGGTACTGGAAATCCAAGCAACAAACAAAATGCTGGAGGAACTCAGCATCTATAGAAAAAGGTACAGTCTATGTTTCAGGCCGAAACCCTTCTGCAGGACTGTACTTTTTTCCACAGATGCTGCTTGGCCTGCTGATTTCCTCCAGCATTTTGTGTGTGTGCGTGTTGTGTGTTGCCTGTTCCAAATGTCTGCTTTTTATATGCTGTTTAAAAACATTTCCTTGTCTGCTTTTTATTTCTGCTCTTCCCAGTTAATGCTGCATTTCTCATAATTACGGCATCACTTGAGAAACTCTTAAAAAGCTGTTCAGTGTTAGTTCTATACCTGGTATTGTTCTTGCAAAATACCAAGTCACCTAGCAACTGCTTTGACAGGACACGCCTCTAGTGCAGGGATTGCAGAAAGTCCAAGCGGTTTTGTTCTGTTCTCCGGAATGTTCTTTAAAAAAACTAGTGCTTAACTTTTGTAAATCTACGTTGACTTGTTACACTTGCATTGGATATATGTGTATCTGTTCATTTGATTGGTTTCTGCAAAGTTTATGAATGTACTGGATAGAGAAGGACTTTGGCTCAGAGCCAATGAATTTTCTGCAATGCACCAAGCCAAAAGGCTCGGTTGAACTTTAAGTAATTCCATATGGGGAAAGTAAATTTGCATGTTAGTTTTAACTTGGTGTTTGGTTGTTGTGATCATTTTAAGCATAGAAACCTAGAATTTAAGAAAAACTGAGCTAAGCACAAAATAAAGATTGCCTGAACAAGAATCAAAGAATGTTTCTGAGCACTGATGCCAAATGTGGCATTACTATCGTTGTGACATAATATTGCCTGATACACTTCTTAATATTTTTTTAAACGGAGAAGGGTTGGGGAGAGAGGTAAGGAGGGTGGAAACAAACTGATTTGAATCTATTTTGCTATGATTTTTATCTCTGGTCCTTTTTGATTTGGTTGACAAGATCATCAAACTTCAAACTATCACGTAATTATTTTGAGAATTTTTTTCTTGTTACAAATGATGTGTGAAGGTTGAACCCTTAAGCATGCATTAATCACGCTTGGTTTTAACTGAGTCTGCAGAGTGACAGGCTGCAAGTAACCAATGCCTGGTTGTTGCTATGGTTTAGTTAAATTCTTGCTAAGCAGGTTTAAGCTTGTGTTAACTTTAGGATTTGCTCAATTCACCACTGACTTCTATGGTGCAGGGTGTAGCAAGTGAGCATGCACAGAGAAGACAGGAGGCCCTTATTTTCAGTGTGTCCATAAGCATTATGACATAATTGATTATATTCGTGTCATTCAGTTTGTGCAGAAAGAATGCAACCATTTCTACTGGTCCTTAAATGCAATAGTGATAGCTTGTGAAAATGTTAAATGTTCTGTACGTTTGGAAAGTGATTAGCCGATGTAATAACGTGATCTGAGGCTATTGAAACCCTAATACAGAATCTGGCCTTTTTTTGACACCCAGTTTGAAGCTGTGGTTTGACGGCATTGTAGGCACGTTGAGAGTTGCTCCAGTCTTCAACGAAAAGCACCAAATTCAATGGCTTGAGCTGCTCCAGAATTGATGCAAGCCCTTACCAGGGGTGTTCACTCGTCCTTGGTCTCCATTGGCTCTCAGCTGCAGCTCCAAGTAGCTGTTTGCATGCGACAGCAACTATACTCTGACGCACCACTTTGACAGGCAGACGAAACAAGGTGACAGTAGCCAGTGGCCTCATACCCTGGTGAGATAGGGACACGCCTATCCTAGCATGTGAAGTCAGCTCTGGCGGACTGGGCAGATGAGATCTATAGTGAGATCCAATGGCCAGGAAGGAGGTGGTACTGCAACACTCTGTGGAGAGCGAAGGGCAAGGCAAGGAACAGAAGACGTCATGGTCATCCACTGCAACCAAGGAAGACCCCTGTTTGTGATGCTTGCTCGTACCACAGGACCCAGACTTCTGAGGTCGAGAGAGGGGATCTGCCCCAGTGCAATGGCTTTTCCACTTTAAAAAGCTCTCCCGCACAGGTTTTCTGTCATCATCGGACATGATGGACAACCACCAGGAATGTAACTTGTGAGGTCGTAAACCAGCCTCAGCCTAGACTAATGTCACAGATATCAGACTTAAAATCCCACCTTGGCTGCTGGGACTTGTTTAATCAACCAACTAGTTGCCATGGTAACGTAGGGGCTAGCACAGTGCTATTACAGCTTGGGGGTGTTCTGGAGTTCAATTCTGGCGCTATTCTGTGGTCCTCTTCATGGAATGCGTGGGTTTACTTCAGGTACCCCAGTTTCCTGCCAAAGGCATAACAGTAGGTTAATCGGCTGTGTAAAATTGTCACATGATTAGGCTGTGGTTAATCAGGGATTGTGGGGATGCTGGGGCGGCTTGGCTCAAAGGGCTGGAGTGAGGGGTTGTATCACTAAATAAATAAATATATAAATATATAAATGCAATAGTGATGGAGAATAAACAAGGAAAGACGAGACTTCAGATGCTGGAAGGACTTTGTGTATGTAGCAGGATCTCGGTGGCAAAAGGATGGCTGCCATTTTGGGTTGAGACACTGCAAGATGTAGAGGGAAGATGGGCAGGATATAGAAGTGAAAGAGAAGAGTGTAAAACAGAGACTTGTAGGTGTCAAAGGGAGCCTAGGATAATG
Organism: Mobula birostris; assembly: GCF_030028105.1. NCBI lineage: Eukaryota > Metazoa > Chordata > Chondrichthyes > Myliobatiformes > Myliobatidae > Mobula > Mobula birostris. The sequence goes on from NC_092390.1 coordinate 38,026,360, forward strand.
GGCAGATGGAACTAGGTGGGGGACGGAATAGCAAAGATGAACTAAGAGAAGAAATCCAGGTAAATGTTTGAAGGGTAGATGGTGGTGGGTGGGAAAGGGTTTTGAGTCTAAGTAAGGAGGAGGGAGGGATGGATATGATGAACATAGTGGGGGAGAGAGAGAGAGAGAGATATTGGGTGGATTGGTGTGAGTTGGAAAGGATCACTGTGAGTGGGTAACCAGAAATTGGAAAATGTAATGTTCATACCATTGGGCTGTCAGCTATCCAAGCTGAATGAGATGCGGACAAGGAAACAAATCTTTTAATTATATTCTGAAAAGTGGTTCTTAATTCCACCTGGTCAGCTTCAATAAAATATGGCAATCTTGCATCAAAATTTTAAAAATACATGCAGTACATTCATTAGATCAAAATAAAAACCTGTGGGTATGTGATTGACAGACTACTTAAACTTAAGGTGATGAACACAATTTAAAAAAAAAAAAAAAAATACACCTCCTCCTTGATGTTAGGAATGAGAAAAGGGCATGTCCTTGGTGATGGGGGTCTCTCCTCACTGCTGCCATCAGGAAGGTAGTATAGGAGCTTCAGGACTTACACCACCAGGTTCAGGAACAGCTATTACCCCTTAACCATCAGGCTCTTGAACCAGAGAGGATAACTTCACCCAACTTCACTTGCCCCATCACTAACATGTTCCCATAACCTATGGATTCACTTTCAAGGACCCTTCATCTCAAGTTCTCGATATTTATTGATTTTTTTTTTCTCTTTGTATTTGCAAAGTTTGTTGTCTTTTGCAGTTTTGCTGTTTTTCCATCCTACTGGCTATGTTTTTCATTGATTCTGTTGTGTTTCTTGGATTTACTGCAAGAAAACAAATCTCGGGGTTGTATATGGTGACATAGATATACTGTACATTGAAAATAAATTTACTTTGAACTTTAAGAGGAATGGTTTAAAGAATTAATAGTAAGTGATGGAGATTTTGTACAGTGTCTTGCATCTGACTTCAAGGTAGTGGAGCGTAAATATCCTATTAGGGAGATATTGGGAAAGAAAGAGGAAAGAATTTGAAACTTGTTATCACCTAGTAACAAAGAATTGATTAAATAGAGCAAATGATGGACATGTTCCCAGGACACAATAGCATGTTTTGTAGCATTTTGAAAAAGATGTGGCTGTATGGAGGTGTAAGTTGAGATCTCATTTCCGATATCCTGGGACGGTGAGCACATTTTAATTGTGGACTAAACTGAGGAAGCAAAGGTGCGACAAGGTGAAGGAAAGATGTGTATAATCTTGGGGAAACTCATTTCATATGGGTTAATTCAAATTTAGCTGTTGTGTTTGGAGAGTGGCAGTGGCCCCTCCTTGCTAACAGTACATTTGTTTTGTAAATTTTATTTTTGGGAGGAGCCGTTTCATGTTGTACAGCTAAATATTTAGACTCACACTGTTTCTTTTGGACTGAGCTGATCATGCTTTTAATGATATAATGCTGATAAAGAAAATGCTCAAAATTCCACAGTTTGATATGTTTTAAAACAAATATTCAGAGAATTGAGGGATATGGTGCAGGAATGTGATATTCCTGGTACTTAATTGAATGTTGGAGCGGTGAAGTGGGGTAGGGTGCTGGAAAGCTAAGTGGCCTGCCATTTCTTATACCTTTCAATACTGGAAGGTGGCTCATGAGATTGGTTTAAAACATCTTTAATGGCTTTGGGCTTTGCACAAGATCCTGTGTTATCCAGCAAAATGCATGGGGACCACAATGTTCTCCACCCAGGCAAGGAAGGAAAATGGAGCTGAAACCAGTAAAAGTGAGTGTGTGTATGTGTGATATCTAAAAAAACACCCTCCCCCAGAAGACAGCCTTATACTTCATTTCCAGGGGTAGTTAAGAGTTTACATACTGATGGATCTGAAGATCACAAGTGAGGACAGCAGATTATTCCTGAAGGTATTAGTAACAATAAGCCTCTATCACCATGATTACTATTAACTTTAAATTTTCAGATTTCAGTACAGTATTTACTTTCGAGCCTCAAAAGTGCCAAGTTGAAATTCAAAATGGTTTCTGTAGATATACTCCCAATCACTTAACGACTATAGTGAGACAAAGGACAGATACCTAGCCGTATCCTTAAATGGATGTTTCCATATGTTGGGAAATGATGAATGGGAATGATTGTGGTGTGACGGGTGTTTGACTGAGTGTAAAAAGCTTGAGCCTTGGCAACACTGAGTATGGAAATTTTGACTTTTGTGGAGCTCGTGGACTTTTGAAAATGCTATTCAAATTCCAAACTTGATGAAATACTTTTGCTTTTTTTATTATTTAACCCTCACATAAACTGTTCAAGACCAGGCAAATTGTTTTTAAACTGTGCAGCATGAACATTGGAATAACTGTTCCTATTTGGCCACTGTCCCAGTGAGTTTTCTTCATGCCCACAACAGTGACCTTGTGTTTGAAGAATCTGGGGGCAGAGCAGTCACATAATAAGAATCTTGTATTTCTATAATTTGCAGATGACAGAACAGTTAGTTTGCACTTTTCAGTTCTTGTTTGACAGTCAATTAGTTCAGGATTTAACGCACTTTTTGATCTGCTACCATAAATGGAGTGTCACCATTTGTGCACAATATGTGATCAAGTCCTTCTGGACCAGTCTCTTTCAGCCCTCTAGAATTCTTACCATTGGCCTTTAGCTATAATGTACAACGAGCAAAGAACATTTGAAACAGAAGAGCAAATATAGTTTAAACTAGAAATCATTGGAATAGTCTGTGGTTCTATAGAATGTAAACAACCTTTATGTATGATTTTTCAGGCTTTTGTTATGACCAAAGTGGAGGTGGAGTGGAAAAATGTTCTTTCTTAAAGTTCACTCAAAAAGGAGCATCAGTGGGGAGAAGAGCAGGGTCTGCATTTAGCACTGATCATTTGTCTGAACCATTCTTACCTAGTATTCCATGTATATGTGCTTTTATTTCAGATTTGCAGCACCTGCAGGATTTTGATTTTCTTCCAAAATACAGTTATCTCTAACAGACTTATTTTTTAATCTAGCAGAGTTGAACCTTTTGGATCAGTTATAACACAATGTATAACTTGGTCAAATTTTGTAGGGCCCATTCTGGGATGGGATTAGCAAGCTGTGGAAGAGGCATAAGATACAAAATGCAGTTGTAAACAGCGTTTGGAGATCGCTCTGCTTCTTCGCTGTCTTAATAGTAGTTCTATCAGTCAGATTCCTACATATAACTTTTACATTAAGTCATCTAGAATTTGCGTTGGTGATAAGTGTAGCTCAGGAATCTGCACACTTGCCTCAACAGCAACACTTGGCAGAATATTGGAGAACCAATCCATGCCAAAACTCTATCTTCTGCAGAGGAAACGAGGCAGCAGAATTGGATAAAAAGGTGTGACAGTGCTGAATTTGGAGGTGGGAGGATCCATCTTTCAGGAGTGGCATTGTACAGTACTGTGCAAATGTCTTAGGCACCCAAATACAAGCTTGGGTGCCCAAGGCTTTCACCAACATGGAACAGAGAACGAGTTTGTAGATCTGTCGGGAGCAAAGGATGTTGGAAATGGAAGGGTGGTTCAGATGGCAGAGGAGAAGTGCCAGGGGCCAGGGGTGGTAGGGGTCCAGATACACCCAGCCCCTGAGATAGTAGGCATAGTCATTTGATTCCAAACAATTGGTTTATTGATCATTACAGAATATCTCTCTGGTGCTTCCTGCTCCCTCCCTTTCCCTTTTCCCAGCCATGATTTCCCCCGTCTCCCTGCCCCCTTCCGACTCGGTACACAATAGGGACCCAAATCAGAATCGGGTTTATCATCACACACATGTCATGATTTTTTTTTGTTGCAGCAGTACAGTGCAGTACATAAAATTACTACAGTACTGTGCAAATGCCCTGGGCTATATATATGTGCCTAAGACTTTGGCACAGTACTGTATGTTTGGAGAAAAATTTGTGGGTGTCATAGATGGGAGAGGATAGAATTTGGCGGCGGGGGGGGTGTCAAATGACAGATGAATCATTGGCCAGATGTAAAGCACTATACATGGTAAGTGATCTTTTTGTGTAATCATATTATGCAAATAGAAGTGCTGACAATTTTGGCCTACAATCTTCTGCTCTAAATGCAGTTGCCTTCTCGCAGGAGGCGTCACTGGCATAGACCAAGAAACTGGTCTGTTGTCACCCTATTGCCTCTGACCTTGGAAATTTTATTGGAAGGGAATTTTGTGATACAGTGTAGTGTACATATAACCGGATCAAAGACAAACAACCAGCGTGTACACTGTGATGTGACTTCAGAGTCAGACCCTGTTTGAGGGCCGGGTAAAGTTAGCTCAGCACTTAAATGAACACTTTAAATTAGTGCAGCCAATTCATCATGACTTTGGATTTGGTTATTACATTCAACGCAAGAGTGAAGGCTGTTCTGTTCTCATTTAAGGGCTGAGAAAAATCTAATATTTGCTGATGAACTTGCAAACACGTAGGAGTAATGATCCAATTGCACCCACACAGAAAATTACATTTGATTGCTTAAGGCTGGGAAATAGCACTGAGTATATGATTGATTGTCACTGAACAGTGGTGAGTCAACCATCTGATCAGTGCCACAGAGTAGATGAAGCCTAGTGGCAGCAATTTGAACAGTAAATTGTGATTCCTTGTCCCTTCTGGTATTATTAAACAAATCTCAAGTGGTGAGATCATTAGTGCTACCAATCTGGCAAATGCCTAGCTGTAGCATTTAAAGGGAGGTGTTCTCTGGACGAATATACAAGTCCCTGGAAAATTATGGCATGCTGTGCCTGACAATAGCCATTTATGTTGCACTTAATGCAACATAATCAGTATGGCATTGTGATTAAGGCTGAAACTTCCAGAGAGTTCTGGCACTTGCATTTCCATAACCAAGAATGATAAGTAAGTATGGCACTAGGTCATTCAACAGCTTGTGTCTGCTCCACCATTCATACAGTTTTCTTTTACTTGAATATTATTTTCTTGTATAAATCCCATGACTCTTGCTATCCAAAAATCTATGATCTCTACCTTGAGTATACATAGGACTGCCGAAGCTGGATGGAGATTCCCTCTCGGGTGATGAAATTCCTTCTCATCTTGGTTTTGAGTAATTGACCCTCTTTTTTTTTTTCAGGCTGTGATCCCATAGATGACTGGATTGGCGCTGCTTCCTGCACGCATGCAGAACTCGTTGACTTTATTAACTTTGCCTCCAACTTTCACCCTGCCCTCAAGTTTACCTGGTCCATTTCTGACATCTCCCTCCCCTTTCTAGATCTTTCTGTCTCTGTCTCTGGAGACAGCTTATCCACTGATGTCTACTATAAGCCTACTGACTCTCACAGCTATCTGGACTATTCCTCTTCTCACCCTGTCTCTTGCAAAAACGCCATCCCCTTCTCGCAATTCCTCCGTCTCTGCCGCATCTGCTCTCAGGATGAGGCTTTTCATTCTAGGACGAGGGAGATGTCTTCCTTTTTTAAAGAAAGGGGCTAACCTTCCTCCACTATCAACTCTGCTCTTAAACGCATCTCCCCCATTTCACGTACATCTGCTCTCACTCCATCCTCCCGCCACCCCACTAGGAATAGGGTTGCCCTGGTCCTCACCTACCACCCCACCAGCCTCCAGGTCCAACATATTATTCTCCGTAACTTCCGCCACCTCCAACGGGATCCCACCGCTAAGCACATCTTTCCCTCCCCCCTTCTCTCTGCTTTCCGCAGGGATCGCTCCCTACGCGACTCCCTTGTCCATTTGTCCCCCCCATCCCTCCCCACTGATCTCCCTCCTGGCACTTATCCGTGTAAGCAGAACAAGTGCTACACATGCCCTTACACTTCCTCCCTTACCACCATTCAGGGCCCCAAACAGTCCTTCCAGGTGAGTCAACACTTCACCTGTGAGTCGACTGGGGTGATATACTGCGTCCGGTGCTCCCGATGTGGCCTTTTATATATTGGCGAGACCCGACACAGACTGGGAGACCGCTTTGCTGAACATCTACGCTCTGTCCGCCAGAGAAAGCAGGATCTCCCAGTGGCCACACATTTTAATTCCACATCCCATTCCCATTCTGACATGTCTATCCACGGCCTCCTCTACTGTAAAGGTGAAGCCACACTCAGGTTGGAGGAGCGACACCTTATATTCCGTCTGGGTAGCCTCCAACCTGATGGCGTGAACATCGACTTCTCTAACTTCCGCTAAGGCCCCACCTCCCCCTCGTACCCCATCTGTTACTTATTTTTATGCACACATTCTTTCTCTCACTTTCCTTTTTCTCCCTCTGTCCCTCTGAATATACCTCTTGCCCATCCTCTGGGTACCCCCCCCCTGTCTTTCTTCCCGGACCTCCTGTCCCATGATCCTCTCGTATCCCCTTTTGCCTATCACCTGTCCAGCTCTTGGCTCCATTCCTCCCCCTCCTGTCTTCTCCTATCATTTTGGATCTCCCCCTCCCCCTCCCCCTCCAACTTTCAAATCCCTTACTCACTCTTCCTTCAGTTAGTCCTGACGAAGGGTCTCGGCCTGAAACGTCAACTGCACCTCTTCCTACAGATGCTGCCTGGCCTGCTGCGTTCACCAGCAACTTTGACGTGTGTTGCTTGAATTTCCAGCATCTGCAGAATTCCTCGAGTTTTTGTTTTTGATGCCATAGATGAGGTAGTTCTGTGATTATTGTTGGGCATCCTTCTGCATCTAAGAGTGTGTGCATTTATTTTATTTACCCTGCACATCTAGGACTTTGTTTCTAGCAAGTGAGAGCTACTGCTGTTGGCCAACGACTTGCATCTGGGACACACGATTGCATCTCCTTGCCGTCCTCATAGCAGGAATGAAATTAGTGTAAATCAAGGAATAAGGGAAACCTACTGTTCAAAGTTAATTGTGCGTTGCCTCATTCCATAGAGTTTGTTTTCAATATTGGGTTGAGCAGAATTGATTAACACTAATAGAACAAAAACTAGCGAGGCAGTGCTTTGGGAAGCTGGGTCCTCACAGTTGCTGAAAGCACAACTGTATTGTATTTGTGTGGCAAATAGCAAGGGGTCATTTGGGATATATGAATCTTGCTTAAAGTTTTTGTACCTTCAGTCTTGCTTTGATGGTGAAGAACCATTCACTCTGATTTTTTTTTTTTAAACAGTCAACTGGGAGATTGTTAAATAAGATTAAATCTTGCCCAAACTTGCACTATGTTACAAAAAACATTACTGGAAGATTTTAATGACTTAAAATTCATAGTTTTGCTGGAAAAATACAGCTGTATTTTCCCCCTCTATCCTTAAGCCAAGGAATAAGAACTATCCAAATCAACACACACAATGCTGGAGGAATTCGCCAGGTCAGGCAGCATCTATGGAAATAAATAAACAGTTGACGTTTCTGACCGAGACCCTTCTTCAGCACTGGAAAGGAAGGGAAAAGATGCCAGAATTAAAAAGGTGGTGTGAGGAGGGAAACTAGGATAGCTGGAAGGTGATGGGAGAAGCCAGGTGGGTGGGAAAGGTAAAAGGCTGGAGAGGAAGGAATCTGATAGGAGAGAAGAGTGGATCATCAAAGAAAGGGAAGGAGAATGGGACTTGGGGGAGGTGATAGGCAGGTGAGAAGAGGTAAGAGACCAGAGTGGGGAACAGAAGAACTATTATTACGTCGACGCAGGCCTAGGGGGCCGGCATCAGGCACGATGACAGACTCTCCACTTCTCCTTCTCCCTCTCCCTCTCCCTCGTCAGTGTGTTCAGTTCATCTACATTAGCCGTGCCGCTGTCTTCTAGGAGCATGTTGACCATAGTCTTGGGAGGGCGCCCAGGGTTCATCCTCCTGTGCTTGGGGCTCCCATATGATGACTAGGCTGGCAGGTAGCTCGGGGTGGCGTAGACACTGCCCCACTAGTTGCAGTCTTCTCGCCTCGATTTTAGTGGAGAGCATCGGTAGGTTGTTAAGGAGCTCAACGTTCGTCATGTGCTGTTGCCAACTCACATCAAAACAGAACAGAAGAAAGTAGAGAAGGAAATTTTTGTGTTTTTTTTTTTACCAGAAGGAGAAATTGATATTCATGCCATCAGGTTGGAGGCTCCCCAGATGGAACATAAGGTGTCGGTCCTCCAACCTGAGGGTGGCCATACCCTGGCACAACAGGAGGGCATGGACTGACATGTCAGAACAGGAATGGGTGATTCGCAGGTGAGGTGTTGCCTCTCCTGAAAGGACTGTTTGGGGCCTGGAATGGAGGTGAGGGAGGAGGTGGAAGGGCAGGAGTAGCTCTTTGGTCCTGTAAACCTCAGGTTTGGCCAGCATGTGTTTGTCTAGGGGAAGGCAGCCTCTGGCCTAGCCAGACTGAGGGATCTTGTTTGTGCGGATGCTGCATGATGTGTTGCCCGGTTACAAATCCGCACCGCAAAATATCAGACAGTACACCATATGCAATTAAACAAATGAACTTTGTAAATCTTAATCAAAGCCAAGACCTCTTACTAAGGGTTAGTAAAGGAAAAAAAAAAGGAAAAAGGGCCATTGTAATGAAACAGTCTAATGTGCACGTTGGAGCTCACAGACTCGTCCGTTCATTCCCCCATCGTCCTTCCCCGAGCGTCGCTGACCATCGGACCCTTGCTTCAAGTCCACTCTGTCTGGCGGTCTACCAACTCTTTCCATTCACGTCCTCTCTTCATCTCTTGCTGACAAAAGACCGCAAAATCCCTCCTCCCAGACCCACAAGAAAGAACAACATCCCTCTCATTGGCTAGCATACATTCCAAAGCCCCCATTATCTCTAGTCATAACCCAAACATTGCTGCTATAGAGAAACTATTACCTTAGTGAAACATTTCAGAGAGGCCATTACATTAGCAGTGTAACCTTACAGCGCGTTACAGTCCCTTGAAGAGATAAGTGCTGAGAGGGAGATTAGTGGGAGAGATGAATGGACAAGGGAATCATGGAGGGAGTAATCCCTACAGAAAGTGTAGAGTGGAGAAAGAGTAAAGATATGTTTGATGGGAGAATCCCTATGGAGATGGCCAAAGTTATAGCGAATGATGTGTTCGATGTGGAGGCTGATGGGGTGGTAGATAAGGACACGAGGAACCCTGTCACTGTTAAGGTGGCGGGAAGATTGGCTGAGTGCGGATGTTCAGGAAATGGAGGAGATGCAGGCAAGGAAAGGAAACCCCATTCTTTGAAGAAGGAGAACATCCGTCATGTCCTGGAAAGGATTAGATTAGATTATGAGGACACTCAGTCCTCGTTTATTGTCATTTAGAAATGCATGCTTTAAGAAATGATACAATGTTCCTCCAGAGTGATATCACAAAAAAAAGGACAAACCAAAGACTAACACTGACAAAACCACATAATTATAACATATAGTTACAGCAGTACAAAGCAATACCATAGTTTGATAAAGAGCAGATCATGGGCACAGTTTAAAAAAAAAAGTCTCAGATTTCCAATTGACTCCCGATAGTCCCCGATAGCAGGTGGCAAAAGGGAGAAACTCTCCCCACCATAAACCTCCAGGTGCCAACAACTGCCGATGCATTGGAAGCACCCGACCACAGCCGACACTGAGTCTGTCCGAAAAGTTCGAGCCTCCAACCAGCCCTCCGATACAGCCTCCCGAGCACCATCCTCTGCCAAGCGCCTTCGACCTCGCCCCGGCCGCTGAGCAACAAGCGAAGCCGAGCACTTGAGACCCTCTCCTCCGGAGATTCTGGTCACACAGTAGCAGCGGCAGCGAGGCAGGCATTTCAAAAGTTTCTCCAGCTGTTCCTCTGTGCTCTCACGTCTGTCTCCATCAAATCAGGACCATGGACAGCACCCTACTTGACAGATAACAGACATCACCACTGGAGTGGCCACTGTGCGCTGCATCATGCTGCCATCTTCTCCTTCTCCAGGAGAGTTGTATCCTGGGAACAGAAGCGGTGCAGTTAAAGGAACCGAGAAAAGGGAAGAGCATTTTTACAGGAGACGGGCTGGGAACAGGTGTAGTCAAGATAACCTTGGGAAACAGTAGATCCATGAAAGATGTCGGTCTACAGTTCATCTCTGGAGATGGAGAGAAAGATTGAGAAAATGGAGGGAGGTGTCAGAAATGGACCAAGTGAAGTAAAGGGCAGGGTGTAAGTTGGAGGCAAAGCTAATGAAATGGACGAGCTCAGCATGAAGTTGCACCGAGGCAGACATCAATGTAGTGGAGGAAGGTTTGGGGACCATTACAGGGGAAGGCTTGGAACATGGACAACGAAAAGGCCAGGCATAGCTGGGTCCCATGCAGGTACCCGTGGAGAAAGTGAGGACCAGTTCTGCCAGATGAAGGAGGGTGGTGACAGAGGGGAGCTGGTCGCTGTTTTATTGAGAAAGAAGGGGAAGGCTTTAAGGCTGCCTTGATGGGAGATAAGAAGTGTATAGGGACTGGGCATTCATGATGAAAAAGGCGGTCAGGGCCAGGGAATAGAATGGTACTGAGGAGATTAAGAGCATGAAAAGTGTTGCAGATGTAGGTGGGAAGGGACAGAATGGAGTCTAAGTATGAGAATAGAATGAAGTAGAATGTGGCTTTCCCTTCTAGGACATCGGGGTTTCCCTTCCTCCATCATTGATATCCATTGTTTATTTAAGAAGCTCCCAATAGTAAATATAAAGGAAATTGTTTCATTGCCATGACTTGGGCTGACCAAGGATTAAATACAGACCAGCTATTAAAACTCAGGATGGTGGTGACATATCTCTTCCAAACAGAACTTAACATTACTGTTAAGTGATTCATAGCTCTGCGGCTGTATACTTGGAATGTACTTAAGCTTTAATGGTCGGGCATTGTTACAGTTTAACAGATTTAAATTTGCATGTTCTTTAAAGAGCAACATTTGTAAGTAACTCTATTAATGAGAATCAGTGACTATTAAATTGTGAGTGAATTTTAATGGGAATTGACAAGTAGAAACTTGTTTATGTACTTTGCCATTTGTTCTAAACTTGGATATTCTAATGTAGCACTTTTTAAAAACAAGTCTGAGCAGCAGATTGACTATCATATATAGTAGCATCTGACTTTAATATCCCTTGTTCACGTGCACACAAGCTGAATGTAATTGTAGATTTTTTGGAACTTATGAAATATTGTTCCATTGACTCAGATAATAAAGATTTTTGAAGAGGTATAAGCTATAAATGTTCAGTGCAGAAAACAAAATTTTGCCCTCACTTTCATCTTGAATGATTGATCAGTAAAAATATAAGAAGTCTTCTGTGATGATACAAAACACCCCTCGCATGTAAACAACAGGAATTCTGCAGATGCTGAAAATTCAAGCAACACACATCAAAGTTGCTGGTGAACGCAGCAGGCCAGGCAGCATCTCTAGGAAGAGGTACAGTCGACGTTTCAGGCCGAGACCCTTCGTCAGGACTAACTGCAGGAACCGCGGCAGGCCAGGCAGCATCTCTAGGAAGAGGTACAGTTGAAGTTTCAGGCCGAGACACTCTGAAACATTGACTGTACCTCTTCCTAGAGATGCTGCCTGGCCTGCTGCGTTCACCAGCAACTTTGTGTGTTCCTCGCATGTAAAGCTTTGATTCCTAGGCATCTTGCAGCATGTGCCATGTGCAATGACATTTTTATGTAAAACATGACAAGAGTTTCCTTAATAATTTTCAGGATATTGGATGACTTTAAATACATGTTTCACTTTGCTTCCTTGTCTTGAAAGAAAACTGAGTTCCATTTTCACATGCCTTCTCAGCAGTGAAAAGTTTAGCTGATGCTGAGGTGCATCACTGAGATACATCATCAGTGATGTCACTTGGGATCATTGGGTGTTTCAGGTCTTTCAACATCAGGCGACCCCAGCCAGGGTTGATCAGGCCCAGGCTGGTGTCCCAGCAGCCGTGGTCCACGGGCCACACCTCTTGATCCACAGCCATCTGGAGGCTCACCCAGCAGCCTCTGTGATGGTCCTAATGCTCTTTTCTTTTTAGCCCAAGGGAACAGTAGGCTAAATGAGCTGAATGAATGTTAGCAGTGGGTGTTTCTTGTGAAATTCAAACTCTGAATACTCTCAAACTGACTCCCTTCAGTTTGCTTCCCAGCCTGCAAAGTGACATGGTTCAGGACTGTACCTTTTGGTTTATGGTTACATTTGTTCTTAATGCAGCTTGTCAACATCCGTAGGTTGTTTTAATCCAAAACAATGCAGTCTGCTATTTTTTTTAAACTAGCACTTCATGGTGGAATAATGTGGGAAGAGAGCAAGGGATTACTTTGAACTGGATTGTGTGTCCAATTCAAGTCATCCAATATCCTGAAAATGACTGAACATGTATGATTGTGTATGAAGTACAGGCAGATGAATGTAGATCTTTGGAATGATGAACATTGTGAACTTGCAATTGCCTTTTTTCATTACAATTAGGGACATTCACTTTTGCTTCCCTTCATTTAGTGACCAGGAGCAATTTGGTGTGGTAGTATAGTGAAATATGAAACCTGTTTATTATTATGATAAAATTGAGGAAAAGCAAAGGAAAACGTCAGGATAATGCGTCCCCTCAGGGAGTGTTCAGTTTGTGTTAAATTCCTTCTACAAAATGCATGGCGATTCTGATATTACTGCAAGGCATTCTGGGCAATTTTGGTCAACAGTTAAGGTTAACATTGCAGATCTGTCATTATGGACTTGTGTATAGCCCATATTTGGTACAAATAACAGATTTTCCTACCCAAAAAGTCACTGAAAACCACTTGGATTTTGGAGGATATGCAGTTGTCAGGATCAGCTTTGTTTTTTGTATTTTAACTAGCTGTAGTTAGTCTTTCTGCACATGTTGTCTGGTTTGCTCTTGTATGATTCATCCAGTAACAGTCATGACATAGAACCTCTTTGCATTAGTACTAAACTACTATTGCCACTTAGACTTGGGTGTGGTAGTCTTGAGCACTTGTATAGCTAGGATGCCAAAGACTTTTGCACAGTACTGTATCTGTCAATGTGGAACAGAGAACAAGCTTGTAGATGGGGTGGGAACAAATGACATTGGGAATGGTGATGGTGAGGCACCATGGGAGGGGTGTGGGACAGGTGGCAGAGGAGGAGTGCTGGGGCGGGGTAGTGTGGGTGCAGGCTCTCCCAGCCCTGAGATATTAAGCAAGGTCATTTGATTCCAAACAATTGGCTTATTGATCATTACAGAGCGTCTCTTTGGTGCTTCCCACTCCTTCCCTCTCCCTTCACCTTTTCCCAAACATGATTCCCCTCTCAGTCCACAATAGAGACCCATATCAGAATCAGGTTTATCATTGCTCACATATATCATCAAATTTGTTTGTTTTTGCAGCAGCAGAACAGTGCAATACATAATTACTACAGTACAGTGCAAAAGTCTTGGGCACAATGGTTATATACAGCATATGTGCCTAAGACTTTTGCACATTATCGTATGCAGGATTGGAGGGCCATGGCACAAATGTAAAGAGGTTTGGGCATAGTAGAAATGTTAGTAGAGATGTACTTGTGGATGGTGTGCTAGAACTAGAGGAAGGGGACATGTATCAGCACAAGGCTAGAGACAAGTTGTTGTGGCTGTTGGAGCTTGTGGGTCATGGAGTTGTGAAGAGACCTGGGCTGGACTGAAAGCTTGAAGTAGGCTCTCAGTTGGCTTGGGTGTAAGAGTGATATGGGTGGAAGTTGGTAGAACTGTGAGGGCAGATGGTGAGCTTGGTGGTGGTGCAGTTTTGGAAGATGAATGGTTAAGACATGAAGCTGTACCATGTACAGACATGAAGGAACTTGGGGGATGAGGTTTGTGGTGGGTGTAACAGATGTGCAGTCCCTTGTAAAAGTACTCAGTCCCCAATCCTTTGTTCACATAAATGAGGATTGCAACCAGGGATATTGATCAATTTAACTGAGAATTTTTATCTATGAATCAATTCTTTTTCCCCCCCACAGTAGAGTCTAAAAAAAAGGGAAGATTGTAAAACTAAAAATTCAAAAACTGAAATGTCAGTAGTTCAAAAGTATTCACCACTCCCCTTTACTCAGTACTTAGTTGAACCACCTACTGTAGCTATTGCATCCAGAAGTCTTTTTGAATAATTCTCTATTAGCTTTGTACAATGTGATGGAGAACGATTTGCCCATTCTTCCTTGCAGAATTGCTCAAGCTGTGGCAGGTTAGTTAGGGAGCAGCAATGGACAGCAGTCTTGAGATCTTACCAAAGATGTTCAATCAAATTAAGGTCAGGACTCTGACTTGGCTGCTCCAGGACATCAATTTTCTTAATTTGAAACCTCTCCATACTTGCTTTGGTCATTGTCTTGATGAACAACAAAATTCTTCCTCAGTTTAAACTTCCTGGCAGAGGCAAGTAGGTTTTTATCAAGAATATCTCTGTATTTAGCAGCATTCATCTTCCCATCAATCCTGACCAGATTTCCAGTCCCTGCTGAAAAGCATCACAAACTCAGCAGGCCAGGCAACATCTGTGGAAAAAAGAACAGTCGACGTTTCAGGCCGAAACCCGTCAGCAGGAGAGGAGGAAAAAAAAGCCGAGGAGTAGATTTGAAAGATGGGGGGAGGGGAGAGAGAAATGCCAGGTGACAGGTGAAACTTGGCGGGGGAGGGATGAAGCAAAGAGCTAGGAAGTTGATTGGTGAAAGAGACAGAAGGCCATGGAAGAAGGAAAAGGGGGGGGGGATGAGGAGCACCAGAGGGAGGTGATGGGCGGGCAAGGGGATAACATGAGAGAGGGACAAGGGGATGGGAAATGCTGAAGGTGGGGGGGGGGGGGGAGGCATTACTGGAAGTTTGAGAAATCGATGATCATGCCATCAGGTTGGAGGCTAACCAAATGGAATATAAGGTGTTGTTCCTCCAATCTGAGTGTGACTTTATCCTGACGGTGGAGGAGGCCATGGATGGACATATGGGAATTAAAATGGATGGCCACTGGGAGATCTCGCTTGTTCTGGTGGATGAAGTGTAAATGCTCAGCGAAGTGTCTCCCAATCTACGTCGGGTCTCACCGATATAGAAGAGGCCACACCAGGAGCATCAAAAACAGTATATGACTTGAACAGACTCACAGCTGAAGTATCACCTCACCTGGAAGGACTGTTTGGGGCCCTGAACGGTAGTGAGGGAGGATGTGCAAGGGAATACGTGGCACTTGTTCCGCTTGCAAGGGTAAGTGCCAGGAGGGAGATCAGTGGGGAGGGACGAATGGACAAAGGAGTTGCGTAGGGAGTGATCCCTGTGGAAAACAGAAAGTGAGGGGGGAGGGAAAGATGTGTTTGGTGGTGGGATCCAGGTGGATGTGGCAGAAGTTTTAGAGAATTACGTGCTGGACATGGGCTAGTGGGATGGTAGGTGAGAACAAGAGGAACCCTATCCCTGGTAGCATGGCAGGAGGATGGGGTAAGAACAGATGACAATGGAAGATTGAAAATGATGTGAAATGGAAGAGATTTCATTACTTTACAGGGGTGATGGGATGGTGTTACCTGGCTGATGTGCAGTATTAGATTTATGCCACATGTACTGCTTAGTGTTGAGGCCAAAAAGTCTCATCCAACTAAAAGCCCACCTTCCACATCTTTATAGTATCTTCTGAGTGATGCTTTGCAAAGTTTTCACGGGCAACAATATTTTTTTTGCCAGGGTTTCTTCCTTGCCACTCTTTCATAAGTGCCTTGTTTTTTTGTGCAAGGCCTTGTAGATTGTGGAACCATAAGCGTCATCTCCAGTTGCAGCCATTGACTTCTGCAGCTCACTCAGAACAAATGTTGGCATCGCAGTAGCCTGTCTTACAAGTGCTGTTCATCTCTGGCAACCAGGTTGAGAGGGGCAGCCTTGCTCGCACACGCATTTTCAGTTCTGCCCACAAATTTTCTATCGGATTGAGGTCAGAAAATGATGTCAAGTCTGGTTCATCCTTGGGAGCAATTTCCAAACGCCTGAAGGTACCACGTTCATCTGTACAAACAGTAGTACACAAGTATAAACATCATGGGACCACGCAGCCGTCATACCACTCAGGAAGGAGACGCATTCTGTCTCCTAGAGATGAACGTACTTTGGCGCTAAAAGTGCAAATCAATCCCACAACAACAGCAAAGGACCTTGTGAAGATGCTGGAGGAAACAGGTAGACAAGTATCTATATCCACAGTAAAACGAGTCCTATATCGACATAACCTGAAAGGCTGCTCAGCAAGGAAGAAACCACTGCTCCAAAACCACCATTAAAAATGCCAGACTACAGTTTGCAAGTGCACATGGGAACAACGATCCTATCTTTTGGAGAACCGTCCTCTGGTCTGATGAAACAAAAATTGAACTGTTTGGCCATAATGACCATTGTTATTTTTGAAGGAAAAAGGATGAGGCTTGCAAGCTGAAGAACACCATCCCAACTGTGAAGCGTGGGGGTGCTTTGCTGCAGGAGGGACTGGTGCATTTCACAAAATAGATTGCAACATGAGGAAGGAAAATTATCTGGATATATTGAAGCAACATCTCAAGACATCAACCAGGAAGTTAATGCTCGGTCGCAAATGGGTCTTCCAAATGGATAATGACCCCAAGCATACCTCTAAAGTTGTGGCAAAATTGCTTAGGGACAACAAAGTCAAGGTATTGAAGTGGCCATCACAAAGCCCTGACCTCAATCCAATAGAAAATTTGTGGGCAGAAACTGAAAAAGCGTGTGCGAGCAAGGAGGCCTACGAACCTGGCTCAGTTACACCAGTTCTGTCTGGAGGAATGGAACAAAATTCCAGCAACTTGCTGAGAGAAGCTTGTGGAAGGCTAGCTAAAATGTTTGACCAAGTTAAACGATTTAAAGGCAATGCTACCAAATACTAACTAAGTGCATGTAAGCTTCTAACCCACTGGGAAAGTGATGAAAGAAATAAAAGCTGAAATAAATTATTCTCTCTGCTATTATTCTGACATTTCACATTCTTAAAATAAAGTAGTGATCATAACTGACTTAAGACAGGGCATGTTTTCTAGGATTAAGTATCAGGAATTGTGAAAAACTGAGTTTAAATGTATTTGACTAAGGTGTATGTAAACTTCTGACTTGAACTGTAAATATTTCCACTTCCTGTTGCAGATTACATCCACTGTTTTAAAACTCTTTGAATTGGTAACCGCAAAAAAATTGGAAATGCTCATGGGATTTAGATTATCCAAGTGATCCTAAGCTGCATTAGTAATAATGGTCTTGATCTTTTTCCATAAATGGGGAAATAAACAAAATCTCAAACTTCCTGAGTTAGTGGGGAATAGAATGGAAAAACTGTTGTCATTCCAGTGAGGGGCTGAAATCCAATCAAGAACAATAGGATCATGAGTGAACAGGAAATCCTGGTTAATTGTGAATGTTTTTATTTCCAGTTAATTTGTTAAAAGAACCATGCTGTTTTAGTTCTCAATTCTCAATCACTATGCCTCCTGACACCTGTAATTTTGTTTGGGTAGACTGCAGATTGAAACTGGGGCTGTGAGATGGGGAATTAGTTCTTCAAGCAAGATTAACCAGCTGACAGGATAACTATAATTTATGAAAGACTAGGTTGCTGGGATAGAGCATGTGATTTCATTTGCAATGTGCGGCTGTCTCTCCCTCTGGTAAATCCCATAATATGCCTGTGATATGGCAGCAGTGCACTTACTGGCCTTTACTAGGATGGCAGTGTAACCTCCTGCTCTGCAGGTTCTTCTTAACCTCATCATGGGCTGTGCCTGGTATTTGAAACCTGAATCTGCTTTGCACAGATGTAGATGCACTTTAGTGAGTGGGTAAATTACTTTACAAAAGGTAGTAAATTCTTTATTACCTCAGGAACAGGGAGTGGCTTTCTGTTGTGTGGATGCGGTTTTATTAGATGCTGAGTGGCACTAAACTTGTAGGAACACACAAAGGCATTTCAGGGAGCAAGGTACGGACAAGTTGAGATCTGCTCCTACATTTGACTTTTTTTTTTCCTTTGATTGGTCCTTGTATTCAGTGAGGAGTCCTTGATGTCAAAATGGTGCAAGGGCTTCTGGATGGTACCTTGCTAATTTTTATTTCTGAATATTAGTTAAGACATACATTTGAAATGGGATAAGACTGCAATTTGGTGTACTGCATTTAATGATTATATCTGATTGTTTCTGCCTGTTTGTTTTTAATTTGAGATACAGCATGGTAACAGGTCTTGCTGGTCCAACGAGCTCATACCGCCCACTTGCACCCATGTGACTAATTAACCTTGTCTTTGTACGTCTTTGGGATGAGGGAGGAAGGAGAAGGCCCTGCAAGAAACTCAAGCGATCACCAGGAGAATGTACAAACTCCTAGCTAGTGGGGAGATTTGAACCCAGTTGCTGGTGCAGTTATAGCATTACCCTAATTGCTACATCATAATGAAGAACCAAATGCAGACAGGATTTGCATATGTCATGGGATAGCATTTTTCTGACTATAAGGGTAAACCTAAATTTGTAGTTGCTGTGGCTTTCTAAATTGTCCATTCTCTGTGAGTCGATGTTCAGCTTACTGTCATGTGCACAAGTACACGTATGCATGGGCGCAACGGCAAAACTTGTAGAACCATCACAGGCCCCCAACATCATATAAGCACCACAATTGGCTTCTGGCGTTGAAATGAGTGACCTTGAACAGCGTCTCCTCCTCAACTTGAGCATGGGACTCCAGCAATTCAACTATTTCAGATCACCAGCTTGTGCGGGAGCTAACCAGTTCTGATGGAAAAAGAAATCATCGATCTGTGATGTTACCCCACAAAATGCTGGAGGAACGCAGCAGGTCAGGCAGCATCTTCAGAGGGAAATGAGTAGTTAACGTTCCAAGCGGAAACCCTTCACCTGCCCCGATGAAGAGTCCCGGCCCGAAAAGTCAACTGTTCATGTCCCTCCATAGGTGCTTTACTTTATACTTGATTGTCGCCAAACAACTGATGCTAGAACGCACAATCATCACAGCGACATTTGATTCTGCACTTTGTGCTCCCTAGAGTACAAATCGATAGTAAATATTAAAAATTTAAATTATAAATCATAAATAGAAAAGGGAAAGTAAGGTAGTGCAAAAAAACCGAGAGGCAGGTCCGGATATTTGGAGAGCACGGCCCAGATCCGGGTCAAATGCGTGACAAATAATATATATTATATCTGTTTTTGCATGATTTTTAATCAATTCAATACGTACATACTGTAATTGATTTTATTTCTTCTATATTATGTATTGCATTGAACTGCTGCTCAGTTAACAAATTTCATGACACATGCCGGTGATAATAATTCTGATTCTGAAGTTCCCCCAACAGTTTGTGTGCATGTTGTTCCATATTTCCAGAATCTACAGTAATACTCTGGGTAAACCTGCAATGTTAATTTGTTTTTCTCCTCTGCATGTGTGACACTGAGGGTGCTGAGTAGTTCCTGCATACTCTCTCCCCAAATGTTGCTCTGTATCACCACTGTTTATCCTTGATCCATTTTCCTCTGTCCTCTCTCAAAACTGTCGTTTTGTCATCCACCTTCCACACATATCATTGACACTAACAAACACTACTTTCCCTCAGTCAGCACTATCTCTAGATGTACCACTGACATTGCCTTTTAAAAGACATTTCCTCCTCCTCCATCTGTTTTATGTTTGTTTTTTAACTTTAGTCTTTTCTCAGAACTAATCATCAGTCTGTAAGATTAGCTCTCAAGCAACACACACCAAAGTTGCTGGTGAACGCAGCAGGCCAGGCAGCATCTCTAGGAAGAGGTACAGTCGAGGTTTCCTCTGTACCTCTTCTTAGAGATGCTGCCTGGCCTGCTGCGTTCACCAGCAACTTTGATGTGTGTTGCTTGAATTTCTGGCATCTGCAGAATTCCTCGTGTTTAAGATTAGCTCTCAGTTTTTTTTTCCGCATTCCACAGATGCTCCTGACTCAGTATGTTCATTCTGAATATTCAACATTTGCTACCTTTTTGTATGAAGCTGACATGTTTTGTACATAACCAAAATTTAAATATACCAGACTTTGTGTTTGGCCAGCCTCAGCAAAGGCTGGGAGATTCCTTGCTGCCAGCGTCATGGGGAGGGACAAGCTTTGTCAATGAACAGGCTAATTCAGTGATTAACACAACTCCACTGGTCTGCTCCACTTCTCACCTGAGGAAAAAGGCAAACACTCATAGTCATGGCAGCGACCTGTCTGTCAAAGGCTGACATCCTTGTTCCCCAAGTCTGTGATGGTTATAATTTTTATCACACCCATGTCCTTAAAGACTTGATGGCTACCTGTTTGCAAATGAACACTTCATTAACATGCATACCTCATGAAGGTACTGTTTGCATTTCACACAAACTGACTGAGAGATGTGGTTGATACCAAAGGCGTCCACATTATATAAACAAAGAAGAAAAGTGGGTCTCTCCGGCTGCATTGTGATGTTGAAGCAGCACATAAAAAGCTGGAGGAAGTTAGCAGGCCAGGCAGCATCTATAGAAGAATGCAGTTGACATTTTGAGCCGAGACCCTTCAGCAGGACTGGAGGGGAAAAAAGATGAGGAGTAGAGTTAAAAGGTGGATTTGGGGGGGAGGGGACCTTGAAATCCCACCTTTAAATTCTACTCTTTTTTTCCTCCAATCCTGTTGAAGGTTCTCGGCCTGAGATGTTGTCTGTACTCTTTTCCATCGAGGCTGCCTGGCCTGCTGAGTTCCTTCAGCATTTTGTGTGTGTGCGTGTTGCTTGGATTTCTCTTGTTTGTGATGGTGATCATCAGTTGGAAATTGACTTGCACCGTGTTAGTAATCATCACATCATTAAGATAAAGAGGCAGACTTGTGTCACACCTTTCACCTGCTGAATGGGCCAGAATGTCTGACTGGCATTTGCCATTCTCACTTGCTACAATCTTGAGGTGGATGGAAGCTGTGAGCCAATGAGTACTTGCTGGTGGCCTTCTAAATGGCTGCTCATACACTTGGCAGTTCCCCCTGCAGTGGATGGACAGATACTGAGCGAGTGAGGAAGAAACGTTGATTACATGCCCAAGTTACATGAAGAGGACTGAAAGGTGAGGGGAATGTTCTTGCTACCCACCACCTCTGAGATGGTAACTTACTGGACTGTGTTTAGATGATGAAAGCACTGAAATTGCCAAACACTGGGGATGGAGGAGGCAAGTGCTTGTGGTATTACATACCAATCAGGCAAATTGCTTTGTTTTGGTTAATGTTCAAGGTGGAGTTGTGCATACCGAGGTGATGTAACAGTATTTCCTGACACTCCTAGTTCTGGTAAATGAATGCAACATCCTTGATGATGTCTAGTATTGAATTCCATGCCAAAGCCTTGGCCCTACCTCAAACCTACTTCTGTAGCCCCTGTGAATTTCCATTGGTAGTCCATATGCAATTCTAGTCAGCTGTGACTGTCAGAATGGGATCCTGAAATAATAATTCAATAGCATCTCGTAAGGGAGGGAAGTAGACTTTCGGAGTTGGTTCCCTAAAATAACGAATAGTAAACAGTACAAAAAGCTTAAATCTTTTTTGCATTTTTGTCATTCTGTAATATACTGCAAATACTTTATACTTTATTGTCGCCAAATATCACTGCTACCTGTATTATTTGGGTCCGTTTTCCACATTACGAAGCTTTCTGAAGCAGTGATACATTTGCATGATTGTAGGCAAACCTTAAAAAGTCAATGTGATGACTTGGTTCTACACAAGACCTTGGCTTCCAAGTAACTATTGAACAGTTGGGGATGACGTGATGTGAAGCAATGGAGCTAATTGTTAATGCAACTTCAGTCAGAATTATTTGTGGGTTTAAAAAGAATTGGAGTAAAATCTCAATCATTGGTTATCTTCTGGGTTCCTGATCTCGTCCAGTTTCAAGTCTATTTTGTTATTGGTGCTTGCTCATCAGTCTGAGCACTAATCCCTTCACCTTGCAGAAGGTAACAATCTTTTTTAATTCAATTAAGTCCTAGGGCTTGGAAAATTCTTCACTAGTATACCCACAAATATATACCTGCTATTACAATTAGCCTGCCAGTTTCTTGCAGATAACATAGAGGTGTATAACTACGTCCACTCCTTACTCTTCATTCCAGATTATTTAATCTATCCAAATTCTTAAAAAAAATCGGTCTTTCTTTCTGAACTCACTTTTGTACTCGATGTTTTGAGAACATAATTATAACAAAAATAACTCCCCATTGCTATGCTCATCAGGAAGCTGATTTATTCATCTCAGAAACAGGTCTTCTGTTGCTGATTTTTTTTTTCCCTGAATGCCTTTTTATTACAGGGTAGGTATATGGTGGAATAGTGGGCGAAGACAGGCCACGGGAGGGAGTCAGCAGAATATTGATGGGAACTATTGAGCAGTAAGTCCATCCATCAAAGGACAAGGAAGTGGACTTGAATGTCAGAGCAGTAATGATGCTATTGAATGGTGAAGCAGACTTGAGGAACTGGATGGCCCTCGATAACATGCAGTAATTTTAGTGTGTGTCATCTACAAGATTCATGATATCACTTCCCAAATCTGTAGACTTGTGCTACTTTGGACAAGGGCAGCTGGCACAGGGTCACTGCCTGCTCTTCCTTCATTTCTTATCTATTTGGTTTGAAAACATGTTTGTTTATGATGTCGTGAATTGCTGTAAGCACTCATTAAGTTGGATAAAATTAATAGCAAGGGAAGCGGCTAATGTTTAGATTAATTTCTCATTAGATGATATTTCTGAAGCAGGTCCTTGAAGGGGCAGCAGGGTAACATAGTGGTTAGCACAACGCTTTACAGTACAGACGACCCAGGTTCAATTCCTGCTGCTGCCTTTACCTTCGCCCTGTAACCATGTAGTTTCCCCGGGTGCTCTGGTTTCCATCCACAGTCCAAAGAAGTTCTGATTGGTAGGTTAATTGGTCGTTGTTAACTGTCCCAAGATTAGGCTCAGATTAAATCGGGGTTTGCTGGGTGGCGTTTTTTTGAGGAGGCGAAAGAGCCTATTCTGTGCTGTATCTCAATCAATCAATCAGTCAATAAATACAACCTGAAATGTTAACTTTTCTCCCCCTCCGCAAATGCTGCCTGACGTGAATATTTTCACGTAAAGGAATGATCATTTTCTTTTTTTTATTTAAGCTTTCAGCAAATGGGTTTTTTTTGTTCCATTGACTAAAATTCTCCTAACACCCGGACTGATGATACCATGAGATTATCTTCATATGGACTGAAACGCTTCAACTCTGCATCACCAACACCAGTTTAGGATGACCTAAGCCCCTGGCTTTGATAGTTACACTTGTGTCCAATTGAATATAATTAAGGTGCAAAATTAGTTGCACTACAAAAATAACTAAAGGAGAAGAATCAAGTGTAGCAGAGGGCAGATATAGTACTTGATGCAATAGTAAAAGGTTAATCGGCTTATCTAGAAAATGTGTCTGCTCCTGTTATTTCAAGAACTTGTAGACAAATCAACAGCTTTTGCTGCTGATAACATTTTTCTCTGTGTCTGCGTGCATATCAGAAACATTGTTATGGAGTGTGTCATGTGATACTGGAATACAGACTATCCTAAATATGACTTTGCTTCTGAACCATGGAAAGCAGGTAAACCTCATATTTTGCTAATTCGCTGTTAGTAGTTGGCCTTGCATTGATTTATTTTTGACCAGATCCACTCAGCATATATCTGGCTGGAAAGTGCAATATATTTAAGGTGAAAATTTGCCACAACTTTAATAGAACCTTAAGACGAAAGTGGAACACTTATTATGTTTCAGAATTTGCAGTTGGTAGTAAAGCAACGTCACTCATTTCTGACTTTGAAGAAAGTTCTCTATATGTCTGGCATTACTAATAATGAGAAATCTCCTTTCCAACTGTCTGACACTCTTGGGAATGTGTTGAAAGACAAAATGGTATTGATGTTCATCAAGCTGAGTGAGACAGGAACTTCGTTAAAGCTTTGTCACAAAAAGCACAGCTGTACAGTAATTAATACCAATTTTTAACTACTTAATGTGTGGAATTAACCTTCAATATGCAAATTATTAAGGAACTAATTGAGATGTGAGCATTTAAACTATTTCAATATCATAATATGCCAGACATCCCACCCTGCAAAAACTCATTTCAGAGAGGTAGCACCATCAATTTGCGGGAGACTCCCAGAACTTCCAGGAGAGGAGGGATGTCTGCAATAGAGTAGCTCCTTAGCAGCTAGCCAGCTAGTTTAAATAACGTTAGCTATGCTAATGAACGAATGACACCGTTAAACTCACCTCAACATGTCTTTTACAGTCCTAACCCACCATGGGCAATAAAAAAGTCACTGTTGCAAACAGTGCAGCGAGCAACACTGTCATTATTTTTGACCCCTATTAGGCAGGGGTACACTTTAGTATAGTCTGGGGTGACGTACATTTTATTTTTTTTGAACACTCTCCCATGGCGTGCGCGCGCGCTCTCTCTCTCGCGTTCTCACTCACTCGCTCTCAAAAAAACTTTTGTATATAATTTGCGGGCATCAGGGAGCCACTATTAATATGCAGGAGACTCCTGGAACTTCCGGGAGAGGTAGGATGTCTGATATGCAAAGCAGTAGGAACCGCTTAGTACTGCATTTTAAGTCAAGTTTTCAGAATACTGTAAACGTTAAGATTCAAGTCTGTTTAATGTCATTTCCTGTACACAAATGTAAATGATCCAGTGCAGCACAAAAAAACCACTAAAGATAAAGAACAAAAATAATTTTATAAAACACAATGTAGATACATAAAATGGTTGGTATACATTGATTGCATGTCCATAATGGGACACTAGGCACAGGAGTCTCTGTACTTAAGGTGTCTGGCAGGAAATAATAAAGTAGTGGAGGGTGGAGGTGTTGATTAGCATTGCTGCTTGGGGAACGTTTGAGTCTGGCGGTCCTGGCATAGGCGCTATGTAGCCCCCTCCTTAGAGTGGGGAAAAATAGCCCATGGGGAGGGTGGATGGCATCCTTCATGATGTTACTGGCCATTTTCTAGCACTGTTCTGTGTGTATATGTTCTTGATGACAGGTAGGCAGCTGTAAGTGATACGTTGGGCAATTTTGACTACCTGTTTTGGAGCTTTCCTGTCCTGCAGTGCAGTTTCTGTAACTAGCAGTGATGCAGCTTGTTGGGATGCTGTCTTCTGCTATTGTACGTGACGTGAGCATGGATGCACATAGTCCAGCTCTGTTCGGCCTCCTCAGAAAATAGAGACATTCTTAAGGTTTTCTGACTGTGTAGGATGTATGGTGGGACCATGAGAGCTTGTGTGAGATGTGCATTCCCAGGAGTTTTAAACTGCTTGTAGTTTCCACTGCTGTATACTGTATATGAAAGTCACTGAAATATACGTGTATGAAATTTACATTTCATGTACTTTTAAGTTCAAGGGGAAAAGGCTGCGACAGAGATCAGAGAGCAGCTGTGCAGGAATAAAAATCGTAAATTACTGGATGAAAAAAATATTATTTCCAGTGTTATTTAGTTCTTTAGTAGTCATTACTACAAGATCCAGCAAGATATTCTAAACTGAGTTTCTGTTTAGATATAGTGATTTGTCATTGGAACAAAATCCACTGCTGATGAGTTTTGAGATGGCTAGTAATGGCTGTTTCGTTTTGGGATTGCTTGGTGCTCGTCACTCTTAAAGGTGCTGTTGTGCATCTTGTATATAACAATGCCTGATTAGGCCAGTTGTTATTTTTTTTATTTGAAGGGATGAGTTAAGATTTACTTAAACTAATGCTGAGTAAGGGAGAGTGAAGTTTTCATGAATGAAAGATACCAGATATTGCCATGGGGAAGGGATGACTCTGAACACTTCATTTTAGAGATGTTGTCAAGCTAATTTAATTGCAGAGTTGTTAGTTTCAAGTGTATTTAATTGCTGGAATATCAAGGTTTAACATAATAGCATTTAATTTTCATTTCTTCTAGGTTTATTGGTTCTGCAACAATATCCTTGAGAGAGCTTGCAAGTGGTCAAAGAACATTGCCTTTGAAGAATATCTCTTTGCTCAGTGAAAAGAAACAGGCAACTGGGGTAGGTAAATTTTGAGCCCTTCATATGCCTCTTGTGTTTACTGAGGCCACCACTGGGTAAGAATATATTATTACATCTTTTGTTTTTCTAGGGTAGCTATTGAACAATCCCTCAATAAAATTATTTTTGAGCGTCCTAACTCATATGAATGAGAGTTGTAAAGACTAGATTGCGGATTCAAATCTGTGCACCAGAGTTTAAATTTGGACACACCAAAGTCCAGATTCTCAATCTAACTGGGCAAGCCTTCATTACTTGTGCCTAAAATGATGAGGGTGGTTGGTGGTGAATGATAATGTACACGTTACTATATACTGTACATTAATTTCAAATGTATATCTTGCATACTTCCCTTCTGTTCTAGCTCTTTTAGTATTTCAAATATTTTGCTATTCCACTGCCCTCACAGTGCATTGTGTACAAAGCTAGGCAGGGAGTTAAACACCTTCTCAAAAATCACCTGAGCTGGATGCTTTCTTCAGGGTTTTTAATGAGAAAACTGTGTGAAAGTGCAGAAAGTTAAGTAAAATATGTATTAGATTCAATACAGAATGGCTGTGCACCAAGGTATACTAATATTATCAATTATTCTCACAATCAGTGTTGAACAAGTTAATACACACGTGCAACATTCTGTAGCTGTGCCGTCATGTTCCCGATGTGCACAGATGTTGTCTCTGCCAAGCAACAGGAGAATCTTGGCAAAAAAGACAAGTGGGGGAATTTTGTCAGCTACGTCCTTAAGATGTGAGTGACCACAAGCAGCTTCAGTAGTTGGGGGTTTCATCCCTGCTGTTGGGAATATGGTTGCAGTCAATGGGAGTTGACAGGGATGAGTAGAACTTCCCTCCTGTTGACTCCATGACAAATTCACCGGCTCAGTTTCCAGTAACTTCTGACGTACCAGAACATGGCTTTAGAATGTACAGGGAATTAGCTATATCTGATGGATGCTCAGCTGCCTCCTCGCCTTGCTCTGCTGCAGGTGTGCTGGAACCAGAAGTCCAAGGTGCTGGCCCTGAATTTACAGCTGTATCTGGGTCTAATTCAATTTGAGTGTCAATAGGTTCTTGCCTCAGTTTCCTGGAGACCGCTGGTGCTTGCTGCACCGCGTGTTCATCCGTGTTCTACAGTACATTGTTACTGCTTCTCCCGATCTCCGTGCTGCCCTCCCCAGGTTCTCCACCACCCTCCCGATGACTGTCTTGTCCACGTTTGGACTGGTTCTGCCTCGGGCCTTCTCTGGCCAGTCTCAGCATCTCACTCAAACTATTGTCCAACGGTGATTTGTCACCGCAGTCTGGTGCAGCGAGTGAGGGCTGTACAGTTGGTTCTGTGGTAGCTTCTGTTGAAAGGTGAGCCACCGATGCACTGTTCAGCCCTTGTCGGATCTTGTTAGGTGGTGAACATCCATGCCTTTCCAGATTAGGTGGGCACGTCTCACCCTCCGACTTAAATGAAGGTTCATCTTGCTTTTGGTTTAAATCTGAAGCAGAGGTTACAAGTTCAGGAGAAAGGCCAGATAAATCTTGGCAGGAAAGTGTTACGCTCTGGTTCCATCGGCTGTGTAAGACTTGGGAAGACGAGCTCCGGCCCCGCCAAACGTGGGAGATTGAAGTGCGAGCCCCCTGAATCCCCCTGTTTGTGTGCAAGTCTGCGTGATTTGTTCCCGTTACAAATAAGTACCGTGATATAACAGACAGTACACTGCATACAGTAAAAGATTTTGCTTTATAATTCTTAATTTGACTCGAGGGTTAGTAAAGGAAAGACAAAAAAAGGGGCCCAGTTTAATAAAACAGTCTAATGTGCACAAGTTGGAGCTCATGATTTCCCCTTTGCCGATCTTCCTTCGATCTCCCTGGGCTTCATTGAATCACGGCCCCGCTCCGGGTCGACTCCTACGACCTCTTCTCTCCGGCATCTTCACTCTTCTCCCCCAACAAAGCCCCAAGCCCAACCTCAGTGTCCCTCACCAGAGGAACCGCCCCAAAATCTAGCCATCCTAATCGGATGGAATACAATTCTCCTGTCTCTCATCTTCAACAGTAACCCAAACAAACAGCGAGCACAGAACAGAACAGCATACCAGAGGAAAAAAATATGAACCATCTGAGCCAGGGCATTACAGAAGCATGACAGGAGGCTAGTTCCTACCTTTTCTTTTATTTCACCCTTTGTTGAGCAACCGTGTCATATTAAAGGACTTGCACCAATGGTCAGTTCTTCACTTACCTCCTGAGAGAGAGGACCACCACCATCCAAGTCAGTCGCTGCTTTATACACCTTTACCTCAGTTTAGCACTCCTCCTCGAGCAGACTCAATGTAGCCTCTGTATGAGCTTTCTCTGCATCTGTACGAGCTTTCTTCGCGTCTATATGATCTTTTTCCATCAGCATTCCCAACTTTGCGCTTAGGGTACGCTGCTCTCATTCTTGCCACTTCAACTCTGCCGCAAGCTTGTGTTGCAGCTATGCGAATCGTGGTTTTGCTTGAGCATTCAGACGTGTATATTTTTTCACTCCTCTGCTCTCACTGTGCATTGTGTCCAAAGCTAGGCAGGGAGTTAAACACCTTGTCAAAAGTTACCCAAGCCAGAAGCTTTCTTCAGAGTTTTAAATAAAAAAAACTTAGTGAAACTGCAGAAAGTTAAGTAAAACACCTATTAGATTCAGTACAGAAATGTTACGTGCTTTAATATCAATAGGTTTCAATAGGTATATTTAATGTCAGAGAAACATATATACCGTATACATCCTGAAATTCTTTTTCTTGGCAAACATCTATGAAAACAGAGGAATGCACCAGAGAATGAATGACAGTTAAATGTTAGAACCCCAAAGCCCCTCCAACTCCCCCCTCTCAGGTATAAGCAGCGACCCCCCCCCAACAAAAAAGCATCGGGCCCCCTCCCACTGAGCACTCAAGCATGCAACAAAGCATCAATAAAGACACGTACTTGCAGTACCCCAAAAACTATTCATTCACCCAGTATTCGACATACCACAGGCGCTCTCTCCCTAATAAAGGAAAAAGAGGTGTCCCCATTTCACAGCGACATAACAAGCAACTTGCTGATTTATGATATTAAAAGTCTGTTGCGTCACTTTTTCCGAGTCCTGCGCTCAGAGAGCTCGAGTCTCTGGAGACACCGCCCGTGGCAGCCAACCCACTGCTCCCAATGTTCCGTGTTCTCCCATGATGCCTGTCAGGGACACCGGCCTTGAATCAGCCTGTCTCCAGAGCCATGAAAATCCGGCACCCTGAAGGTGCGCTAATCTTCCAGGCCACGTCCTTGGGATACCAAAAAGCAGCCGGTCGTGAGGCCCTGGGAGCAGGTCCCATTCCCACAAAGAACTGAAGTTGGAGTGTAACTCTGGGTCAGGGTCTTCAAAAGAACCTTGGAAAGAGGAAAAAAAGAGATATCAAGGATGGAAATAGAGCTATTTCCAAAGATGCAAGCAAAGGCGTCGCCATTTAGACCCATCATCGCTTCACTCCGCTCCTCTTGCATTTTACTAATAATATCAATTATTCTCATGATCAGCGTTCAATAAGGTAATGCACACATGTAAAATTCAATAGCTATGCCATTGACTAGAGTGAACTCATAGTGCAACGATGGCCAGGAACGATAAACATAATACTTCCTTTGAAGTACATCTACCAAATGTTTACCAATCTTAAGACTCACAGGAGCAAATAAAGAGGGGAATGGAGATGAATGTTTCAGCTATGTTTGCTCAAAGTCAGAACCTAAATTAACCTGTGCAAGAAATGATGTATAAAAATAGCTTATGAACAGGAAGTGATGTTTGTAGAAAATGAAGCGCTTGCAAAACGAACAGTGCTTCTAGTGGCAGAACATCTATAGTACCGTGCAAAAGTCTTTGGCACATAGGCATCCTAGCTATATACCTAAGACTTTGGCAAGGTGCTGTAGTAACATCGTGTTTTGTACTTCCACAAAAAAAAACACATTTCATGATGTACGTGAGTGACAATAAACCTGATTCTAATATGTGTCTCTATTGTGAACTGAGAGAGGGAAGGTGGCAGAGAGAGCGGAATCACAGTTGGAAAAAGGAGAAGGAGTAATAAAGTTACACAGGCAGTTTGTAATTTCCATTGCATGCTTCAGAAACACAAGATTTGGTAGGATTTATATTTAATTGATCCAAAGCAATAATAATTCTTTGGGTATTTAATGGTTGGTTGGATTTTCATCGAAATTTCACACCGTTTGCTTTTTAACTTAGCATGAAGAGAAGTTTTTAAAAATGGCTTTTTGAAACCGGGAGTTACCTGTATTCATGGCTGTGTATTAATACAGCAAGAATTCAATTAACTGAATTGTGTGATCAGTTAATGATGCTGTGAGGTGGCAATTTAAAACAATCCCCATTTGTTTTTGCAAACATTTAGTTGTGTAACCACTTGCAAGAGCATGGAGTTACTGAATGCATACAGTATGCTGTTCTGTTGGGATAAAATACCCCATCTGCATTAATGTTTCATTATAATTCAAAGGCTGAATTTATAGTACATAGTACTTTACCTGTAATCAAAATAAATGGGAGCTTAAATGAGAAATTTGGGTCCTTGTACTTTGTTTTTAGAATGTTCAGTTTTCTACTTGAATAGATTAATTGAAAAGTGTAAAGGATATGGGAAAAGCTAAAGAAACACTGATTACCACTAGTGAGAAATGAGAAAACAGAAACTAGTGAGTCATTGAGAAACCAAAAGTTTTGGAGGTCTGTGTTTACAAATCTCATTTTTAAAACAATGCAATAATTGGGATAAACACAGAATTCACCAGAAGGCAAGCTGAATTAGATAGAATAGTTTGTGTTTGACTAGACCTGTATGCAATTCATATGGAAGATTGAACAGGGGATCAATTGAAGCTTTTGAGATTTGATTGGATAAATGCAGTGAAGAATTTTGTCTTGCAGCTTTTCCACCCCAGGGAGTAGTTAAGATTTTGAGCTAGACTGTTCAAGGCCATCGAAAGCAGAAACAGGTTTAATATCACTGGCATAAGTCATGAAATTTAATTTTACAGCATTGGAACAATGGAAAAACATGATAAATATAGAGGAAAAAAACAGTATTACAGTAAGTATATACAGGTTACGTCCATTACATAGTTAAGTAGTGCAAAAAAAATCTTTTTTTTAAAAAAAGTAGTGAGGTAGTGTTCATGAGTTCAATGTCTATTTAGAAATCAGAAAATCGGGTGGCAGAGGGGAAGAAGCTGTTCCTGAATTGCTGAGTGTGTGCCTTCAGGCTTCTGTACTTCCTTCTCGATGGTAACAACGAGAAGAAGGCATACGTCCTGGGTGGTAGGGATCCTTAATGATGGCCGCTCCTTGAAGATGTCTTGCATACTATGGAGGCTGGTACCCATGATGGAGCTGACTAATTTTATAAGTTTCTGCAGCTTACTTCATTTTGTATGGGGTGGGGCTGCTGCACAAGATTGGTGATGCAGCCAGTCAGAATGCTTTCCATGACACGGGGAGAAAATCATGATCAGATGTCGTTCAAACAAGATCAATTGAAGTATCAAAGCTCTAGATTTCTTTTGGCTCTGGATGCTAAGCCATA
Organism: Mobula birostris; assembly: GCF_030028105.1. Taxonomy (NCBI): domain Eukaryota; kingdom Metazoa; phylum Chordata; class Chondrichthyes; order Myliobatiformes; family Myliobatidae; genus Mobula; species Mobula birostris. The sequence continues at coordinate 38,058,166 of NC_092390.1, forward strand.
TGGATCCTCTAGTACCTCACTTACCACTTGTGACATGAAGAAGGTTATCAAAAACAGTAAAGAAGAAGATCAGAAATTACAGGGTAAGTGAGTTGCGAATTGGCCAGGTTCTTTGCGCGGTAGTGTGCAGCCCCATAGATCGCTTTTCCTTTTAAAGATGTGGCCTGTGGTAAGTTTTTGGACTCCAGGATCAAGAGCCAGTAAAACTCCACTCTGAAATAGCAGCAAGCAAGGAACAGTATCAATGGAATTGAAAAGCAAATGAATCAAGCCCGAGTATCCAGTCCTAGGCTTGACCTATCTGCTGGAAACCAGAAGCAGGAGCTCCATACAAAGCAATTATCAGTAGGTCTGGTTGTTTTGGTTTCCTTCTATGCACAAACTGTTCTATCATTGAGCACTGGAAGATAGCTTCCAGAATGCAAAGTATGAATTTTAGCTTTGCTTCATTTTTAAATAGACCCACAGATGATCATTTTAGTTGGTATTTTTTTTAATTCAAGGCAACAATAAACTTGGTGGCCAACTATGAACCGCCTCCTGGATCAGGACCACCTAACCAGTCTGACACTGGAGATTCTGCTGTACAGGAGACAGTTGCAGGAGGTAAGGCTTCATTGTTTGTCGAGTTTTCTGTTTACTTTTTATTCTATTTGAATGTTTCAGCATTCAATCCATTTGACGTGTCCAATGATCTTGGCCTTCAACAAGAATTGTGAATGTTTGGTGTTAAACTAAGATGGCAGAATATAATCTATGGAGGAAAAAAATCTTCAGTCCAAAGATTTATTGGCTACACAGTTCCTCGGATCTGTTAATTTCTATCTGTTCATGCATGATGGGAATTGTCTTAGCTGATAAATATAACATAAATCCCTTGACTTGTAAAGTGTCCGACATAACAACACTTCTTACCTTTCATTTGCAATTCGAAGTTTCAATGATTTTGAGGGTTACATTTAAATTCTAACTTCACTGGTATGTTCTTTGGTTTAAAACTATCATTAGTCATAATTGTCAAAACTAATGTTTAATGGTCTGGTTCCAATCAAAGATTTCAATTGGTACATCTAATGTCAGAGAAATGTATACAATATACATCCTGAAATACTTTTTCTTTGCAACCATCCAGGAAAATAGAGGAGTGCCCCCAAAGAATGAATGACAGTTAAATGTTAGGACCCCAAAGCACCCCCCAGCTCTCCCCTCCCACATGTAAGCAGTAGCAAAGCAACAACCCCCCTTCCCCACCAGCAAAGTGGTTAAGGCGTGGCCAAGTGGTTAAGGCATTCGTCTAGTGATCTGAAGGTCGCTAGTACGAGCCTCAGCTGTGGCAGCGTGTTTGTGTCCTTGAGCAAGGCACTTAACCACACATTGCTCTAGTGTCTGTGCGAGGAGTGGCGCCCCACACAGACTTCCAATCTGTGCCTTGTAAGGCATGAAAATGCCCGACGCAGGCCTCTCATGGTCTGAGTCGACGTTCCCCTCCCCACCAGCAAAAAAAGATCAGCACCCACCACCGAGCACTCGTGTGCAGCAAAACATCAGCAAAGACGCAATACCCCAAAAACTACTCATTCACCCTGTATTCAATATACCACAGGCGCTCTCTCTTTCCTTAATAAGGGAGAAAGGGGTGTCTCCATTTCACAACAAGAGGGGAGACGTAACAAACATCTCGCTGATTTATGATGTTAGAAGTCCGTTGCATCACTTTTTCTGAGCTCTATGTCCAAAGAACTCGGGGCTCTGGGCACGCAGCCAGCTTGCTGCTTTCGATCTTCTGTCTCCCATGACACACTGAATTCCTGCAGAGACACCGACCTTCAGTTCGCCCATCTCCAGAGCCATGAGATCCTGGAACTGCGAAGGCAAGCTAATCTCTTGGGCTGCATCCTTGGCATATCGAATAACGGCCAGTCATGAAACCGTGAGAGTGGGTCCAATTCCCACTAAGAACCGAAGTCAACGTTTAACTCCAGGTCAGGGTCTTCAGAAGAACCCTGGAAAGGAAAAATAGAGATATTAAAGATGGAAATAGAGCTGCTTCTGAAGATGCAAGTAAAGGAGTCGCCGTTAGGCACAATGGTCTCCTCCAGATTGGAAGTTTCACCAAAATATACTCCAATCTGAATGTATCATTCATTTAGGTATGCAATATGCTCAGTGTACAGTGGTTTTCAGGACCTGTGATATTTGCAAATCATATTTCCCGTTGCAATATGTAAGAAATTTGTGCTGTACATCATCCCCACAACTGTGTAGGTTTTCTCCCCCTTCCAAGGAAGGTTAATTAGTCACATGGGTGTGATTGGGCAGTGCAAACCTGTTGGGCCAGAAAGGCCTGTTACCATCCTGCATCAGTGAATAAATAAGTGATTTCTTTTTATTGACAGGCTGATTAATGTCTGCTTTGGTACTTTTAAAGACACAGCCAGTAATGTTGAGATTTCAGAATCAACATTTAAACTGGATTAATTTCAGGTGCATTAATTTTCCACTCCTACAAAGACTGCAGAGGGATTAAAGCTTTACTCTGTAGTCTTGCTCATGTAATGATAGTCACATTCATTGATGTAATGTTTATGTACTGTTTCTTAAACACTATTATTTTAATTTTTGAGAACATGCAGACCAGAGCATGTTTTTCTTTTCTTTTTCCTGTTTAGCCTTTCCAGTAAGTGTTTTCCAAAAAAAATGTTCTTCCTATTAAAAAGTAAATGCAATCGATGCATGTCATTAACTCCATCCATTATACGAAGCAACTCACTATGTTCGCTTATCAATAGCACTAATGTTTTATTTTTAAATAAGCATCTCCCATGCTTCGTTTGTGCAATAAACAGGCTTAGCCCTTAATGTTCAGTGGTGTCAATATGTTGTGCTGTGGTCCTTTTCCACAGGCACTTGTGTCTGTTCCAAGGCCCAGAGCATCCACCAATATGTACTCCTGCAGCTCGGAATGTTCCTCTGGACCACAGTCGTTTGTGGGCACTAGCATGAGAAGACTAAATTTTGAGCAGACCAAAGTGCATCTTTGACTGAGTCACTGACAAAATAGAAAAAATCACTTGTGAGAGATCTGAGCCGCTGTGTAACATGGGATAAGTGCTAGCCAGGAGCTTTGCCAATGGCGTTGGAGTCAGAGTTATACGGTATGGAAGCAGGCCCTTCAACACAGCAGTGCCAGTCAAGATACCTTCCTGATCTAGTACCATTTGTCTGCATTTGGCCCATAGCTTTACAAACCTTTCCCATCCATCACCATTTCTACAACTCCTCCCTTGGCACCTCCTATACTTTCACCACACTGATTGTTAGGGAAAAATTTGTTTTTCAGGTCTCCTTTCAATCTTTCCCCTTTAGCTTAAGTCTGTGTCTCTAGCCTTTATTTATGCATCTTATAGCTTTATGTCCCTTTGCTCCCAGAGAGATAAAGAGGTGCCACCCGATCCATTTCTCTCCTTTTAATTCAAGTCTCACAATCCAGGCAACACCATGTGAATCCTTTCTGCACCCTTTCTAGTTTAATCACGTCCTTCCTATAGAATGGAAATCCAAATGCAGTCTCACCAACATCCTGTAGATTGTAACAACGTCCAAATGTTGTGCTCAATGCCAGTCCGATGAATGCAAGTCTGGCAAATGCAGCCTTCATTTCCCTTTTTTTACCTAAGTTGTCATTTTTGTTGTCCTATGTACTTGTGCACCCAGGTCCGTCTGATCTACAATGCTCCCCAGGGCCCTGACATTTAATGTGTATACATTGATCTGGTTTAACTTCCTGAAATAGATTACTTTGCACTTGAGTAAGTTGAATTCAATCTGCCATATTCCTTTGTCAAGTTTCCCAGTTGACCCAGGCTCTTTGTAACTTTAGGTCAGGGGTGCCCAAACTTTTTTAATGCCATGTAGCCTTCCCATTAACCGAGGGGCCATGGACCCCAGGTTGGGAACCCCTGCTTTAGACAAACACATTCACTGTCCGCCACGCTAATTTTGGTGCCAGCAGCAAACGTGCTAATCATGCAACCCACTTTTTCATCTAAATCATTGATTTATATAGACAAACAGCAGGCAACCCAGCACTGATCCCTGCAACACACCACAGGTCACAGGTCTCCATTCTGAAAAAGAGGTCCTCCACTATCACAGGCTAGCTTCCCCTGGAATCCCATTGTGATCTCATCTTCCACACCAGTCTTCCATGCAGGACTTTATCAAACTCTGCACAGACATAATCTACTGCCCTGCCTTAGTCAGTCCTCTTCTTGGCCACCTCCATCAAAAACCTGAAAAGAAATTTGAGATACTAGTACCCACGCACAAAGCCGCTGCGGACAATCTGTAATGCAGATAGAACCTGCCTATCAGAATCCCCTCCAGTAACGTTCCCACTACTGGCCTGCAGTTCCCAGGATTGTCCTCACAACCCTTAAATGTGCAATATTAGCCCCATTCCAGTCTTCTGGTATCTTGCCTGGCTCTGGCTAAGGAAGACACGGAGCTCTGTACCGTGCTCTCCAGCAACTTGTTCCTGTGCTTCCCAAAATATCCCAGACTATGCTTGTTCAGGCCCTAAGAGTTTAGCCAGCTTGTGTCTCAAGGCTGGCAGCACTTTTTATTGATGTAAACATGTCACTACTTTATTTCCTGAATTCCCTGGCTTCTATGGAAAAACGGCTGAGAAGTATTCACAGTCAAGCATGTTCAGAAGGTGAGGAAGGTCTGACAGAATAGCATTAGTTCCCTGAAAACCATGCAGCAGCTGCTTTTGATCATCTTTGATCTAGAGTGGGTATCATTTTATCAGAAGGAACTCTGACTTACAGTGTCAAGACAAGGAAATAGAGTAACAGGCAAGCACAGAGACACGGAATCTGCTAGTCCTCGGCATGCCTGGATGAAGGGAAGGCCATAGACAGCACAGAACTTTGCATCCTCCATCTCACGGGTGTTGGATAAGATCATGGGGCAGAGACTGGAGCAGGCATTGACCCAGGAGGATCTAACAAGCTCTATCCACTCCTTTTTGAAATGAATAAAAGTCTCAGAAAAACAAGTTTTGTGGGTGGCCAAATTGTACTTGGCTGTGGGACAAGATGTGCCCAGACTTGTTGGAAGTGTATGGCATTATACTTTTAGTTGGCAGCACATCAGAATCCATTCAGAAGGCCTTCACCATCCTCTACAATGAGAAAGGGAGCATTTTGCTACTTTTAGGCCTGTACTCACTGTAGTTTAGAAAAATGAGGATCTCACTAAAATCTATTGAATATTGAAATGTTTAGAGAAAGTGCAAGTTGAGAGGATGTTTCCAATAGTGGGAGAGTCTAGAACCAGAGCACAGCCTCAGAATAGACAGATACCTCTTTAGAACAAAGATGAGTAAGAATTTCTTCAGCCGGAGGGTGATGATCTGTGGAATTCATTGCCTCAAATGACTGTGGAGGCCAAGTGATTGGGTATGTTTAATGCGGTGGTTGATAGGACTTGATTTGTAAGGGCGTTGAAGTTTACGAGAAGAAGGTAGGAGAATGGGGTTGAGAGGAAAACTAAATCAGCCATGAGTGGAGTAGACTCTGAGCCAAATGGCCTAAATCTACTTCTGTGACTTGTGGCCTTTTTAGAAAAATCAGTAAATGCTGACTTGCTGTTGAAGACAGTGGACCTTGTGACTTCCCAATAACCATGTGAAGGCTGCAGGGATGGGAGAAATGGAGAGATGGCATTATCTTGTTTCATTATTATAACTGAAAAATCCAGAATTAATATTTGAGACATCTGGTTTTCGTTCTACTTAATGACATTGCTTGCGGTAATGTACCATTTGTAATACACTCTTATTTGCTAATAAGCAGATAGGAAGCATATCTGGGTGCTACATTGTTCCAGGCCTAGCCTAAATCTTGTGCCGGTGGTAATAATTCTGATTCTGAAACTTCTTTAGAGTGTATTTTAGGATTGGGATACATTATACATAATTAACTGAGCAATTATAAGCATGCTTATTATGACAGCAAACTTATGGAATGGACCAGTGACTAAAAATTCCAGTTTCAAAAGTAACAGTGGAGATGGTATTTTGTGTATTTGGACAGCTCTAGGTGTTCTTTACTGTATACAGTTTGGATACACTTAATCGGTAAACTGTTTTTATTCTTTCAAATAAGATCTTGGAAAGCGAGAACAAGGCTTTGGACATTGGTTAACTGAAGATATTTGAGAAAGCAGTGCATTCTTGAAATTCTGTATGGCATGTCACAATTCGTCACAATTCATGCTCCACTCATTTTACTCATGCTGAGATCCACTACTGTTGGCACTCCTTCTCACAATATGGTTTAATATCACTAACGAATGTTGTGAAATTTGTGGTGTTGCAGCAGCAAATCATACTAAGTAAGTAATGCAAAAATAGTGAGGTAGTATTCATGGGTTGGTTCATTGTCCGTTCAGATATCTGAAGGGGGAGGGGGAGAAGCTAGTCCTAAGATATTGAGTATGTGCCTTCAGGCTGCTGTACCACTTATCTGGTAGTAGCAGTAAGAAATGTGCTATCTTGGGTGACGGGGGCCCTTGGTGGTGGGTACTGCCTTTTGAGGCATCGCCTTTTGAAGATGTCCTCAATGCTAAGGTGGTTAGTGCCCATGATGGAACTGGCTGAGTTTACAATCCTCTGCAGTTTTTTTTTCTGATACTGCACAAACCAGACCAAAAGGTGATGCAACCAGTTAGGATGCTCTCCATGGTCAATGTGTAGAAGTTTGTTGGAGTTTTTGGTGAACATACCAAACCTCCTCAAATTCCTCCTGAAATAAAGTTGCTGATATGCCTTCTTCATAATTTCATCAATTTGTTGAGCACAGGATGGATCTTCAGAGATGTCGACACCCAAGAACTTGAAACTGCTCACTCTTTCCCCAGTTAACCCCCCTGAATGAGAACTGGTGTGTGTTTCCTCAATTTTGCCTTCCTGAAGTCCACAATCAATTTGTTGGATTTTTGATAATTTTTTGTTGTTTCGTATGGCAGGTGTTTTTCTCTTCACACTTCTAAGTGTTGAGTGATCTGTTATTGTAACTCCATTCAAACAGCTGATCTGTCTCATTCCTGCATGGCTCCTTGTCACCGCTTGAGATTCTGTCAACAGCCGTTGTGTCATCAGCAAAGTTATAGATGTCATTTGGGCTGCGCCTATCAACGTAGTCATGGGTGTAGAGAGACACAGGACCTGGATTCTGTTAACTAATCTTCACTGTTTATCATTTCCCTCTTTGGGCAGTGGCATTTCAGCAGGTTACATGGAGTACATTCAGAAATTAAAAGTGCGGTGGGAAAATTTTATATTTCTGACCTATATTTCTGGGAAACTAGAAAGTCAGCTAGTGATACCCAATGCATCAACTTATGCCCAAGGCTTTCAAGCACTGATCATCTTGATTCCATGTCTCATGGCCTCTCGAAAAAATGCTACGTAATAGTATATTTTTAAACCTTTAAGCTTAATTCTGCTGAAATAGTTTTCACTGTTGTCCTAAAGTTTGTTCCTTGCAATAGACCAAATTTAAGAAGGAAATACTTAAGAATGTGACAGTGCTGTTAAAATATGTAACATGAAACCTCTGAATTGGGGATGATGTTCTCAGGTCAATCCTCTAAAACTGTTGAGACGTGTGTCACTGGTAATGCAAGTGAACCGTGAGCTTTTTGTAATTTTTACTGTTGACAAAGAAAAATTGCAACCTATTTTAGCTGACCATCTGTCTTGACTTTAAAGAGTCAGTATTAAATAATCTTCAAGGATGTTAGTTCTAGCTGGGTCCTGGTAGAATGGATTTAACCAGTGGTAATTTCTGGAGTTATTCCTTTGTCCATGTTTTCTATTTCATCTATATCTGTCTGGAAGTGCTGCACTAATTCATCGAACAAGTAATGAATCAGCACCTGTGCAGGTATCTCCAAGAATTAATACGTAGGCTTTTCAGTGAACAGTGACCTGTGTTTTATCATCCTGAGCAAATCTAACTGCTTCGATGACATCTGAACTGTGTCCCACTCTTCTAAAAACAGCAAAGTGCGGCATGCCATGTTAATTGACTGGGCCTGAAATGGTCAAACTCAATAGCCAATTGAGCCACTGCTGCAAATGCAGTTCTGCTAAAATTGCTGCCTTCAAAATGGGACAGTAGAAGAAAAGCTAGTAATAAGCAGTTAACATTGTCACAAGTTCATGAAAACTAAGTTAAAGAGCCCATGGTGTTAAAGGGGAGGTACTGGCATTGATAGAAGAGTTGGTTGACTGGCAGAAATCAAAGGAGACATAAAGGTGTCCTGTTTAGGATGGTTGCTGGTGAGCCATGGAGTTCTGCAGGGTTTAGTATTGCAACTGCATCTCTTCTCTTAAGATATTAATGATGTGGTTGAACAAACTCATGGCATTGTGGTCATGTTTACATGTAATACCAAGGTAGATGGAGGAACAAGAAGTGTCTCAGAGGTAGGGAATCTGCAGAAGGACTTTGATGGATTGGGAGAGTGGGCAAAGAAATGGCATGTGGGGAACTGTGGGCTTATACATTTTGGTAGGAAGAATAAAGGCATGCACTATTTTCTAAATGATATGGGGAATATTTAGAAATTGGGTGCAAAAGGTCCTAGTTCAAGATACTCTCAAGGTGAAGCAAGTTGAGTCAGTACCAATCACTTTGAGAGGCTATAACTAGAAGATAAAAGCAAGGAAGGACTGCTGAGTCTTTAAAGCATTGTTCAGACTGCATTTGGAATATTGTGAGCAATTTTGGAGAGGGTCGGTAATTATCCAAGGAATTAAGGGTTTAACATACGAGGTGCAATGATATCTTGAGCACATACTTGATGGAGTTCAGAACGATGAGGGGGTATCTTTATTGAAAATTAGGAGATACAGAAAGACCTGAATAGAGGGACTGGATATAGAGGTTGCTTCTAATAGCAGGAATGTATGGGATCCAAGAGCCCAGCCTCGGGATAAGGGAACTACAGTTATGTGTCGCATGTGATCAACCTCCTACAAATACCACAATTCAGGATCCACTCATCCTAAGATCCATAAATACTGGCATTCATTCTCTTAACTAATCTTTTATTTATAATTTCCCTCTGTGCCCAGTGGCATTTCAGTGTGTCAGCTACTTTGATCACATGGAGTACATTCAGAAGTTTAAAAGTGCTGTGGGTAAATTTTATATTTCTTGCTTACATTCTTGGGAAACTAGAAATTTAGTTGGTGATACCCAATGCACGAATTTACTCCCAATGGTTTCAAGCACTGATTATTTTGTTTCCACATGTCGTGAGTTCTTCAACAAATTATGCATAATAATATATTTTTTTAATTTAGTGATATTCCTAAAGGGAAAGAGTGCACTGCTTTCTCAAAACTCTTCACTGGTGAGGAGGAATTTGTTAAGCCAGAGAGCGGTGAATCTGTGGAATTCATTGCCGTAGAAGGCTGTGGAAACCAAGATGTTGGGTGTATTTAGGGCAGAGATTGAAGGGTTCTTAATTGGTTGATGGTTACAAGGAACAGGCAGGACACTGGAGTTGGAAAAAAATCAGCCATGATTGAATGGCTGAGCGATCTCACTGGGCTGCGTGCTCCTGTCTTATGGTTTTAATAGTTTTTCTGTGCTGCTGATGCTGAGTGAACCCTCCCAAAATCTCCATTCAAAACAAGTAATATTACTGGTTTAAAAAATAGAAAATACCGTAAGTGCTACCTGGTTTTGACTATTATCTTCATAAAGCTAAATAGGAAATTGATGCTTGGGTAGCCTTTACATTTTTGCTGAGTTCCCAATTAATGGCAAACAATTGAATTGTAAAAGCATTGATTATCAGAGCCTTTGTAGTTGGGCTGCCTGGTGCAAATGACCATTTTACAGAGCACCTCAAGGTTGTGGTTCATTGTGTTATGAGTGCATTTTGATAGAATGCAGGTCCCTGGAAGAACTTAGACTTGCTTCCTTCTAAACGTTCACTGGGGTAGGTGTACGCACATGATTGAGTTCTCAGTGGGCATCTTGCTGTTTGCAGAAGAAGGCGATGAAGAAGATGTGGAGGGCGGTGCAGGGCCTGGAGGCACTACAGGAACCCTTGGTACACCAGCCCTTCCAAGAGTGAGAAGGCCCCGGAGGAAGAAAAGTAAGAGGTTGCTATCCAACAAACCTCAGGATTTCCAGGTATTTTGGAAGAGTATAAATAGCATTTATTTTCCTCTGGCAATAAAATCTTATTTTGTCTTGATGGAGCCACTTGCCACTTCATTATCTATTAAGTGTGAGAATGTCAAACGTGTAGAAGCTGCAACACAGCAGTTCATTTAGACTGTTTACAACAGCTGTCCATTTGGAAATGAAATGGCTAATAACTGATTTATTTTTGTTCACAATTTTGTGTCTGTACAATAAGTGTAAAGCACAACTTCTTGCACCCAATTTGCTATGCTGTATTTCAGATTCGGGTGAGGATAATTACAGCACGTCAGTTGCCAGGTAATAACGTAAAGCCTGTAGTTAAAGTGACTGTCTGCAATGAAACTCATCGAACAAGGATTCGAAGAGGAAACAACCCCCACTTCAATGAGGTACATAAATCTTTACTTGAGTTTGAAGAAGCCAGCTTGATGAGGTTGCATGATCTTTTCCTGCTTGCATTTGTACTTATTGGAGCGAGTAATTAGACTGACCTATAGCAATCCTGCTGTCTTAGTGGTAAAGGATCCCATAGCACTTATGAAGTGTTCTCCCATTGTTCCTTTTGAAATGTCTCTCTCCAATATTAACTATGATTGGTGGGAACATGCATGTGCAAAATAATGATATAAAGCCCTGGCATCTGAGATGTGCAGGTTATTTTGTGACATTTTAATTATTCATGTGGAAATCCCAGACTGCTGTTATAAATACTAAGTGCCAGGATTTAAACCCAAGAATTTATGTGGAACGCGGAGGGCATCTGCTGATGGTCCAAACATCTGCCAGCGAGCTTGATGAGAAAGGCAACAGGTTGATTCTGTTGACTTTACAGTGAACCAATGGTGTAGTGAGTAAATGTTTAGAGGAAACCTATAGGATACCAGTCAAGTTGATCACTTTCATCTAGATATCAATGTTCTACGAGTCTGTGGTGGCCAGTGCTATCATGTTTGCTGTTGTGTGCTGGGGCAGCAGGCTGAGGGTAGCAGACACCAACAGAATCAGCAAACTCATTCGTAAGGCCAGTGCTGTTGTGGGGATGGAACTGGACTCTCTGACGGTGGTGTCTGAAAAGAGGATGCTGTCCAAGTTGCATGCCATCTTGGACAATGTCTCCCATCCACTACATAATGTACTGCTTGGGCACAGGAGTACATTTAGCTAGAGACTCATTCCACCGAGATGCAACACAGAGCGTCATAGGAAGTCATTCCTGCCTGTGGCCATCAAACTTTACAACTCCTCCCTTGGAGGGTCAGACATCCTGAGCCAATAGGCTGGTCCTGGACTTATTTCCTGGCATAATTTACATATTACTATCTAACTATTTATGGTTTTATTACTATTTAATTATTTATGGTGCAACTGTAACGAAAACCAATTTCCCTAGGACCAATAAAGTATGACTATGACTATGTTTGTTGGAACTCTTGTTTATCAGGTTAATAGTTAGTGAGTAACATATACAAGGTGCTAGGGGAACTCGGCAGTCGAGCAGCATCCATGGAAAGAAATACATAGTCAAGACCGTTCATCAGGAAGGGAAAGGATGGTGTTTGCAGTTAGTCCCTCTTCCACCACCCACCTACCTGGCTTCACCTATCACCATCTAGCTTGCATTATTTCCGCCCCCCCCCCCCCAATTCTTATTCTGGCTTCTTCCCACTTCCTTTCCAGACCTGATGAATGGTCTCAGGCTGAAACATCGACTGTTTATCCCTTTCTGTAGATGCCACATGAGCTGCTAAGTTCCTCCAGCATTTTGTATGTGTTATGCTGGATTTCCAAAATCTGCAGAATCTTTTGTGTTTATAATAGAGAACTGGAGCTGGTAGAAAATCTTTATGGCGATGTCAGGATGCAAGCTGGTCTCAGCAGCATATCAGTCCTTATGGGTTTCAAGTCCAATTAAGTTTCCAGACATAGACAATCCCAGATATATTGATATTGGAGAAGAGGCTGGAGGTAGATACCACTGGGTGTTTGGATGGAGGTACATCCCTCCTTCCCTCCACTGGCCTGCCAGTCGCCCTTGAATAAGATGAAGTGCCTGCTTAGCTCCCCCATCGGTATCACGTGAAGTCATGGGAGCAGGTGGTGGATGGTTATATGAGCAGCTGGTGCATATCACAAGGGCTGGTTATGTGACCACTAACACCAGGCAGACAATCTCTGAAGAGTATTGATAATTGTTGCGGTCAGCTGCCTTGTAAAGAAGGCAGCAATGGCACACAACTTCTGTAGGAAAAAATTTGCCAAGAACAATCATGGTCATGGAAAGACCATGATCGCCCACATCATATGACATGGCACATAATGAAGCAATACCACACCCACAGAATGTTAAGAGCAGTTGATAAACATCCATTTAGTTGGGATTATTATATATTTTATACATGTTTGGCTATTGAGAACCCAGCTCAACATTCATTCGAATGTGCCCTGTTGTAACTGATGTTCTTGTGTTAACAGGTTTTCTTCTTCAATGTACATCGCTCACCAGAGGAGCTCTTTGATGAATCCATCTACATTAGAGTAAGTTTCATTTGTAATTGTCATGAACTTACTTTTCCGAGCTTTTGAAGCAAGTTAAACTTATTGTTTTCTCTTTAGGTGTATAATTCATTTTCATTGCGATCAGATTCACTAATGGGAGAATTCAAGGTGAGTATTTACTTGTGTATCTTGGCTATTAGATTTAAATTATAAACATCATTAACAAACCAAGCAATTAAAGCTGCTAAACTCTTCAGAAATGCCACCATGATCTAAATCTCACATTTACTGAATTGTAGCATGTTGTGTTTATACCATGTAAAGATGGACTTTGGGATTATGAAAATAGTTATCACACACAAAAGGCTTCAGACTTCCAATCCTGATGAAGGGTCTTGGTCTAAAACATCCACTGTTTATTTGCCTCCATCGACACTGTCTGACTTGCTCTGGCATTTTGTGTGTGTTGCTCATGATTTCCAGCATCTGCAGGATCTCGTTTATGAAAATGGATATTTTGTTTTTTTTTTCTCTTTTAAACTTGAATATAGCATAGGTGGAGTGTGAGATCTAGTACTGAGGTGAAGGATATGTTCCTTATTATTCTGTGCATTGGAAATTCAGATCATTGTTTCACTTTGTCCATGCATTTTAATTAACTTTTTGACACGGTTTAATTTCTGAGCCCTTGTGGTATTCTTTGTAATTGCTTATAGTCCTGTCTATTTTAATATTATTACAGCATCCTTGCAATTATTAGAACCATTCTCTTCCCACACTTGAAAGGGAAGTTTGCTAAGCTCTATGGTAAGATCACCATGATGATGTAAAATTGCAAGTAAGGTACTCCTACATGTGAAGTTGACCTGTTAGCTTGTGCAGGCTGAAGTACGTGAATCCTAGGTGTTAACATTGTATTGTTTTCAAAGCGAAGAATTAGACCTAAAATGAAATATTTTGTTTTTCAGCTGGACGTCGGTTATGTATATGATGAGCCTGGTAGGTTGTGTGTTTCTTTGTAAATTGAAGTGAGGAAGGAGAAGCGAGCTTTGATTATCCATTTTCACAAAGCTGATAAGCACTTTATGTACACTGTATTTCGTCTTTTTCCCTTTCAAACTTAATGTTACTACTCTAACACACGCACACATGCTGGAGGAACTCAGCAAGCCAGGCAGCATCTATGAAAAAGAGTAAACAGCCAAAAGTCTCAGCCCTAAATGTCGACTGTTTACTCTTTTCCATAGATGCTGCCTGGCTTGCTTAGTTCCTCCAGCATTTGTGTGTGTTAGATAGTAACATTAAGTTTGAAAGGGGAAAAGGACAAAATTTAGTGTATTTAAAGTGCTATAAATGATATAAATTGCTACAAATGACCAGAGATTTATTAGTATTTTGTATGTTTAATTATGGCATTGGCAGGAAGGCTTTCTGTAGGCATTTACAGAATGGTGTAGAAATGGTTGCAACATTCTGTGACTCTATTGTAACATTTCTCTAGGACTGTCCCACTCTCCTGGAATTTTCCTTTAATGATGCAGACTTTTGCCTTTTAGTAATTTTCAGTTTCCTCTTACAAGTATTTGAATTATTGATTTGAATCTACTTGCATCATTTGTCAAGCAATGCACTGTAAATCACTGTTTACTGAAGTGTCTCTTTCTTTGGCCAATCACACTGGACCTTATTTCCAAGGGAAAGTTTCACCTTAGTTGTTAATGCTAAGAATTTTTTTTCCCCTGAAACCTTGTATCAAATATCCCCCTGTGCTCCAAACAGGCCAGGATTTTCTGGTCTCTATGTAATTGAAAGCTTGCATCTCTTGTGCAATTCTCCTCTCTGCTCTCTGAGATGCTGATGATAATACACACTGAGAACTGTACAAACTGGGGTCCATAAAGTGTTTCATGAAGATTTTAGCACTAATGTTTCCCAGAGTGAACATCGACTAATGCATTTTCTGCTTCTGTTTCGTGCTACATTATTGAATAATGTTGTGTGAGTGCTGATGAATAAGTATATTTCATGTAAATTTTTTTTTGCTATCCTCAGGACATGCTGTTTTGAGAAAATGGCTCCTGCTTAATGATCCTGAAGATACAAGTACAGGGTCGAAGGGATACATGAAAGTCAGCTTATTTGTCCTGGCCACAGGAGATGAGCCTCCGGTAATGCTTTGGTGTTGACATTTGAATTCAGTTTCTAGCCAATGAGTTAATTTCAGGTTGCTTATCACATTCACAACAGCTCCCCTGGTGGTTATGAGCTATCACCTGCACCTCTGCAAGCATCTGTAATGTTGAATCAGGTCCGCAGGTCCGGCAAGTGAGACAGGAGTTGCTGATGGGAGTAGGTGTATTAATAATTTATTTACAGTAAAAATTTGACTAAACATTCATGTTCCCCATGTCACAGAAACTACAAAGCTGAATATTCAACAAATATATTTAGTTAAAAGCATGCGCAGAGCATACCTTCCCAATGGTCATGTGCGCTGTTTGCCTTAAACAAAGGGAGAGAGACGGAACTTCCCACGTGTTCTCTATATACTCAAGGTAGTTGAAACTGGACACCAGGAAATGGGAAAAGCAGCTGCAGTTTCTAAACTAGTCAAACATGGCAAAGTGACTTTTGACAATCTGAGTAAGGCACGCCCCACCCCCACCTCAGGACAATATCATCTTTCATTAGAATTCTTATAATAATAATTCTTGGAATACAGCCCACCATTGTATTTCTTTATTTTCCTGTAAATGCCTGCAAGCAATTGAAATTCAAGGTAGCATATGGTGACACATACGCAGACATCCTACCTCTCCCAGAAGTTCCAGGAGTCTCCCGCATATTAAGAGTGGTTCCCTGATGCCCGCAAATTATATACAATATCCCAGAAATTGATTTTTTTGAGAGAGCATGATAGAGAGCGAGCACGAGAAAGAAAGTGCGCCATGGCAGAGTGCTCCAAAAAAAAAATATAAAACGTACGTCACCCCAGACTATACTAAAGTGTACCCCTGCCTAATAGGGGTCAAAATAATGACAGTGTTGCTCGCTGCACTGTTTGCAACAGTGACTTTTCTATTGCCCATGGTGGGTTAAGACTGTAAAAGACATGTTGAGGTAAGTTTAACAGGTGTCATTCATTCATTAGCATAGCTAACGTTATTTAAACTAGCTGGCCAGCTGCTAAGGAGCTACTCTATTGCAGACATCCCACCTCTCCCGGAAGTTCCAGGAGTCTTCCACAAATTGATGGTGCTACCTCTCTGAAATGAGTTTTTGCAGGGTGAGATGTCTGCATACGTACTTTGATAATAAATTTACATTGAGCTCTGAGCCTCAGAATCTCATGACCAAGTTCTTTCAAAGACATTTCCTGCCTGATGACAAGGTTTGACAAAAGGTGGGCAAGTGGGGAAGGTAGCCTCGTATGTAATGAGGGACAGTCAATGGCTAATTAGAATTTTGTAATGATTGTTAGTAATCAGTAAGAGCACTACTGGCAGTTGGTGCCAGTATGGGAATCTTTATTCAGTAGGTACGAAGAAGAATGGGGAATGTCAAAAAGTAAATAAATAGCATTGAACAGCACTAAATGAGATTCTATGGGAATATATAATTGAGAAATTCAGAATGGCTCAATTGATATTGTGACATTACTAAACTCCTCATTCTGATGTACCTCTTTCACTGGTTTGTTTAAGATGGCACCCAGAATACTGTATACAGATAAGTACGTTAATCTACTTTTTTTTCACCTAGATCAACAGGCAGTACTACTGAATTTTACACGTTTTTGTCATTAAGATAAATGCCATAATAACTATACCTTCCAATATATGGGTGTGACTGAAGAGCAACTAAATTTTAAGTGGTCTAGGCAATATACCCACACGTTGGATGTGTTAGATGATTATTTTCATTGTTTTCAGTTCTTCAACAGCAACAAATGGTCTTGAAATAAAGGGAATAATTTGACACTATGTTAATTATGTTTTGGAAGCCACAAGGTACTGAGGAATACATGCAAAGAATACTTAAGAGTAATTTAAGATGAGGGGATCCAAACCAATTTTTATTTAGCCTGGCATACTCGCTACACTCCTGAGTGATGGGAAGACTGATATCAGATAAAACTGCAAGCTGAGTTTTGTAGTAATAAAAGCAAACTACTTTGGAGGGGGGGAACAAGTTATTAAATACTCAGAGGTTATGGTGATGCTGGTGTCACACCTCTCCACAGAAACATCTCGTAATGGGGTATGCTATGAAGATTGTGAAAGAAGCAAAAATTGCATGCAAGTTTCTTTTTTCTATTAATTTTTTCTCTTTTTTGATGCTTAATAGGTTGAGAATAAGGTGCAGAATGAAGATGAGGACGACGTTGAAAGCAACCTGTTGCTTCCTGCAGGCCTCACTCTTCGATGGGCGACTTTCATTCTAAAGATTTACAGAGCAGAGGATGTTCCACAGAGTAAGATGGATTTTGGGGTTGTAGGGGAGATTATGGTAACTTTGGTGACAATGGTGCGTGTACAATCAATCTGTTTTGTGGCCTAGAAACATAGAAAAACATACAGCACAATACAGGCCCTTTGGCCCACAAAAAAAGCTGTGCTGAACATGTCTCTACCTTAGAACTACCTAGGCTTACCCATAGCCCTCTATTTTTCTGAGCACCATGTAGACATCCAGGAGTCTCTTAAGACCCTGTCGTTTCTGCCTCCACCACCATCGCCGGCAGCCCATTCCACGCACTCACCACTCTCTGTGTTTAAAAAAAAAACTTACCCCTGACATCTCCTCTGTACCTACTTCATTTCTTGCATTTCAGAATCAAAATGGGGTTTAAGATTCACCTAGATCAACATATGTTGTGAAGTTTAATATATTTAAAATTAAATTAAGTGGAACAAAAATAATGAAGTAGTGTTAATTGTCCATTTTGAAATCTGTTGGCGGAGGTGAAGAAGCCATTCCTAAAATGCTGGGTGTGTGTCTTCAGGCTCTTGTACCTTCTCTCTGGCAGTAATGAGAAGAGAGCACATCCTGGGTGATGGGGGTCCTTAATGATGGGTAACGCTGCACCTTTTCAGGATGTTCTCTGCTGGGGAGGAAAGTGCTCATGGGGAGCTGACTGTGTTCAGTGTAGGGTTCGCAGCTACGCCGTACTTACGGCGTACATTTGACACACAAGTATAAATCAGCCTTAAGCCACCTCAAACTCCTAATGAAATATAGCCACCAACGGCCTCCTTTTGTAATTGCAGCAATATGTTGGCCCATTTGAACGTAGTTCACACTTGGTATCCTCAGAACTCAAGGGCTTTGCATAATTAGCTCACTGATAATGTGGATCCAACAGGGGTTGAAAGCAGCTCTGTTACTCGGAATCAGAATCACGTTTATCAGCATATGTCGTGAAATTTGTTAACTCTGTTAACTTTGCTTCAGCAGTGCAATGCAATACATGATAAATATAGAAAAAAACTGAATTGCAGTAATTATAAATGTATATTATTGAATTAAAATAAGTTGTGAAAAAACAGAATTTTAAAAAAAAGGTAGTGAGGTAGTGTTCATGTGTTCAATGTCCATTCAGAGTTCTGATGGCAGAGGGAAGGAAGCTGTTTCTGAATTGCTGAGTGTGTGCCTTCAGGCTCCTCTACCCTCCTTCCTGACAGTAACAATGAGAAGTGGGCAAGTCCTGGGTGGTGGGACTCCTTAACGATAGACACTGCCTTCCAGCAGCACCGCTTCTTGAAAATGTTTTGGATACTATGGAGCTAGTATCCATGATGGAGCTGACTAATTTTACAACTTACTTTTTATTGACATCGTAAATTTAACCTGCTAGGCTACCTAGTCATTCCTGTCACAGAGTTGATTTGATATTCTCACACTGTCTTCCAGAGTTGCACCTGTTTATCTTGCCCCTGTCCTCCAGCTGCCTCATCCCAGCTCTAGACCAGCAGTAGCACCTTTCTTGCATCCAGTGCTGGCTAGTATTGAGCATTTCTACAGCCCCATCCAAACCCTTCCTAATCTACAGCCCCTTCCTTAGAAATGAATCCATTTTCTGCATTTTACCTTGCTGTCCTTGAGTTTCAAATGTACATTACCACCTAAATGTCTTCTCAACTCTTCAATTTATATTGGCTACTGAAAAGAAGTCTGCCACAGAGCTGTTATATAGGGCCAATGTTGCCTTGTATACTTAACAATTCTCTTCCCAACCCATCTTGCTCTCTCTGCAGCTTCAAGTTGCCAAATTGCTTGGTACGGTCTAATCTCTTTGATCCGTGCCTGATTTTAACTTTACCATATCATCTTAGTTTGGGAATGTCTACACGAGGAAATCCGCAGATACTGGAAATTCAAGCCACACACATCAAAGTTGCTGGTGAACGCAGCAGGCCAGGCAGCATCTCTAGTGTTCAAGATTTAGTCTGTTTAACCTTGTATTTGCTAATTAAAATTTTGTATCTGGGTTTACTTGAGTTTATTGCGCTCAAGTAACATTGTAGTGACATAATTTTGCTGCTTGCTTTACTCCGTTTTAGTGGACGATGCCTTTGCAGAAAGTGTGAAGTCACTGTTTGGAGCAGGAACTGACAAGAAAAACCTTGTGGATCCATTTGTGGAAGTTAACTTTGCAGGAAAAAGAGTGAGAATCTACCCATCCCCATATTCAGCGATGTCATTATAGAATTTCTAAACGCTGCAAATTGCCTTCCAGCTGTAATACTGGCTTTTTCTTCTCATTTAAGCTTTGTACAAAAATAATTGAAAAGAACGCAAATCCAGAGTGGAACCAAATCCTCAATCTTCAAGTCAAGGTAGGATCTGTTTCATTTTATAATCTGTAATTGCTTTGAGTTGATCATGTTGAGTCAGTGGTCATGTCCATTTTTGAGTCATGTTTTTTTTGTGATTTCATGCTTTTTGTCAGTAAGTATTTTAGAAATGGGCATGGGGAACTCTGGAAAGAACTTAGCATCCACAAAATGGATTTATGTCTGTAACATTTTTTCACATGTGCAAATTAAATGCTATACGAAATATGATACCATTATGACAGGAAGGGAATGAATATTCACATATTATTCTTTAGATCTTTGTGCTTTTGCACCTGACAATCAATTTGTATAGTACTGTGCTAAAGTCTTACGCACCCTAAATTTTTTGATATGGTGTGTCAGATGGTATGGCCTCCACAGAGCCCTGATCACAACATCATTACCTGGAGAGACAGAAGTGAGTGAGACAGCCAAAGTTGCTGAAGAACTGTGACAAGCTCTCCCAAGGTGCTTGAAACAACCTACCTGCTGATTCTCCTATAAAACTGCACAGTGTACCAAATATGCAGTTTTAAAGGCGAAGTGTGGTGACGCCAAATAGTGATTTGATTTTAGTTTTTACTGTTTACTGCTCTTCATGATACATTTTTTGATATTTAGAAACTTTTCAAGTCATTATATTTGAAAGCACCTTTGCTGTACAGAATTTTTATATGTGCCTAAGACTTTTTCACAGTACTGTATATTCTAGATGAAACAATAAGGTTTTTCAGAATACTTGTTACATTCTAGGTGCGTGTATTTAAGTTCCCAGATTGATGTCATGGGTTCTGTCATTTGGCATAATCTCCTTGTTCATATTTACACCAGACATTGCATATGTAAACTCTTATAGATGAATTGCAAGTCTTTACACCTCCCCCCCGGCACGTTAGTGTTGCCAAGAAAGAACAGCATAAATACAACACGATTAGGTTACAAAGGCAGTGCCCATCAGTAAAGAGTAAATTGAGATTGAAATATTTGAAGAGGATCTAACACAAGTAGTCAAACATCAGCAGCAGCAGGTTCCGAAAGTGGCTTGTTGCTGAATGTGCAGTAACATGTCCTTTTATGCTTCTTTCCAAAGAATATTATTGTTAAGTTTCCTATCAACATAATTAGTGCTGTGTAATGATAGGAGCTCTACCCATCCCATCCGTTGGTAGGAATGCATTCCAAAAGTTGGCATCCTCTCAATCTGCTTGACTTGAGACTAATTTTGAACGCTTTTATTTTACATGATGTTGGCTTTGTGTTCAGCACTGCTTTATTTTACCTTCAATTCTATATTTGATCTGAAATTATATTTGATGCAAGTGGATTGCTAACCTAGTTAAGGAATTTCTTCATCGGTATTAATCACCAAGCAGAAACTATCCTAAATAAAGATCGCAACTCTGATAATTGGTGATCATACCATAATTGTAATTGTATGCAAATAATGAAATAGCACTTGGCTGTGGCTAACAAAGTTTAATATCAAATCCAAAACCAGGGTCCTTGTGGAAATGTTTTCACACAATACCTGCAAATACCTGCAATTATCCTTCCTGTTTACATTTTTGCCGCTCATTATTTGAGCGATTAGTGTTCTAAAAGCAAGTGGAGTAAAAATGTGAATGTCATCAAATCAGTTATGTAATTTTCATAGTTATGATCTAGTACACAACTGATTTGATCTACTTCAGGAGGTTTTGATTAGATTTTTATTTACCATTGTTACGTACCCCGTAACTGGGTTGCCATACCAGCAGAAATGGACCACTTAGTTGGAGTCTGGATTACTGGAACTAAGAAAGTTTTATTAAAGAAATAAGTAACACAGTACTCTAAACGTAAGGATATAAATGCAACGGGTTAGCAATGATAAAACACATGTACACAAAACTAGGATAATAGGAATCGATCAAGCTCTTTCGCAGTCTAGGGGTAAAATGATCAGTCTCAAGTGACACACAGTTCAGTTTAGTTCAGTTCGCAGTAATCGCTGTTGTGCCATTGGGGGGGAAAGAGAGAGAGAGAGCGAATGATATGATATTCAAATCGGATTCAACAGACCTTTGATATTCCTCGCAGTTAGCTTTCGGGCAAGCCCTTTGTAATGTCTTCTGAGGTCACCGACTGTGACCCCTCCGTTCCGGATACGGTTGTTCTTCTGCGGTGAACCCGGCACCCAGGCAAGGGTGGACACACACACCAGGTTCCCGCCGATCGTGCCTTTTCACCCTGTGCGTCTATGGTCGGTCCCGCGATCAGACCTCCAAAACTCCCACCATCTTGTGGGGGGGGGGCACCGCACTTCCAGGGTCTTGTTACCTCGTCGTGTCATGGTGTGTCGCTTGCCTTAGCGAACCTGTTCCTTTTATCCCCCTGCTGGGGTATCACCTGTCCATCAAACTTCAAACAGTTCAGATTCAAAGCAACCGGTCTAAACAATACTCGGAACTGTGTCTCTTTTCGTTAATCTCTCTCGTCTCTCTCTGATTAGCATTTTGAATGTTTCCCCCATCTGTCTCTCTCTTAACTCTCTTATCGGCATCAACCTTCTGATAACTTGGTCTGTTGTCACACCGTATTCTGCTTTTGAGTAAGCTTTAGTTATAGCATTGGGTATGTCACCTGTGAGGAGACTTCTAATTTAGATTGCTGCTGATTAATTTGGATTTGTCATTGATACAATATTAAATTCTATGTTGCTGGTTGTCTTAAGTCTGTGCATCTTTAATTTTATTGATCAAAGTTCAAAGTAAATTTATTATCGAAGAACATATATGTCGCCATCTACTGTATATTGCTGAGATTCGTTTTCTTGCGGACATACTTGGTAAATCCAATAAGCATAGTAGATCAATGAAACACCACGCCAATGTGCGCAAAAGGACAGCAAGCTGTGCAAATACAAACAGAAAGAAAACATACATTAATAAGCAATAAATATTCTGACTATGAAGAGTCATTGAAAGTGAGTCCATAGGTTGTGAGAACATTTCAGTGATGAGGTGAGTGAAGTTATCCCCTTTGGTTCAAGAGACTGACGGTTGAGGGGTAATAACTGTTCCTGAACCTGGTAGTGAGGGTCCAGAGGCTCCTGTACCACCTTCCTGATGGCAGCAGCGAGGAGGGAGCATGTCCTGGGTGGTGGGGTTCCTGATGCAAGATGCTGCTTTCCCTCAACAACACTCCATGTAGATGTGCTGTGAATAGTGGGAGGGTTTAACTTCTGGTGGACCGGCTGTATCCACTACTTTTTGTACGATTTTCCATTCACGGTGTTTTCTGTATAAGCTGTGATGTAGCCAGTCAACGTACTTTCCACTGCACAGCTATAGAAATTTGTTAAAGTTTTATATGTCATGTTCAGTCTCTACATGCTCCTAAGGAAGCAGAGGCCCTGCTGTGCTTTCTTTGTAATTGCACTTGCATGCTCAGCCCTTTGAAATGATAACACCTAGGAATTTAAAGTTGCCTTCCCGCTCCAAATCGGATTCCCCCAGTGAGGATTGATCATGGACCTCTGGTTTCCTCCTCCAGGAGTCAATAATCAACTTCCTGATTTTACTGACGTTGAGTGAGAGGTTGTTGTTGTGGCACCACTCAGCCAGGTTTTCAGTCTCTCTCCCTGTGTGCTGATTCGTCACCGTCTTTGATTCAGCCAATGTCAGTGGTGTCATCAGCAAGTTTGAATATGGCTTTGGAGCTGTGCGTAGACACACAGTAGTAAGTGTAAAGCGAGTAGAACAGGGGGCTAAGCACACAGCCTTGTGGGGCGCCTGTGCTGAGGGAGATTGTGGAGGAGATGTTTGCTATTCTGAATATTTCTCAGAGCTACATGTCCCTTTCACTTTCAGGTCATGCTGGCCTTCAGTCAATATCATTAGCATTTGTTCCATCTTCTCAAAAATTGAACAAGCAAGCTCTTTGTAGACAAGATTTGATGGGGATTGTTAGATGCTTCATCATGTTTGAACACAAGTCAAAGTTGAATTTATTGCCAACTGCACAAGTAAATTGATGCACAGGTGCAAGAGAGAAACTTGCAGCAGCATCACAGACTCATAGCATCATACAAGTTACTCATCATGTTGTGTCTAGATGAATTCAATTAACTGTATTGGTTATGGCATACTATCCTAATACACAAGGTCACCTTTGACAAGTGTACTTTCCAGTGTATCTTTTGGCTAATGTGTCTTTCACATTCAACAGTTCAGACTGTTGGCTTTAACTATTGGAGCGTGACTATTATTGATTGCAGCCTGAGAGATGTGGATGCCATCCAGAAGATCACCAAGAATTAGAAGTTTGCCTCACTAGTGTGGACATGTCAGGCTTACCTGGCAAGTACAAGCCCTGAATCCACCAGCTTGGCATTCTCCCCTGCATCCTCTGGCCAGGGCTGGTACATGAAGTACATGAGGACAAGACTCTTGAAAGGAAGATCAATGGCTACCTTTGAAGATGGCTGGGCCTCCCCATAGCCTGAGCAGCATTGCTGTGTACAGAGAGAGGAATAAACTGTAGCTTCCCTTCAGTAGCCTGAACAAAGAGTTTATGGTTTCCCATAGAAGGGAATGACTGCAGTTCAGAGATTCCAGCGACCCCCAAGGTCCAGACAAGCAGTTAAATGCAGGGCCCAGGATGCAGTGGAGGTGGCCGAGTCACGTCTGAGGCACAGGGATCTGGTGGGGACAGTGGTGTCTGGTCAGGAGGGGCTGGACAGCTTCCCTTCAATATGGCCCAGGGCAGGGACAGACGCAAAGTGGTCCAGGAAGAGGTGCAAGTGGTTGTCAAGGAAGTGCTTCAATACGGCCCGGGGCAGGGACAGACGCAAAGTGGTCCAGGAAGAGGTGCAAGTGGTTGTCAAGGAAGTGCGTACAACCAGGATGGTGCGCTTGTAGCAGCAGGGAGTTTGGACGAGGTGGGAGGGTGTGCGAAAACAGAACATCTGGCCCAACATCTGGTAGGCAGAACCACAGCACATCAAGTTCATGACTCAGGCTGTGTACAACATCCTGCCTAGTCCAGTGAACCTTTTTTCTTGGGGTAAAAGCTAGGCACCATCATGTCCTCTCTGCCCTGGCAGAGTGACCCTGGAACATATCCCAAAAGCCCTTGGAGAAGGCTGCTACCGGCTGGCATCAGCTGCTGAAGGCAGTGGCTGAAAATATCTCCTTGGCCATTAACCACAGTAAGCACCTCTGCCCACCCAGAAAGCCTGACCCTTTGTCAAAGCCGAAGACAAATCACGGTCTCCACCTAGATCAGCAGCAGACTTGCTAGCCATGGGGTCTGACTGGCAACTAAAAGTCAACGTTGGCAAGCTATTTAAGTTCCCTGACTTTATTGCATCATCATCACTGAGGGCTGACATGGTCATTCTGTCAGAAACCTCGAAGCAGGTGGTCATGGTAGAGCTGGTAGTGCCGTTGGAAGACTGGATTGAGGAGGTGTTTGAGCATGAGAAGGTCAAATGCCAGGAGCTGGTAGAGTAGTGCCAGAGACAGGGGTGGAGGGCACATTGTGAGCCAATAGAGGGGAAGTGGAGAGGTTTTTGCTGGCTGCCCACTCTGCAGAACTTGCTCTCTTCTCGGCTTAACAGGGGCTACAAAGAGAAGAGCCATCAGGGCCGTCAAAGAGGCTGCCAAGTGTGCCTGCAGGAGGCTATGGATCAAGAGGTGACCCATAGACTAATGCTGCTGGGACACAAGCCAGGGCCTGATCAACCCTGACTGGGTCACCTGGGCGAGAGCATCTGATGTTGGAAGACCCAAAACACCTGATGACCCCGGGTTGCATCTCTGATGTGTCCCAGTGCATTCTAGGATGTATCTCAGCATCAACTGTCTTTGAAATTGCCAATGACTCCTGCCCTGTTCAAGTTCATTGGTTTTCCAGCAAGGACAAGATCATAGGCTAAATACTTCAGATGTCAGGGCAGCACAGTAGTGTAGTGGTTAGCATAATGCTTTAGAGCACCATCTGTAAGTTCAGGGTTCGATTCCCACTGCTGTCTGTAAGAATTTATATATATTTCCCATGACTGTGTGGGTTTCCTCCAGGTGCTCTGGTTTCCTCCCACATTCCAAAGATTTGCAAATTAGGGTTAATAAGTTGTGGATATGTTATGTTGGTGCTGGAAGCATGGTGACACTTGTAGCTGGCTCCAGACAACATTCTCAGTGTAAAAATTGCATTTCATTGTATGTTTTGATGTACATATGACAAACAAAGCTTATCTAATCATCTTCAGATGTGGAAATGTGAAATAAAACCCATAATACTCAGCTGGTGGTCAAAACATGCGATGATAGAAAGTAGACACTTTGGATCGATGCCATTTCATCAGAGCAGTGAACAGTTGAGAAACTGCTTTTAATAAACCATGCAGGAGGAGAGCCTAAATGTTAGAAAAGAACACCAAGGAAAGGTGAAGGTACAGGAGAGAGTCCTGAAAAGAGTTGAGTGATAAAGGATTATACTTTAAGAATATGTTAGAGTGTTCAGACCCTTTGCAGATGGAATGAGGGGAAAATTCATCAAGTAGGTAAAATATTGTGGGATCTGAGCAGAGTGGCGAGTGGGGCAGTTTGAGGGGTTGAGGATTGGAGCTTGCATAAAATAGAGGATGATTTAAGAGGACATTAACTTTTTCGCAGTGTGTGGTTGGAATCTGGAATGTACCGGTTGTGGAAGTGGTGCAGGCATGTTCCGTTGCTGCAAAACGGACATTGGGTGAATGCATATTGGAGAAAATATTACAAGGCTCAAGAGGAGGAGTTGCAGGTTGATGCTGGAGTCTATGTGGTTGGAAAAGGACACAAACACAATGGGATGAGTGGAAGATTTCTCTTCATGTAATTATGCTATCTTTCAATGAATGACGATGGAACTTTGGGTGTGTGGTGAAAAAATGATCTCAAAGGAGTAGAGGTAGAATCAGAATAATTTCTGCTATGGGTTGGACCACGGCCATTTTCCTCTCAAATACTGAATCTGGTATTCTAAAAATATTCTACATGTGATTTCTAATCTTGTGCTTTTGAATCAGATTGGTAGATAGCTTGTACTGCAGTAAGAGTCAACTTGTTTGTACAAAATGTGTTTAACTGGTTACCTGGTCAGTGATGAATGTTAAAACTATTTGTTTTTTTAATAAGATGGCAATAATAAATGCAGAATAGACGTAATAGTATAATTTTCTTTCTTGTCTTGCAGTTTCCGTCCATGTGTGAGAAATTGCGCATGACTATTTTCGATTGGTGAGTGTGCAAGAAAAGTTTTCATTCGTTCCGTGTTGGTTTTAATGTGAATGATTAGCTGCTGGTAATTTTGTGAAAATGCATTGAGGTCAAGTTATCTTTGACCAAGTTGCTTTGGGAGTTGATGCTGAAATACAAGGAAGCACAGAAGAGGTGAGGCAGGAAACCACAGCCTTAAGGGAGAGTTACTGCACTCTGCATTTACTCAAAGGTTGGTTTGCTCCAATAAGTTCATTGCCTCAGAAGGCGATTGTTACTTGCTGGTGTATGCATGTTGCAAGAAGCAAACAGATAAGGAACTTTACAGTACATAAGGAATCCAGTGTGTAGTTTTCTCTTATTGCTGATCTTTCAGTGACACAATTTATTATGGTGTGGAGAGTATGCCATTTTCCTTTAATGACCATCAGAAATAAACAAATTTGTCTGTTAAATTGTTCACTTCCAAATTTGTTTTGAGTGGTAGGAGGGGGAGTGTGAATTCTGAAAAGGAAAAATGATTAATGAACAGAGTTGGGGAGGGAGGCAACAAGTTGCAATTGTTTACAAATATGGATAAAATGTTCTTGTTCAGGAAATTCCTTCTCCCCGTGATGACTCACTGGTCTGCAGCAGGAAGTCCTTAAATTGTATTTTCAAGTATCGAATGATATATTAAAGAAAAAAAAGCTGAAATGAACTGCCCAGGGCCAAGGGTACCAAAGGGAATTGCCCATGTTCAATTACTGATCCTTAAGTCCCAGATCTGTGCAGTCATTGTAAGTCCACATTCTGCTGAAGGGCATGCATTAGTGTAGCTATAATTACTAGTCACCAGTTTGGGAGCAGAACTCAGTGTTGCTGAATATTGTGTGTGACATGTGCTCACCAGGTGATTCTGAGCTGTAACCTATTACATGCTCATTAACTGGCATGGAGCAGATGTTTAACTATTTCTGATTGTGTGGTAGAAATGGCATGGACTACTGTGTTCTCCATATAAATATTACTTATAGCAGTGTATCATTACCATTCTTTTAAACTAAATTTTAGGGTGTTTTTGTTTCCATCTTTGTTCCCTCTTGCTGAATGAAATATACTGCAATGGTATTAGAATTCCATGATCCTTGTTGCCAATAACATTGAATAAGACAATTTTCACTTATTTTTGGGACTGGAAGTCGTACACAAAGTTGGCATGTAGTCCCCATCATTGATTGCCTGTGAATGTAGTGGTTTATTAAAGTAACACACATAAAAGTTGCTGGTGAACGCAGCAGGCCAGGCAGCATCTCTAGGAAGAGGTACAGTCGACGTTTCGGGCCGAGACCCTTCGTAAGGACTAACTGAAAGAAGAGCTAGTAAGAGATTTGAGAGGGGGAGGGGTGCATTCACCAGCAACTTTTATGTGTGTTGCTTGAAATTCCAGCATCTGCAGATTTCCTCGTGTTTTCGTTTATTAAAGTGTTGAATATACAAGTGGGTTTGGAGTTGCATATAGACTAGCTGGGACGAATATATTGATATTCACCCTGCGAGCTAGGTAGGTATTGAACGGCTTGGTACCTTTGTAGTCACACCTAATGCATGAGGCGAGTTTCATTGTGCTGTGCATGTACTCGCTAGAGTTCAGAAAAATGAGGGGGAGATCTCATTGAACCCTTGCAAATATTGAAAGGCCTAGAAACATGGAGATGATGTTTTCTATAGTGAGGGGGTCTAAGAACAGAGGGTACAGCCTCAGTGTAGAAGATTGTCCCTTTAGAACAGAAATGAGACGTTTCTTTAGCCAGAGGGTGGTAAATCTGTGGAAATCATTGCCACAGGAACTGTGGAGGCCAACTCATTGGGTATATTTAAAGCAGAGGTTAATAAGTTCTTGATTAATTAGGGCATTGAAGATTATGGAGAGAAGGCAGGAAAATGGGGTTCAGGGAAAATAAATCAGCCTTGATCAAATGGCGGCGCAGACTTGATTTGTCGAACGTCGTAATTCTGCTCCTATGTCTTGTGGTCCTTGTTCTAACTTTTTTTGAAATTCTAGACCAGTAACTGAATGTTAATTCCAGCGCCAAATGGTGGATTTTGAACTGTATTATTAGTCAGGGCCTCTCTGTTACTAGTCTGACGGTTCTATCACTGTACTGAGAGCCGTGAGCCTCGGCCCTTTTTGATTACCATTCCCCAGTTTTTAATCAAATTTGGAAGTGGTATTTTAAAAGTACTTATCGATGTCAAACCTCATAACAATCATGGCATGAAAGCAGAAACTGCTTTCTTTTTGCAACAGTTTCTGAGCTGTTCTAATGATTCTGCCTATTGAATTGTTCAGCAGCTGGCTCGTTTAACAGGCTCTGCTAACCACAAGTAGGTTTGGATATTCCAGTGTATTATCAGTGCTAAATGCACTAAGGTATAGTGAAAAGCTTGTTCTGCAGACTGTTCATACAGATTTGTTCATTGCACAGTACAAGGTAAAACAACAATAAAATGCATCAGCGACAGAGAAAATACTTGATCAGTATTGCCTTTCTAATGACTTCTTTACTAACTAGTGCAAGACAGCAATCAGGTTTTGCCAAAATTAAGATCAAATTTATTGTCGTGCACAAGGACACAGGCATAGGGTGAAATGAATAACTCGCTTGCATCAGAGACACGAGGCAGCATGTAAGTGGCATTTGCACATTAAGCATAAACATGAGATTCTGCAGATGTTGGAAATCCAGAGCAGCACACTGAATGCTGCAGGAGCTCAGCAGCTCTGAATGCATCAGGAGGGTCCTGAGGAGGAGGCAGTATTAAGCGATGAGCCATGCCAGTGCTTTGCAATGTTGGAATGCAATGTGTTCAAGACGGTTTCTGAGTCAGAGGTCGTGTCGATGATGGGGATGGAGTTGGAATGAGCGATTTGGAGGGGAGTCGAGGCGGAGGAGTTTTGGTGCCCGCCCATCTAAACTGGGAGTGAGGTTGGATCACTCTAAGTTCAGAGCCAGTTTGGAAAGGTCAAGAATGGCTATGAGCTGGACGGTGAGGCCTAATCCCAGTGTCTGTCACTGCGGCTGGGTGCTGGTGCGAGACACGATCCAGTGTTTGGATGATTTAAATGCCAGCCCAGACTGACTGGAAAGGCAGGGTGTTGGGACCGGAAGCAAGGGTTGGGCCGATTCTGCTTGCTCTTCCACGATGTTCTCCTCTCTCTCCACAGTTCAGAATGCTGTTGCTTGCTTTTATTGTTTGTATTGTTTTTAATTGGGTTCTTTTGGGTTTCTTACTTTGTGACTGCCTGTAAGCAAACAAATCTCAAGGTTGTATAATTTATACATTCTTTGATAATAATTGGACTTTGAATCCTTTGATAGATCTCGGCCCGAAATGTCGAATGATTATTTCCTTCCAGAGATGCTACCTGACCTGCTGAGTTCCTTCAGCATTTTATAGATTAAGCATAGCTTATGCACAATTTTTACAAGGGAGGAAAAACACAACAGAATGTCCATTCTAGTGCAAAGTGATCAGAGTGGTATTAGTGTTGATTTTAAGATTTTGTCATTTCATTGAGAAACCAAGTGGTTGGAGAGAAGAAGCTGTTCTTGAATCTGGTGATGTAGGCAGTAATACTAACATTTAAAAACCTGATAACCATCTTTTAGGGATCGGATGACTGGAAATGATGCAATTGGGACAGCATTTTTCTACCTCTCCAAGATAGCTTCATCTGGTGTTGAAGTTAAAGGTTTGTACCTTTCTTTTCTCCTTTCATTGTACTGTTGCTGTTAATGTACAATTCAACTTCCCAAATCTGACAATGCTTCAGTCAAGCTATAATGTCACCATTCACCAAAAAAGGCGTAAAGGAAAATCTGTTACCATTCTCCAAAAAGATGCAAGGCAAAAGGTGGCCTCCATCATTGAGGGATGTTAAATTCTTCAGTGTAGTTTATATTATAGAGGATTCGTAGAGTAACAAGTTGGTGTCATTTCGCCTATCATTAAATCCTAAGCACCTGATGTCAGTGATCTTCCAGCCAAGTATTAATTAGGCCCAAGTCTACTTAGCTTCTGAAATTGGACTAGTGTCATTTGGCAGGTAGAATGTGTATCAATGTAGTTAATGCTGATTTTGAAAAGAGAAGGGGGAATACTGTATTGAAATATTTACAAATAAGTTGCCATGGCAAATAAACTCTTCTCGGGCTTCCAACCGGGTACAGGTATTGATTTTAACCGATGTTTCAATGACAAACTATCATCTTTATTCCTATGAAGATGGCAGAGTTTGTCACCAAAAGCCCAAGAAAAGTTTATTCACTATATACGCCAGGAAAGCACTAGATCCTTTGTCAAGTTGCCACGGCTTTGACATTTCCCTTTTATTTCTTTTAGTCTCTTCATCGTCCATTTTACAAATTTCCAGAAATCATGGGTTAGAGTGCCGTTACATATTTTTCCATAGTGTGGTACTGTCAATTTATTTTCGATAGACATCACAAGCTGCATTTATATTTCATGTTGGATCATAAGGTTCAAAGGTTACAGGTCTTCTCTGTCATAATCCACCATGTTTGGAAAGAGTCCATTCTAGTTAATTTTGAAACAAAACTGTGGAAAACAGTAATTTGTATGTTTCCCTGCTGGTCTCAAAGTTTCCCAGGCAATACAAAATGGATCATTTGTCCAGTGTGCCTTTGATCATGTAGTATAAATGTTTAATTTTAAAATTGTAATATTTTAGGTGTTTCTGCTGTTATGCAATTCAATTGCTTTCTGGTGTGAAGCTCACTACGAAGCATTTTCAGCTCTCTTTGTATCTGGATCCAAGCTTGACGATCTGAGTCATCTCTTCACACCCTGATGCAGTTTTCTTTCAGAGAATGGAAACTTGGGCAGCCTGTTTGTTTACTTCCACCTTCCCCACCCCCAGCAACACAGAACTGCTCTTCCCTCACCTCTCCTCTCCTTCAGGCCATGTTCCATCTCACTAAACATGACAACTTCCTGATTTTTGCACTCCACTGTCCATTAGGGCAAGGTTCACTCTTTGATCCCCATCCCCAATTATCAGAGCTCAGCTTTCCTTCTGCTGCATTGCCATTGCCGCCCACCCTCCGACCTACCTTTACAATTCTCACCAACCACTGCCAGCTTCTGACGCTGCCACCATTCCTTCACATCCTTGTTTCATAGTCTGAGTGCCATGTTTTGAAACAGAAATTTTCATGCCTTGTTGTTAGGAGTTTCCAGCAGGAGGCAAACAACCAAAAATTATTGCACCCTCCTAGTGTGGCTCACTATGCATCTTTCTGGGGGAGCTAACGTTTCTAGGCCAGTGCTCCTTATCATGCTGGCAGTCTTGGGTTACATCAGGAAGAAAATAATAGGCAATGAGTGAGATGCTCTGCAATTCAAGCAGCCTCCGTGAGTGTGAAATGGAGGTATTGTTTTTGGTTGATGGTCTTTCAGAACTCTGGCCTTGCATCAAATCCACGTTATCAAGGAATACTCTGAGCTGCTAAGAGAAAGGTGTAGAGCACAGAAATTGACCCTCTTGGCCTACAGTGGGTATGCCAACCATCAAGTATCTATCTATTCTAATCATATTTACCAGCACTTTGTTCATAGCTTATTAGGCCTTGGCAAGTCGGGTGATCACCCAGATGCATAAATATTGTTGCATTTCCTGTCTCTTCCTCAGATTCCCTTTCCTTTTTTTTTACAACCACACCTGTCCAGCCTCCTCCTAACCCCCATCCCCACCCAATCTCTGGTCTTGGATACCTCTGCCATGGGGAAACCTTGCTTTAATATCTTTCCTTGCACGTGAAATGTCCCACCCCAGGCAACGTGCTGGTCAATCTCGTCTGCTTCCTCTCCAGTATAATTCTGTCCTTTCGTGCAGTTGCCAGAACTGTACTTAAATTTCCAGTTGTGGGCTAGCCATGTTTTATAAACGTGTACAGTGAGCTCCTGCTCTTAATTTATATTGTGAATAATGAAGGTTAGAATTTCGTATGTCACTTTTACCTTCTTGTTGAACTGTGCTGCCACCTTCAGGCATCTTTGGGCATTGTACACAAAGGTCCATTTGTTCCTCCAGTGCTCACTAGGAACATCCCATCATGGTATGTGACCTACTCATATTAGAATCCTCAAAACCTTAATGTTATGATGGTATATATTTATCTGTGGCCTTACATGAGAAGCTCAGATGGAAGTTTTTGCCCATGATTCTGAAGAAAATTAATGGGGAACATTTTTAAATCATAGAAAATTGCATACAACTTTGTGTAACTAGTCTGTTAAATTTTTATAGTGTTCACCATTGAGCATGCAATTCAAATTCCAACTTGCACAACCTTTTTAACTCATGTAAAAACATCGTAGACTATTTTCTATAAAAATAAAAAATTCAGAAGTGCATAGGGACTTGGGAGTCCTAGTGCAGGATTCCCTGAAGGTTAACTTGCAGATTAGTTCTGTAGTAAGGAAGGCAACTGCAATGTTAGCATTCATTTTTTACAACCACACCTAGGACTAGGATATTAAAACAATAATGCAACGCCGAGGCTTTATAATGCATTGATTGGATCACATTTGGAGAAGTTTGGGGCCCTGTATCTAAGGAAGAATGCAAGTCTAGAGAGGCTCCAGAGAAAGATTAGGAGAATAACTTGGGGGATGAAAGGGTTTGTTTACATATGCGGACCATTTGATGGCTGTTGGCCTGTACTCCCTGGAGCTTAAGAGGCTAGGTGTGTGGATTTTATTAAAACCTACTGAATATTAAAATACTTGGATAGAGTGGAGTTGAAGAGGATGTTTCTAGTAATGGGAGAGTCTAGAACCTGAGGGCACAGTCTCAGAAGAATAGGACAACCCTTTAGAATAGCTCAGGAACTTCTTTAGCCAGAGGGTGGTGAATCTGGCTGTACAGGCCAAGTTATCAGATTTACTTAAAGCAGAGTTCAATGGTTTTTTTTATATTAGTAATGGTGTCAAGGGTTATGGGGAGAAAACTGAGGAATGGGGTTGAGAGGTGAAAATCAGCCACGATTGACTGCCAGAGCAGACCCGGATGGCCCAATTCTGCTCTATGCCTCAGGGTCCTGTTCTCTTTAGCTGTGATGTAGATAAGATTGGTAGGTATCTAGTCGTCATAATCCAGTATTGTACATTTCTGAGAAACACAAGAGAGTTGAGATGCTGGGATCTGGAGAAAAAAATAAGGAATTTAGGAAGTTGCGCAGAATTGGTCAAGGGAAAAGGGTAGCCAATTGTTTCAAATCAAGAGCCTTTGCTTGGACTGAAGAACAGATGAGGAGTCACCACCCTAATGTGGACTGTCCCAGGTTCAATTCCCACCTGCTGCCTATAAGGAGTTTGTACGTTCTCACCGTGATCATGAGGGTTTCCTCTGGGTACTCTGGTTTCCACCCACAATCCAAAGAATTACCGGTTGGTAGGCTAATTGGTCATTTTTGCAAATTATCCAGGATTAAATTGGTTGGAGTTACTGGGCAATGTGGCTTGAAGTGCTGGAAGGGCCTATTCTGTGCTGTATCTCAATGAAATGGAGTAAAAACAAACTTTTCTGACCTGTTTGTATCAAAGACAATTCTGATAAATCACTCCTATGCTTTTTATTTTAACTGCATTTGGAGTACCAGTTAGGCGAATTAGCTATTTAGCAGGGTCTGTTGCTTTCTAAACATCGTCTTTTTTCAGAATCCCTAAGTAACCCTTCTGCTGTGAATTACATGTCAGGTTATACCTGTTCTGTCAGATAGAGTGCAATAGCAACTTGCAAGTTACCCACACCATCCCAAATAACTTAGAGGTTGAAGGTTCCACGATGTGTATCACATCCTGTGTGTGGAAGGGCATGGAAGTCTGGTCCTTCTGATTTGCATGGGTATGTCGGCACTCCATGGTGCTGCAGTAGAAATGAATTATGAAACTGGTTCTCTGTAAATATCTACAATATTGTAACTGTTTAATAACACTTATTTTGAAATGTTCTAACTTGTTTTTGTTTCCCTACAATCCAGATGATGAGGGAACTGGGGCTCCTCCAGCAAATGAAGGTTCATTTCTTGGTCTATTCTTTGAACTTCCACTGCCAAATATAACATTTTAGTGTGAAACAGGGTAATGATCTGGCATATACAGAGTTCATTGCTGAGTTAGGTAAATTTGCCTCCATAACAAATAATGCGAAGATATTTGGCAGTGGATGTTTTCACACATGGCTACTGGACTTGAGCTGTTTAGCTAGCTTGGCAAACTTCTTTTTTCCTTTTGTGTGAAAGACTCCTAAAAATGTGAGCAACTAACATTTCAGATTTTGTTGTAGGTTCAAATGTGCATTTAGCTGGTAAGGTTATAACCTCCTGAATGTCTTGCTTTAAAGTGCGGGCACTGCAATTGAAAAAAGAAACTAAATATAACTTGGCAGCTTTTCTTGTTTTAAGCTATGTACCACCAAACAATAATCATTTGTTTTATTCCTCTCCTTGTTTTTCTTTTCCACGGCTGGGCGTGGTAACTCTGTATGGTGTAATAGTTGTTTATTATTGGCAGCCTTCCAGCATCTTGGTCAACTAGCCAGAGCCAAGTGAACCCCTCCACAATGCATGCTTCCAACTGCATGACATTTAGGAGTTGAGTGCTTGATCACGTCAGTATTTTTACTTTACGAATGTTACAGAAATACAGTGGATTCCAGTTAACTGGGACACATCAGAACCAGTACAGTTTGGCCCCATTAAGCGGCTGTCCCAATTAGCCAAAGTTCCATGGAAGTAGTTAAAAGGCATAATGAAGACAAAACACCATTTAACTGAGTAACAGATTTTGTGTTTAAATGAAATGCGGAACAAATTCTAACATAACCGGTACGACTACAGTATTGTAAAACTGTCTTCGATGGAAATTGATGGTTATCGATGGAAGAATTAATCGCTATCGTATTCTTTTGATTGACTGGAAGTGAACTAAATCAGTGTAGATAATGGGCTATCTTCATTGCTTTCCTGCATCAAGTCAAAATAAAAAAACAAAATGATCAAAAATCACTGCTTTTTGAATTGGCATCCATCAGCCCAAATGGATAATATAACACAAGAACACACAACTTGAAGCTATTTAAAAATTGTTTGCTCCATAATGTCTAATGGTCATCTCTGGCATCTCCAAGTCTGAATACTGGAAACCACAGTGAGCAAATCAGTTCTGAATTGTCTTGCTGCTTATTTCTCACCAGCACAAAAATCACTGCCTTTTGAACACAAAAAGCATGCAACTGGCGTTATTTAAAACTGTTTACCCTAAGCACAGTGTGGTCTAATGGCCACAAAAGTGTACGCGACTGATGCCAGTTAGAAACTGTTTGACAAGAGTCTTCTGTCCCAGTTAAGCGGCCGAGTATCCCACATAAACAAAGGGAATCTTGGCTATTTTCTGGATTAGTTTTTGTTCTTTAAGTGTTGTCCGAAATAAGTGGCTGCCCCAAGTAACCAATGGCCTAATTAACTGAAATCCACTTACTGTAAAAATGGTGAAGGTAATGACAAATCCAGTTTGGTTGGCATAGCACATGCTATGTGTTATTCTAGAGACCACTTTAATTCATGTCAGCTATTAATACTGACCAAATGAAGACAAATATCATGATTTAGTACATCATTGGCTCAAAATAGATGCATGGGAAGCTCCTTGCCAATTGTCTGTTGAAATGCTTGAGATTTTTTTTTTACTGAGTCTTGTTCAACTTCAACTTCCTACTAATTCATTTCACTTGTTTATTTTTTAAAAAGGAATATATTTCAATTTTGTTGACCATAAATTTATTCTGTCAATTTTTTAAAAAATCTGACTTGCCCCATTTAGAAATATTGAATTAAACCATGCTGGCAAAATGCACACTGATCCTGCATGCTTTGGCCTAAAGCCACAATAATTGCTTGCAGCCATTTTGTTCATTAATTAACTGCTTATGATACTTAGCTGAGTTTTGTTCTTCCACAAAAACCAATTTTTTTGAAAAGCACAATTAAGAGACTACAGGATTAGACACAGTTAATATTAACTATTTGGGTTATTAATCAAAGACTGCATCTTCCTGAGGTAACTCTTAGATCACTTTTCTTAAAGTTTTCACCAGGCTTTTGGTCATTAACAGAAATACTTTCTACTTAATCACTTGCCTCTGGCTATAACTGCCATTAATTTATTTCGTAGAATGTCATTTTTAAATTTGGGATACGGCAGTACTGATTTAAGTATATCTCTGTTTATGTAACACACATAATTTCCAGCATCTGCAGATTCCCTGTTGTCTCTGTTTATGTATCTGCTCTCCCTAGTTTACAACGTCTCCTGGCAGGCTTTGACTTAGACCATAAGATTTAGGAGCAGAAGTAGGCCATTTGGCCCATGGAGTCTGCTCCGCCATTCAATCATGGGCTGATCCACTTCATCCAGTCATCCCCACTCCCCTGCTTTCACCCCATTCCCTTTGATACCCTGGCTAATCAATAACCTATCTATCTTTGCCTTAAATACACCCAATGACTTGGCCTCCACAGCTGCTCGTGGCAACAAATTCCACCCTCTGACTAAAGTAATTTCTCCGCATCTCAGTTCTAAAAGGACGTCCTTCAATCCTGAAGTTGTACCCACTTGTCCTAGAATCCCCTACCATGGGAAATAACTTTTCCATATCTAATCTGTTCAGGCCTTTTAACTTGTTCTGATTTCTCTATTAATGATTTTAATATCTCATCCTTTAGTATATTTATCATGTGGAATACAGTACAAAATGTTTGTGAGTGAATGCCATTAATTGGGTGGTTTCCACAAGGATTTGCATTCTTGGTTAAGAACACCAACAATTTTGCTGAAATCCACGCTAGAGGCCCTCAATCTCCTGTAAAGTGGTTTGATCCATTACCGAGGTCCAGCATCCGGAAAAACTTGGGCCATACACATTTTACACGTGCATTTCAAAATCAGATTTTAGAATTTTAAGTAAATTGTGTCTAATCCTTCTCGTGAAAATTCTATGGTAGCATCACAAGATTTGCTTGCTCAATGAAGCTATGCATTTTCTGTTAAACTTGGTTGATAGTGACTAAAGCAAATATTTGGGTACTGGTTAAATTATTTCATTAAAGCATTTTTGGTTTTTTAAACATTTTTTTGCTTCAAGTTTTCCCCTTTGGGCTTCAGACTTAGACTTGGGGGTTTACATTGATTTGAATGCAGGTACTTGGGAACTGGTTATGTGATTTCACTTTCTGTTTTTGAATTCTTGCTTCAGGTTTTTCCCAGGGCTTTCAGATCTTTCATCTGCTGTAAGGGGGTGGGGGACAAGCCATTACTTTCCCACACTGCTATTGGAAGTGATAGCTGGAGAGCAGAAGGCTAACGATTCCAGAAAATGTATCACACTTCCTTCCACCCCCACCTTCACTGAGTTAGAAGGTGCTCTGATAGGAAATGGAATGATTGAAAGTAATGGGTGAAATTATGATTTATCTCTCTGTTTGCTTCAGGAGTTTACCTTTTAGACTTGGTTACAGGGTAGTGCAGGGAGTATGTTCCTATTCATTTTTTTTTCCCCAGTACTCATTCTGTTTGATTTCTTGCCAATGTAGTTAGTAGGGTGTCAAAGTAAGTTTGGTAAAATCATAGCTGAGATCTGGAGAGTCTTTTCTTCATTTACTTACATAGAATCTATTTGACTGCTCCCAACCTGCACAATTAGACAATCTGTGCACATGCTAACAAATTAACTTGCACGAAGAATTTTTTAAATGAATGCTCTAGAAATTCCAGGGTGGCTTGCTGATCATTGTGTCCTTTGATAGAGGAAACGGGAGAGGAAACGGCAGGATTTCTTCCTGCTTTTGGCCCTGCTTTTATCAACTTTTATGGGAGCCCCAGAGAATTTACTGGCTTTCCGGATCCTTATGAAGACTTGAACCTTGGAAAGGTTAGTAAGAATTCTTTAACTCGCTCTCTGATCTCACTGCAATGTGTAAAGCTACCTAATAATATAAGTGAGAAAACTGCTTGTACGTTATTGTGCTCCTTCGTATTCAGCTGCAGAAATGAATGTATTCAGCTCAGAAGCAGTAAGTTTTTAAAAGACCTGTGACACGTAACAATTCATTTGTGACAACTTGCTCTGTGGGAGCCACATAAAGTGACCTTGATGGTGCTTATTTGTGCCATTTTGCTATTTTTTTTTTCCTCTTTCTATTGAAGCTTTTTATCCAACGGAAGAAATATGCAGGAAGATTCTGCTGATTCATTGATATCTGTGAAGTGGGTTCTGATCTGCATTAAGGAGAGAATTGGAACATAACTATATAGAAGCAGACTTGGGCTCCGTAGCCGATTGAATCTGCTCTGCCTTTCAAGCATGGCCCATGTGCTTTTTTCCAACCATATTCTCCTGTTTTCTCCCCATAAATATTAACTCCTTTGCCGGTTAAGAACTTTTCTCTGCCTTAATTGCACCCAGTAACTTGGTCTCCACAGCTTTCTGTGGCAAAGAATTCCACAGATTCACTACCCTCTGGTTGAAGAGGTTCCTCCTTGTACCAGTTTTTTCAAGGGCTGTCCTTTTATTCTGAAGCTGTACTCTCAGATCCTAGGCTATCCTACTACTGGAAACATCCTCTCCATGTCCGCTCTTTCCAGGTCTTTCATTGTTGAGTAGGTTACAATGAGATTGCCTCCTTATCCTTCTGAACTCCATCGAGTGCAAACCCAGAGACGTCAAAGGCAACTCGTATTAAACCTTTCATGTCTAGGACCATTCTTGAGAACCTCCCCTGGACCCTCTCCAGAGCCAGCGTATCTTTCCTTGGGTATAGGGCCCAAAGCTGCTCAAAATAGTTCAAATGCTGCCTGAGCAATGCCTTAAAGCTTCAGCAGTTCATTCTTGGAGATTGTACTGTAGACGGATAACGTACTCTGGAGAGTGTGTTTAGGTTCTTTTCGTTACTGGCATGGATAGAGGAATGGCTGACAGGCAGGGGCAGCGAGTGGGAATAAAGGTGGCTTTTTCTGGTTAGCTGCCAGTGACTAGTGGTGTTCCTCGGGGGTCTGTATTGGGACTGCTAATTTCACACTGTTTGTCACTGGTTTGGATAATGGAATTGGCTTTGTCACAAAGGTTGCGAAGACAGGTGGAGGGTAGGTAGGGCTTGCAATTGGAGCAAGACTGAGACAAGTTGGAAGAACGGGCAAAAAAATGACAGATGGAATACAGTGTTGGGAAATGTATGATAATGCATTTTGGTAAAAGGAACAATAGTATGGATTATCTAAATGGGGAGAAGGTTCAAATGTCAGAGGTGCAGAGGGAATTAGGAGTCCTTGTACAAGGCTCCTACAGGTTAATTTACAGGTTGAGTCTGTTGTAAAGAAGCCAAATGCAATGTTACGATTTATTTCAAGGGGAATAGAATATAAAAACAAGGCAATAATGCTGAGGCTTTATAAGATGCTATTCAGGCTGCACTTGGGGTATTGATAACAGTTTTGGGCCTCATATCTTAGAAAGGACATGTCGTCACTGGAGAGAGTCCGGAGGAGGATCACAAGGATGATTCCAGGAATAAAGGGGTTAACTATGAGGAGCATTTGGCAGCTTTGGGTTTGTACTCACTGGAAGTTAGAAGAATGCAGGGGGATCTCAATGAAACCTACCGAATGTTGAAAAGATTAGATGAGGTGGATGTGGAGAGGATGTTTCCTATGGTGGAATTAAAGGACACAGCCTCAAAATTGAGGGGGAAACCTTTTAGAACAGAGGCGAGGAGGATTTTTTTTTTTAGCCAGAGAGTCGTCATTCTGTGGAATGTTCTGCCACAGATTGTGGTGGAGGCCAAATCTGTGGGTATATTTAAGGCGGAAGTTGATCACTTCCTGATCGGTCAGGGCATCAAAGGATATGGTGAGAAGGCAGGTGTATGGGGCTGAGTGGGATCTGGGATCAGCCATGATGGAATGGCAGAGTAGACTCGATGGGCTGAATGGCCAAACTCGCTCCAAAATCTTATCGTTACTGTTACTTATGCTAGTAAATTCTGAACAGTTTCAGCAGTGCTATTTGCAAAAGTGACTTCTAATCAAGCCATTGAATCTGCAGTTGTTAATATGAATCGGTGCCTATGTTAGATCACAAGAAGACAGTGGCCCGGTTCCCACCGATCTTTGCTGTTCACTAGGTGCTGACCTGATGTCAGTGCGATCATCATGTTATTGATCAGGCAATGGATCATCAAATCACTGATAAAGTCAGTCAACTGAATGTCTGGTTTGCTATGAATTTTCAGTCACGACAGATCCATTTCAGTGCTTGGGAAGGTTGGGGGGGGGAACTGTCACTCAAAATCCTCAATTTTTATTTTGCATTTAGGGTGAGGGCCTTTCGTATCGTGGCCGACTGTTAGTTGAACTAATCACTAAACTTGAAGGTAGTCCAGAGAAGAAGGTGGAAGACATACCAAGTGACGATGTTTTGGTTGTACAGGTTAGTTAATTAATAGTGGTTATTCTTCGTAAATCCATTGGTCTTAAAGCATTCTAATGAACACCATCATAAAAACTTGGATTCTGGCTGCAAGATCAGCATGAACTAACTTTCTGTATCCCAGTTCACTCTGTCCAAGATAGCTGGAAAAGTTGCTTATGTTGCTTGCTTCGACAATCCCCTTTGACAGAAAAAACAATACTCTTGAATTTGCTTTTTCTCTTCTCAATTTGTATGTTTTATCTTGATCCTTGTTGGCATTGAATTGTCAAGTGGTAAATAGTTTGACCAATAGTAGTATTAACAAAAGTGATCTAATTTTCAGTTCTGAAATATCCTATTCCTTTTCAAATTTTTGTTTGTCCGCCTGTTGTAGTATCCACTGGCAAGCTGGCACCCTATAAAGTTTCTCTTTATAGGGTGGTACAATGGGGCAGCTTATCTCATGGTATTGGGTTTGCTGATCATGAAGTTCTAAGCTCAAACACAGACTTCAAAAGCCCATTGGATATAAATAGCCATGAGTACTTTCACTGAAGGGAGAGTATACTATAAATACCCAATCTTCAAAGAATAGTTTCTTCCCTGTTTATTCTCCACAGCAAGTTTAACTGCTAACCCCCACCATTAGAGCAATGGGTCCCGTTTCCCTACCAAGGAGAAGATACTTCCAGCTAACAAAGTAGTTTAAAATGCAGTTCATTTATTTTCAGTGATACACATTTGAATCCATACAACACTCTTCAAATACATTTAATACTCAGTGGATTTCTATCTTAAACACTTCCAAATTACAAACCATTTCCTAAACCTAGAGCATTTCTAGCACATGAAGCACGAGGCGTTCTTAAAATCAAAGGATTAAGCATTTCCAAAACAGGTACAATTCCTGTAAACTTAAAAAAAAATACAATGATGCAGACAAGTTGTCCTTTGCAGAAACTGAAGCTGGAGGAATGGATCTAGTTTACCCTATGTTTCTTTCAAGTTTCTTAATGTTCCTTACACCATTCTGAATAAACCTGACCTGCTCTCCACATTTATAAAGTTTCTCTCCCACTTGGGTGTCTTCAGAAATGTATGATAGTTCCTCAGATATCCTGTAACACAAACAGTCTAAAAGCA
This sequence comes from Mobula birostris, assembly GCF_030028105.1. NCBI lineage: Eukaryota > Metazoa > Chordata > Chondrichthyes > Myliobatiformes > Myliobatidae > Mobula > Mobula birostris. The sequence goes on from NC_092390.1 coordinate 38,100,653, forward strand.
TCTTTTGAAGACCTGGACCTCAGTTTCATGTTCACAATGCTATAAAGCTAACTTCTCTGAGTACATAAAACTATTCCAAGTATAAACAGTTACTGATATACTAAACAATATTCATCCTTTCTGAAAGTTTCCTTGAACTTAGCAACTCAGAGCCAGCTTGTCTGTTTGAAATAACCAAAATTAAGCAATCCCTTGCCTTATACTGTATCCTTGAGCAATAGGTCAGGATGCTGTGAGCTAGTCTCTTCACAGACAGTGTTTTCTAATTACAGAGCTTGTTTGCAAAGTCATTGCATAAAAAGTGCTTTTTTAACTTCAAGTTGATTATTGTTTTCCATTTACATTTTAAGAACTGATGACTGACTTCTATTTACAACCAGAGATTAAACAAGTTGAAAGTTTACTTGCATCTGTTTGTGATCTTTCAAGTGGCAGCTGCTGTTCTTTAGAAAACCAGCTTAGCAAACATGAGACCTCCTGTTCCAGGACAGTGAATCTCCATCACACGGACGCCCTGGTTCAACCTATGGGGGTGGAGGGAGGAAAAATAAAGTCAGTTCGAGGGAGCCCACTTTTGAAGTAGTGATTGCAATATAATGGAGGATAAAATTTGAGAGACTGTGACCTTAGGTGTAGTCGGTAAGGATTAATGTAGATTTAGTGCAAAGGGGGGATTATGATTCGCGTGGAATCAGTGGGCCAAAGGACCTGCTTCCAAGCCAATCTCTGTGACTCAGTAGCTATGTCTTTTATTGGTGATACTTATTACGTGTTGTTGACATGAATTCATCTAATACATCCTGTTCTAGAAATATCAACGCCGACGCAAGTACAGTCTTTGTGCTGTCTTTTATGCTGCAACAATGCAGCAAGAAGTTGGAGATGCCATTCAGTTTGAAGTCAGCATGGGCAACTATGGTAACAAGTTTGACAAAACCTGCAGGCCTTTGGCTTCCACTACCCAGTATAGTAGAGCAGTGTTTGATGGTGAGTACTACTGCTGTGAATCCCAGGTACCTAAGATTTAATATTGCTGCTATCAATTATGGCACTTGTGATCCTCCATTTCCACCAGCTGCTTGACCCAATTATGGGTATAAATTACTTCAGCTAGTCGTGATTAATTGACATCTGTATTCATGGTTGAGAGAAAATTGAGGAGAGTTCAAGCTGTGCAATAGCTTATTGTGGGAATTGTCTGACACTGGCCGTCAATGATTCCTGGATAATGTACAACCAGGTGGCCAGTATTGTCTAAATATAATTTGACATGAATTTAATAGCTGTCAGAAAGAGAAACTTGGAGGGATGAGGGTTGAGAGCACAGCATTGGGAGGTGAGAGGGTAAATTTCCAATTATCCCTGATGAAGATGGCAGAGTTCGTCATTGAGACGTTGGTTATAATTGATACCTGTATCTAGCTGGAAGTTTAAGAAGAGTTTATTCTCCCAATTATAGTTAGTAGTGTGAATTTTTGGGGAGGTTATGGTGTTCTTGAATCCATGCAAAGGTAAATGTAAGTAACGTACATGATATCGAAGTCTGTTTGTACAAATTAGCTGATGTTGCAATTTTAAATTGGACTGAATGTTAAATTAATGGTCTGGGCAGATGTTCAGTAAATGGCTGATAGATTTCAATGCTCAGAAATTAGAAGAGAAATGGTGATCAAGTTAATTAACTTTATCACATCTGCAGCACAAGTTTTGGACCGATGCTAAACTTATTCCATGGTGCCTTCAAATTTTCTGGATCTGTACTCAGAAAACTGCTTGGGTTCTGGGACATATCTGTCTTCTAGTTAATAAGTTGGAATACCTTCAGATAAACCTTGTATTTTAACTTCTTTGGGTTCCTCTGTGACTCTAACCAGTAAAAATTAAAAATAAAAAATAAAAATTAAAAATAATATGTTAAAAATAAAAATATTCTGTCAATGTGGGCTTCATAGACCGAGCTGACATATAATTGTCCTTGACTAATTGCTTGAGAAGGTGATGATGAACTGCTGTGTGGGTATACTCATAATCTTGTTGTGAAGTTCAAGGATTTTGACCCAGTGACAGCAAAGCTGCTGGGTAATATAATTGGTGGAAACGTATGTGATCACAGCCACTGACATAGAGCTGGGGTTCACTTTAGGAGGCTGTTCTGGCATGATGATGTAATTACATCAAGTATTTTTACTGCACTTTGTGTTCAGTGTTTGGAGTGCAATTAATGAGTTGCCACGGTTTTTCTTAAACATAAAACGCCTCTACCATTCTTATTTGCAAAAACCTACAAAGGAATAAGTTTACAAGTGGAGGTGGTATGTGGCTTGGAGTGCAGCTTCCGGATGGTGATGTTCACATGCATTTGCTGCCCTTGTCCTTCAAGCATGCAGAGGTCATGGATTTTTTTGAAGGTGCTGTCTGAGCAGTCTTATTGAATTGCTGCAGTGCTTCCTGAATGGCAATACTGAGAGTTTAAGGAAAAATGAAGTATGTGGGATTAAATTGCATAGATCTCCTGAAGGTGGGAGTGCAGGTCAAAAAGGCAAATAGTATGGTGAATGGCTGTCAAGATAGAGACTGTTTTAAACATTGTCTCAATAGGGAGATGATGAAAATGGCTCAGCAAATGGGATCAGAGAAGATGGTAGTATTTGCTGAACAGGCACATTTTTCAAGACGAGTGTAGGTAGTTCTTCTGTCAGTTAAGTCATTTTCTTATTTCTGGCAGGTAACCACTACTATTTTCTGCCTTGGGCAAACACAAAGCCTGTAGTGACTCTGACTTCTTACTGGGAAGATATCAGTCACAGATTGGATTTGGTGAACATCCTCCAAAAAATGGTCCACAGACTGGTAAGCATTTATTTTTCTTTCCACTCATTTCTCACGATAAACATCAGGTGAATAAATCTTTGAAATTTTTTAGTTTGATAGATTTGTGAGGAAACAAATAAATTACAAGTTCTTGATGGGTTCTTCCCACTGCAAATAAATGAACTTATTTTTAGTTGCATATATGATGAATGTTAAAAGCCAACAATCAAATTATCAATAGATATTATATCACGGACAAGAGAAAATCTGTGGATGCTGGAAGTCTGGGCACAAAATGCTGGAGGAACTCAGCAGGCCAGGCAGCATCTATGGAAAAGAGTAAACAGTCAAAAGTCTCAGCCCGAAACATCGGCAATACTCTTTTCCGTAGACGCTGCCTGGCCTGCTGTGTTCCTCTAGCGTTTTGTGTCTGTTGAATAGATAGTTCATCCTTTGACTTCATAAGTTTTCAGTCATCCTTGAGCAGAAGTCAGGATCTGGTGTACCAAAGCATTTTCCTAACGAAGCTTCCCAATCTGCCACCTTTAGATTGTAGTGCCAGCTTCATGTCAGCTCTATCGGATTTTGGCTGTGCTTCTCCATTCATTTTCTTAGTCACTGCAAGCATAAGCATATTGCAAAAAACACGCATTTGCTACACAACTATTTCTCTTTTTGAAGGACACAAATGCTTTTCATTTTGGCCAGTGTTATCTCGTTGAACCTTGTCCTGGTATATCTTTCACCTGTGAACCTTGATGGCCAACATAGATCAGCATGTATTTACCCCATTCTTGTTAAATATGCATCCCATTTAGTAAGTAATCAGCTGCAAGTATGAACAAAACCGTTCTTACTGCTCACAAGCAAAAGTACCTCCAAAAGGAGTGATGCCTTTATGGAAAAGCAATTGTTTCAATGTATTGAATAACCACAATAGAGTTGCCTTCATTGTTGTAGAAGTCCTGCTTCCAATCTGAATTGTGTGATTACTATGGCATTATGATGGTTACCATAACTGAAGCTTATGAAGAGAGTTTACCAACAAAATGGACATGGAGCTACCTATTCTAAATCTGGCATTTTATTCAGCCTTGCTTAGCTTTCCATTTTTCCCCCCTAGGAAGCGAACTTGACAAAACTGAAGACAGCTATACAGGTCAAAGTTGCAGAGGAACCTTTAGCTGAATTCTGGTTCAAGCTTATTGAACAAGTTATAGAAGAATGCAGGTAAAATGAGAAGAATTTGCCCAACATCATGAAAGTAACTTCTGTTGTAGCTAATTCCAGATGGCTGTGCTGTCTTCTAATGGGAAATTGCTAAAATGTGATTGCAGAATATTACAAGGATATGAGATAAAATTTAGCATATAAATACAATCTTTCCATTGTCATCCATGTCCGACTAAATGTAAAAATCTGAAATCATGGGGCCACAACTGATGACGTGTTTCAATTTCAGTGCATCCTCCAGCAACTTCAGTGAGTGACTTATGATGGAATGCCCTATGTAGTTGTTAATTGAACTGCATAAAATTTATTGAGCTAACTGATACTTTGATTCAATAAATTTTGGTTTGGAGTTGGCAACAATAAATAAAACTGCATTCATTTAAGTGATTAGCTGGAATAACCTTTGGAAATGCTGACCAATTGTGAGAAGCTTCAAACTCTTGACTTACTGGAAGCACCAAAAAAGGGAGGATTTTCTTTCTACAAAAAAAATAGCTAAGAGCAGATTTTCCGGAAGTCATGTTATATTTAAAATTCATTGACATTCATTTGAAGCAAATATAATTTAGTAATTGTATAGATTTACATTATTACTAATATTGAAATTCAATTTTCTGGAATAAGTTTGTTACTTCAAATCACGACTTTTTTTTAATATAAACTCCAAACATCAAGCGCCAGTTATTTTCTGACTTTTAACATTTCAGTTGACATTTTCCTTATCGTGAGTTTTATATTTTTCTCTCTCCTGATTTCAGCCAGCCTGTGCCAACTATTGAAGGTAAACCTAATGTAACACAGCTTGACTTGCAAATCCACAAGATGCGTAAAAAGGTCCTAGAATCCATTGTTGAATCTGCAACGGCCTTGCGAAATGAGGCAAGTGATCCCAAGGAAACAATTGCTGATATTGAAGGTTGGCTGGAGAACCTTAAATCGTTGGCTGAAGAGGTTAGTGCTCAGATTTGCAATTTCTTGTATTCTCTTCCACCTTCATATCTGCACTGTTTATTCTAATGTTCATGGTTTACAGTTATTAGTATGGATAATATTGATATTTAACTGTAAACTAACACTACAGTAGTATTTTCCTGTGACTTTAAAAGTTTTTCAAATATCATGTTTCAAAGAAGTACTATCAAATAAAATTCAATATCAAAGGAGTTGAAGAGAGAATGGAAAACTTAAAGCTCGTACAAAGAGTGAGGCTTAAGGTGTGGGTTGGGACAGTGTTGCAGTGGTGCGATTTATTGAGGGAACTACAAAGCAAAGAATTAGGTATTCCAAAATATGTTTCTCAGTGAAATAGTTAAAATTTGGAGATTTAAGGATAAATGTCGAGTGAGCAGTTGACTGTTATTGAGGAGTAGGTTATTTCTGATCGGCACTGACTGTCGTCTCCTGTTGAGGAAGTCAAGGATCCAGTTGCAGAAGGAGATACAGAGGCCAAGTGATGATTAATTCTCTACCCCCCCCCCCCACCATTCGTTCCTTTGAGTATAGAATTTAGAACTATATTTCCGTTTGTGGCAGAGTGCATTTTATCATAACAGGAAAAATCAAATTCTGCAAATATTCAGCTGGCATCTGTGGATAGGAAAATGGTTAATATTTCAGTCTGAAGACTTTGTCCCAACTGTAGAGGGGTGAATAGAGGTTCCTTAAACTCTGTGAATGGAGGGGTGGGCAGGGCTGCCCCTGACAAGGTAAAACCTGGTGACCCCATCGTAGACAAATGCACTCAGCCCACCCTTCTAGCAGCTATCCAGTTTCTTTTTCCCCTCTTCCCAGTTCTTCCAAAGAGTGTTCAACTGGAACTGTTAACTCTTTCTCTTCCCATAGGTGCAGCTTGGTGTTCTCAGCATATTCTGTTATTACTCTAGATCTGCAGCATCTGTAGTATTTTTGTTCTTTATCATATCCACGTTCTGCTTAAGTTACTCGATGCTGAATTGGAATCGATGGGCCTTGTTTCATTTAATTTCAAGTTAAATTACACCACTGGAATTACTTTGCTACACAGTGGTAACAGCTTTATCACTGCGATGTATGTAATAATACTGCATTTATTGGGGAAAATGGGTATCCCTAATATTCATTATACAAATTATAATCTCTGCTATCAAACAGGAGTTTTGAATTGGTCATTGTCAATACACGTTATGTGAGTTAGAAAACCAGCCAATTCATGTCACTGACAGGATATATCAAATCAAGTTTAATTTTTCTGTGCCAAGCATGCACAATTGTATAAATATTTCGCAGGTGCTGAGACAGGTTTTTGACTTTTAGTCAGTAAAATCTTCATTGCAACTCTCTGTAATTGCTAAATAAGCATAGACCTGGGTTTGAGTTTGGAACCTTGTTCTTCAGATAATACAGGTTGAGTATCGTAAGGTTGTTATAAGCCGGGGGTGGTAATAGGGACAAGCTCCCGCTACTGATGGAATGCTCCCAATGACGTGCACGTTAAATAGCCTCTGACAACCGAGTCCAGCTCCTGGCCTTCACGTGTGGCTTAGCTACTAAACCCGGCGGAACCATTTCTAGTGACAGGAGAAGGGACAATGGTGGGTTACTGGCACATTAAAACCAGTTGCTTCGGGCAGATGGGGCACATCAGTCATGGTTGGCAGCTCTTCTAGAAGGGAAAACTCTGCTGCCTTGCAGCTATACCCACTTATGGGGAAAGCTTCAGGAGTAAACCCCAAGGGAAAAATCTGGAGCTGGAGACCCTAAGGCAGTCCTACATTGAGTTCAATGCTGACTGGCAACTCCTGGGACAGTGCTGGTACCAAACTGTTCCAGTCTCTGTCATTCCTTTGGGTTCTTCAGATGCATGGAGGGGGGGAGCTTGCTACACGGGCAACAGTTTGCTCTCCATATCGCACTGCCCAGGCTTGGACACCTAGACAGCCAGGACGCAATATCCATGGTCAGCTCTGATCGATGGAAGCCTTCACCTCAGCTCACAGATTGCGCACTCCTTATCCGAAATTCCAAAATCCAATGTATTTATTTATTTTGGAGTATTGACGTGATGTCATAAAAGGAAAATTCCACGAGGTGCTGGGAAGGTTCCCAGTTAATGCGTAGGTCTCTGCACACCCCAGACAGTTCTGAGAAGTGACCTCACATATGTAATGAAAGGAAGTTGATGAAAAATAGAAAAACACTCCGTGGAGTGAAAAATGAAGATCTCACTTGTGTATCAGTGAACATAGGCTGTTTAGTGCTAGGCTGATCATGAAACAAATGAAGATCTATCATGTCGAACTGAAAATTGAAGGTAACTCTAAATTTTCAGCAGGCTGATTGCAAAAATTTAAGAAAAGGCACAGCATTAAATAGTTAAATTGTCTGCTGATCACAAAAATCTAGTACCAGAAAAGTCTATGATGATGATTGCTTTTATACTTTACGTAAAACCTTAAAAAAACAATATATATAGTGTACTGAAACCTTACAGCATTGTAAGTGGAGACTGAATGCCAGCTGTGCAACAGCTGATTCAGGTACTCTCCTTTCTGCTGTGCAACACATGACCTTTTCGCGTACTGATATAGTAATGGCATGTGGAAATTTTTACTATTAAGTACGTATGTGTGATGAATAAATTAAAACAAACTGCTTACCGGTAGCACGTAAATTCGGAATCAGAAATGATGGTGATTCCTAGCTATCTCATTATAATCCAAAATCCCAAACACTTCCTGCCCCAAGTATTTGGGATAAGTGGTACTCAACCAGTATAGGTTTGTGTTGGCCATATTGCTCCACTAACATACTTGCAGAGCTTAGAACTAGAAGGGTCCTCTTGACAGAATAAATGGTAAAGATCTTCCTGTTGTTCTCACAGCCACAAAACAGCATGCCTGATATCATCATCTCAATGATATGTGATGAGAAACGAGTTGCTTTTGCACGAATTCCAGCTCATGAGCTGCTTTACTCAACTACAAGCGAAGAAGCCTGCGGCAGATTCTGTGGCAAGACACAGACCATATTCTTGAAGGTAGACTTGAGTGTTGTACCTGGCACTAATATCGTAACTTCCTAATTTTATGATTTAAATTTGTTTTTTAATTGTAATTTTATTTGCTTTTATTTTGTAAAACCTTTCTGGAACTCATTTTGATATCATGTTCCTGAGATCTGACCTAATAGTATAAATCATATTGAAATATTCTATACATATTTTCACTTCTTCAATGGAGTAAGTTGTAATTTGTGAGATGTGGGCATTATTGTGAAACAGTTCAATTTTCCAATTTAAATTGCCTTTGAGAAGTTGCTGGAGTGGAGTGTCTTCAAACACCACTATCAATGCAATTAAGGGCTCCTATGGATAGTTCTCCATAATTTTAACTATAAATAATGAGATGGTAATACATTTCCAATTAGAGTGCACTACTTAGAGAAGGACGTGTTCACATGTTTTTCTAAATTGTAGCGTTATATGTTTTCAGAATCAGGTTTATTATCAGTGGCATGTGATGTGAAATTTGTTAACTTAGCAGCAGCAGTTCAATGCAATACATAATCTAGCAGAGAGAAAAAAAATTAAATAAAACATAATAAATAAACAAGTAAATCAATTATGTATATTGAATAGATTTTTTAAAACTTGCAAAAACAGAAATACTGTATATTTTTTTAAAAAGTGCCCAAATCTTCAATAACCATTTAGGAATTGGATGGCAGAGGGGAAGAAGCTGTTCCTGAATTGCTCAGTGTGTGCCTTCAGGCTTCTGTACCTCCTACCTGATGGTAACAGGGAGAAAAGGGCATGCCCTGGGTGCTGGAGGTCCTTAGTAATGGACGCTCTGAAGAAAGCTCTGCAAAATGGCTGCAGTTTAACTTGAGCTCAATGCGTTAACGTGCATTGTTTTGCCGCGGCAGGATGCACTGATATTAATTATTCAGTTTCTGTTTAATGTTGATATTAAATAAGGTAAAACTGAACACTTTGGCAATTTGGAACCCAAGTGCTGCTTTAGTTTACCATTCAAACCTTATTTAGTACCAATAGAGTTCCTGCTAACAAAAGTGACTATTAAGCAAAGCCAAAATATTCCTGTTCTCCACCCCCCCCCTTTGAATTTCTTGAAATTATGCCACTGGTTGCCTGAAATAGTGCCTTAGAATTTCTGCAGTGTTGTTTTGCCATAGTTGTAGTGGATACTTGAGGTGGTTGAAATAATCATTGTGCTTTAAATCTGTTATCAGGTTGGAAAAGTTTTATGACTTGTACCTAATTCAGTCATCTTTTTTGTTCCTTCTGAAGTTAATAACATTGACAAAGCATTATTCCTTGGGTACTTGAACAGTCTCTAAACAGTATTTACTTCCTGAGAGTTTGGACAAATGGGATGTGGGTGTTCTTAATAGTTGAGCTCATCAAATGGTGATGTCCTCAAACTATTTAGTCAGACCAGAGCATTGTAACCCTGCCATATGCAGATGAATATTAATAATTAATATATTTATAATTATATTTTATAGTTAAATAGTGGATAATTAAGCTACAACAAGGAGAACTGATTTGTGCATGTTACGATTCTCAATGGCAGAATAAAGTGAATGAGTGCCAAAGAGGAGGCTAAACTGTTCATGATAGTATTGGCCAGGACTGTTGAGTAGGTGATGCATTTTGTCTTCCAGACAGACAGGGGTTCCCAACTTTTTTATGCCATGGACCTGTACCATTATCCAAGTGGTCCATGGACCCCAAGTTGAGAACCCTTGGTCCAGGCAAAATTTGCAAAGGCAAATCCAAATTGGCTAAAGAACAAAGTCAAAATCTCTGAACACTTGAGAGAACAAAACTGGAAGGACCATTTACTGACCCAGCTGTCAAAGAAACACAAAATACCAGTACACAGTAGGACAAGTTGCACCCACAAGGAGAGACACTAAATCAATACTTCAGGTTAAAGACCCTTAATTGGATTTGGAAAAGGGTGAAAATAAATGTTTAAGGTTGCGGGGGGGGGGGTAAGTGGAGAGGATAGATTAAGGTTCAGAACAAATAACAAGGTGACAGTTGCTTTAAAATATTTCATGGTGACAAAACTTACAAAGCAATTTAAAGAGCAGGTAGAACTGCATCAATGGAAAAAAGTAGTTGCCCAATGTTATGAATTTCAGCATTTCATCTGTAGGGCTTCCACATACTTGGATTAAAGATGAAGTGCCAAACCTTGTTTGCATTCATTTGAGGCAATGTAGGCGGTTGGTCAAAGAAGGAGTGGGACAGAGAATTGGTGACCGGAAGCTTGGGATTGCTCTTGCAGACTGAATGGAGATGTTCCAAAACATGATCATCTAGTCTGCATTTGATCAAATTGTGAGCTGTGAATGCAAATAGTAAACTTGGGGAAGTGCAAGTGAATGGATCCATGAATGATGGGAAAGAAAGAGGTAAAAAGGAAGGTACTTCCCTGTCGTTTCAGTGGAGTATGAAACAGTAAGGAAGATGTTGGTGAAATTGGCGAAGTTATTGTCGATTTGGAAGGGAAGGGTGAGAGAAACCATGAAGTAGGTTAAAAGTCAGCACCGCATCATGGGCTGAAGGGCCAAATTGTGTCGTACTATTCAATGTTGCTCTGCCTGGAAGGGTGAGGGCAACAGATCTCAATCCATCTGGTCCAATATATAAATCATCCAAGCATCAATGGTTTCCGGTTAAAGGTGACGTGGTGAAGCCCAGTGACTACTTGTGGCAAACAAAATGAAGAATACAACTAAATACTTTATTAATAACACTCACACACACCTTCCACTGATTCCCCTTCCCTCACTGCTCCAATCTGCCCTCCAACCCTTACACTCCTATCAAATTTCATCATTTTCCAGCCGTTTGTTGCCTCCACCTATCACGTCCCAGCTTCTGTTGCTAGTTCCATTCTGCCCTTCTTCCACTGTCTCCCTCACTCACCTGGATCTACCTATCACTTGCCATCTCTTTCTCCACCCTTCCCTACACCTCTTTATATTCCCTAACCCCACCCCCCATCCAGGCCTTGATCTGAAACATCAACTGTCCATTTCCCTCCATGGATGCTGCCTGAGGGTTAATCCACCATCTTGTTTGTTGCTCCGTATTCCAGTATCTGCGGTCTCTTGTGTCTATACAGTAAAAGCATCTATAGGGTTTGGTGGTTGATGGCTGTTCAAAAACAGTAGCTAATCAAGAATCAAGTGTGCTCTCCATCGATCGACAGCTTTAGCCTTATCAATTTAAGAGCAATGAAAAGTAGTCTTTGGCATTATTCACCAATGAGCATTCAGCATTACCCAGCAAACAAGACAACAATACTTGCTGGCTGTACAGAAACAACAAAGCAACATTTCTCAAGGATTTAATAGGTTGGGAGCTGATGGTTGTTTCTGTGGCTGCAGATGTTATTCCAGGAAGGAGTAGCTTCCCCGATGCCATGTTCAAGGATAGGCGGTGCAGTTGAGAACATTAACACTCTACCTTATCAGTGTGTTTACAGGAAAGAAGGATAAAGGTTCTACAGTTTAATTACAGGGAGGATATTGCAAATGACTGCAAGGCTGAAGTGATGCTGATGAATGGGTGGGCTTTGGATTCAAGGCTACTGATAGCCTGTTGCCTAACAGAACAGTTTGGTTTGGCAAAACCAATGGATAGAAATTCATCCTTTTGTCACTTGCATTAAACATGCTTGTTCTACCTCTTCACAGTTTGATTTCACTTGCATCAATCGAAATCTTGTATTACCTGCAGTCTGTATTATATTACAAGTTTATTGTAAATGACTGTGATTGTTTCTGTCCGAAAGGGTTACATCTAATTTCTTTGATTTGCTACCATAACACATAATGTACTGGTCATCAGATTGATTTTTGTACACTGATACAACTTAAAGAGGAATTAACCTTTAGACTTGGTTATTTGTGATTCTGAATGTCTGATTTCACTGAAGAATATTTGGTCTAATCCTTCTGTTCTCTCTGCTAGTACATAGAAGACAAAAGCAAAAATTATAAAGTACCAACTCAGCTGCGTGTTCGCTTTTGGCTTGGCCTTTCAACTGTGGAGAATAAATTCAGCAGCTTTGCTGAAGGAACTTTCAGTGTATTTTCAGAATTGGTAAGCGAGAAGTGCATTTGAATTTTGCTTGTAAAACCAGAAAGCCAGAGATTCGCAACAGGTCAGGATCCATCTGCAGACAGGAAGACAAATTAGTGTTGCAGTTCACAGTTGTTTTATGATGAGAGGTGACTTGAACTGGATAGATTCAGAGACAGATTTGACAGGGTGGATATGGAAAAGATAATTCTGCTTGTGGGAGGAGAGAGAGTCATTTTAAAAATCAGTCGGCATTTCAGGCCAGGATGAGCCAAGAGGGGATGGGAGTAGTTTCTACGAGATTGTGAGTCTTTGAATATTTGTAGTGGATATTTAGATGAGGTAAGAGACTGAATTGCTGGTGGACAGGAATGTGGTGTTGAAGCAACACTTGAGTCAGCACTAAATGGTGAAGCAAAGGGACAAAAGTTTGCAGGAGAGCCAGGCTATAATACTTATACGCTCAGTGGCCACATTATTAGGTGCACCTGGACACATCACTAATGCAAATATCTAATCAGCCAATCATGTGGCAGCAGTTCAATGCACAAAATCAGGTCAAGAGGTTCAGTTGCTATTCAGACCAAACATCAGAATAGGGAAGAAATGTGAGCGAAGTGACCTTGACTGTGGAATGATTGCTGGTGCCAGACAGGGTGATTTGAATATCATAGAAACTGCTGATCTCCTGGAATTTTCATGCACAACAGTCTTTAGAATTTGTAGAGAATGGTGCAAAAAAAAACAAAATACTTTCAATGAGCCGCAGTTCTGTGGGTAAAATGCCTTGTTAATGAGAGGGGTCAGAGAAGAATGGCCAGACCTGCTCAAGCTGACAGGAAGGCGACAATAACTCAAATAACCACATGACAGATGGATTATTGGATTCAATTGTTCTATGGCAGACATTTAAATTTATTTTCTTAGCCACCAGGGTGAATAACAAATGTCTCAGGTAAATATACTGTGCATTGAAGGCAGTGATCTAAACTTCTTGCAACAGTGAAATTTGTTTGGTCAGATGAACTTTGGCATGACTTTCCACAAAGACTTTTGATTGACTGTTGAAGGCCCTGGTCAAGTTAATGAAGACCATGCAAATCTCATCTGTCTAGATGCAGAAATTGGTGCTTGTGGTGATCTGAAGTCTTAATGGAACTCAAAGTACTTCCATTGAAAAGTGAAACAGATGATTCAGGAAGGCCTTGGCAGGTATCTCTCGGTGACACCTCCAACTTTCAAATTTGGCCTTTTTAGTATGTTGGTGAATAATGTGATTTATGATGTCTTGATCAAAGTGCTGTGGTTATGCTGTTATTGCTAATGTCTTTCCTCCCTTGCGAAATGTGGTTTTCAACATGTTTTTGACACTGATGGGAGTAACTAAGATGCTTCTTCCCAGTAGATGGAAGAAGAATTAAAATGCAGATTTGTAGTGGTCTGGTTCATTCAGATGCTATCCTTAATACATTTTGGTCATCAATTTTAATATTTCTGGAGTTCAATTTTTTTGGTTAACATGTACTACTGGTTATGAAGTAACATCTTTAATGTTAAAAATGTTTAATTTTAATTCCTCTCGCTGAATGATTGTTGCCCACACCAAATGCCTCAAATGTACACTAAATTTGTACAACATTGAGTCACTACACATCTGTGCCTTTAAGGCCTGATTTGTCCTCTCTTGTGTATGCATGCAGTATGAAAACCAAATGCAGATACTAGGCAAATGGGGCACCAGTGGACTTGTGGGACGCCACAAGTTTTCCGATGTGACTGGTAAAATAAAACTGAAGAAAGAGAACTTTATGCCCCCAAAAGGCTGGGAGTGGAAAGGTGACTGGTTTGTTGATCCGGAAAGAAGGTCAGACTTTTATCAATTTAAATTAACTTCAAAGCTATTGAATGTAATGTGGTTGAAATATAGCAATAATTTGCAGAAAAGTTGAAATGTTTTGCCCTCTACCTGCACTCTCTGAACAAATGATCCTTCTGTGTATGATATATTTAAATGTTTAAGGTAGATAATCTTTAATCATTTTCTCAAACAAAAGCAGGATGTCTGTCTGCACTCTCAGCAAAATTTTGTATTTGTTCAAGAATGTGGAATGATTAGTGCTGTAGGAAGCTGTTCGGCCTATCATGCCTGTGACAGCTTTTATTAGAAAAGCTCCCTAAAATGAGATTCAGATCTATTTCTCACATGTATGTTGAAACGTGTCACTTGATTAACAACCAAGGATGCGCTGGGGGCAACTTGCAAGTGTTGTCACCCATTCCTCGCTTCACTGACTTGCTCATTCCATCAATTAGTCACTGCACACGGTCTTCAGAATCCGTGTCAAAGTTCACACTTGTCCTTAATGAGCCACACCCCTCCAAGTACTCACTTTCCACCGTTATGTAACACATATGGATTCTTAAACACGCAGTTTAGGTAGGCACGTGGATAGTAGAAAAATGGGGGGCTATGTAGGAGGGGAGGGCTAGATTGATCTTGGAGTCCGTTAAAATGTCGGCACAGTATCGTGGGTTGAAGGGCCTGTGCCTTAGCATTCTATGTTCTGTGTCTCCCCTAGTCGTTAACATTCTCCTCCACACTTCCATTCCCACCTTGTTTAGTATTGTGGCAAACCTGAAGTGTAGACGCATCACCTAAATTGTTGATACAGTATATAAATTGCAGAAAGCTTGAGCTGAAGCATCAGATTCCCCCAGGATCTTGTTAGTTGCAGGCTTCCAACCGCAGAATAATCCATTCATTCCTGCTGTTTGCTTGATCTGACAAGCAACTCCATCCACACCTCTGCCCCCCGCCAGTTCAAAATGTGCTAACCTTAATGATTAGCCTCCTGTGGGGAACTTTATTGAAAGCTTTATGAAAATCCAAATGTACCACATTCGCAGGTTCCTCGTCTTCTATTCTGGTTCTCTCTGGTATTTACAGCCCAGAACTAATCATGTGTGACCTTTACCTTCCACTCATATTGATGGCCAAATGCTTTCACTGTAATTTCAGCATGAAACACAATTTTAGGATTTAATCTCTGAGATGCAAGCTTGTAAGAAGTTGTTCCAGATAGCTTTCTGCAAACTGCACTATTTACATCCTTTGACAAAATTGGGGAAAATAACTTGCGATGACAATGTAACCTGCACATGGCTCAGATTGTTTAGTCACAAATGTCCTTTTAAGTGGAGTCAAAGTTGCCTTTAAATGGGAGCAAACTTGGCAATCTATCTGGCGCATAGAAAACAAATTTTAGAGTGAATTATAATTAAATGTTTTAATTTGTTTCACATGCAACATTAATGGTATTTTCCAAACTTTATAATATTTTTTCAAATATTTTTGTGCTTTAAACTTCATCATGAATATTTTAACGAAGCTCAGAACTGCTGGATGCCAGGAATTTCCGTTACCTGACTTTAGTCCTTTCTGAATTTTGTTTTTTCTGCAACTATGCCCTCTAGGTCTGGATTCTCATGTGATGAAGGATACTTTCAGCATTAACTATGGCTTGTCCCCTAGGAATCTTGTCTTCTAAAGAAACAATATCATTCTCCTTAACTCCAGCGACATTGCCTTATGGGGCATTTCCTCCATAGCTGATGTTATACGATTGACCCTTCTCTGTTCTGCCTCCAATTAAGTATCTTGAAATAAGGGGACCAAATTTCTTTCTATATTCTAGGTGTGGTCTTGCTGGTGCTTTGCCCACTGGAGTAAGGCTTCTGAAGCCTCTGTTGATCAGGTTCTACCATGGATGTTGTGTCCTAGCTGTCTAAGGCAGTACAATATGGAGAGCAAGTTGTTGCCCATATATCAAGCTCCCCCTCTCCACGCATCTGACGAACCCAAAGGAACGGCAGAGACCAATACAGTCTGGCACTAGCAGCATCGCAGGAGTTGCCAGTCAGCATTGAACTCATTGTAGGACTGCCTCAGGGACTCCAGCTCTGGATTTTTTCCCCTCTCGGTTTACCCCCAAAGCCTTCCCTATAAGTGGGTATAGCCGCAAGGCAGCAGAAGTTTGTAATCAGAGTTTTCCTTCTAGGTGAGCTGCCAACCACAGCTGGCAAACCCCGTCTGCCTGAAGCCACTGGTTTTAAACCGCCAGTAAACCTGCCTTTATCCCTTCTCCTGTCAGTAGAAACGTTTCCACCAGGCTTCATAACTAAGCCACACGTGAAGGCCAGCAGCTGGACTTGGTTGTCAGAGGCTATCTGAGGCGCACGCTATTGGGAGCATTTAATAGGTAGTGGGAGCTTGTCCTCATTACCACCTCCAGCTATGACAACCTTAAGGAACCAGTAGTAAGGCTTCACTACTTCTAAATTCCAGTGCCCACCCTTGAAATTAGGACCATGGTTCCAGTAGCTTTGCATATTATCTGCTGCACTTGTGTGCTGACGTCAAATTCCATGCGCAATAAGCCCCAAATCATTTATTCTGCTGCTTTCTGTGGATTTTCCCTCTATTTCACGAATACTATTCTTGCACCCAAACTGAGTGCTTTTGCGATTTTTTTTTTCCACATTATGCACCATTTGGCAATTCTTTGCCTGTTCGTTTAACTTGTTTGTGATCTGTTAGTATCCTGCTCGATTCTCCGGCTTTCCTATTTTCTTTCTGTCATCCATAAGCATGCTGACTGTGCCAAATCTTCCTTTCTCCAAGTCAGTAAGACAAAATGTGATCAGTTGCCTTTCCAGAATCGGCTCCTCCCGCATCTCAATAGTCATGGGTTAGCAACTTGAAAAATGAGCCCTTCTCTCCTTACCGCCTGTGAGCCAATACTCTCTTCATGCTAATATTGTATTCGCATCAGGAGATCCTACCTTGTGACTTGTATGAGGCACATTGTAGAATGTGTTCTGGAATTGAAATGCATCTATATACACTGGCTAAAAAATTCTTAAACCCTTAAGTTTATCAGTTGTGATTCCCAACCCCCTTCCTGAAGCCATGCTGATTATGCTTGTTCAGATTATGATTCCCTAATTGTGCTGCTATGAGTTAACTATTGTTAGAATTGACCATTGTTAGGCTAAACTACCTAGAGTTGCCCACTTTTTCCCTCGTGCTTTGAATGAGGATTTCATATCGCCAGTTTTCCAATCCTCAGACCGGAGTAAGAAATAGAAAGTGAATGATGGAGCTCCAAGGTGTGGGTTTGAGCAAAGGGACCTGGGAATATAGATCCCTAATTCCTCGCAAGTGGCATCACAGATAGATAAGGCCGCAAAGAGGTTTTGGCACATTGGGCTTCATAAATCAAAGACATTGAGTGCAGGAAGTTGTATAAGATGTTGAGACCAAATTTGGAGTATTGCGTGCAGTTCTGGTCACCAGCCTACAGGAAAGGTATCAATAAGCTTGAAGGGGTGTGGGGAAACTTTACAAGGTTGGTGTTGGGACTTGAGGACTTGAGTTACAGGGAAAGGTTGAATACTTTAGGGCTTTATTACCTGGAGCACAGGAAAATGAGAAGAGACCTTACCAAGATAGACCAAATTGTGAGAGGTGTCAATGGGGTGAACATGTACAGGCTTTTCCTCTCAGTTTGGGTGAGACTGTCACTAGAGGTCATGTGTTTAAATTTCAAAGTTCAGAATAAATTTATTATCAAAGTACATAAATGTCACCATACACAACTCTGAGATTCATTTTCTTGTGGGCATGCTCGAAAAAATTTCTTGTAGTGGTTTAGGATGAAAGGTGACATATTTAAGGAGCATCTGAAAGGGGATCTTCTTCATTCAGAGAGTGTTGCAAGTGTCAGATGAGTTGCCAGCAGAAGTGGTAGATGTGACTTCAGCTGTAACACAAGAGAAGTTTGGATGGATACATAGATTAGAGGGGTAAGGAGGGCCACGTTCCAGGTGCAGAAAGCTAGCACGAGGCTAAATGGGCTGAAGGACCTGTTCCTGCGCTTCAGTATTCTGTGACTCCGGTACTTCCAAAAAACTAAGGATTTTTTTTTAAGCTTTCACAATCTCAATAGCCATGGCCCGGATACAAACCTTCTGGCCTGGGGACTTGTGGGGCTTCAGCCCCGTTAGTTGCCTGATACCACTACCATCTCTGGAGAAATTATGTTGAACCCTTGGTCTTTGTTTTGTTTCCCATCCCTCGCCCCTAAATGGTCAGTGATTATTGCGCCAGGACACTGTGATGTTCTTTCTGTCTGCTATATACGTATGTGACTCTGTGGTTAAGCTCTGCCATCTCTTGCTCATGATCAGTGAATCTGAAGAGCTGTCTGTTGACTTCAGGAGAAGAGTGAAGGTGCACTAGTTTACACTGGGGGATCGACAGTAAAGAGTGTCAGCAGCTTTGAGTTCCTGCATGTTAAACTATCTAACGTGTTCTTCACTCAGTGCACAGAAGCAAACATAAAGAAAGTGTGCCAGTGTTTTAAAAGGTTAAGGAGGTTCAACGTCATCAAGCACTCTATCTACCCTCTACAGATGTGCAGTTGAAAAGCAGTGTTGATTTACATCATGGTATGGTACAGCAATTCAAATGCACAGGAATATAGGGGAGTGGATTCAGCCCAATACATCATGGGCATATCCCTCTCTGCCGTCAGCATTACCTGCAGGAGGCACTGCCTGAAGTGCTGTTGTCAAAGATCCCACCACTGCCATTTCCTCGCAGCTACCATCGGCCTGAAGTCCCACACCATCAAGTTCCAGAACAACTCCTTTCCTTCATCCACTCAGTTCTTCAACCAGCTGGCCTGACCCTTGTCACTACAGCTCAGTAACACTATGGCCAACTTTGGTTTCCTTGCACTAAAATGGACTTTTTTTTAAACAAAACACAATTGGCGGAGAAAAGATCATGTAGGATTTGTTGCTGTAGTGAATATTGCTTGTATAATGCAATATCAGAATTGGGTTGATCATGAAATTCATTGTGACAACAGTATGGTGGAAGAGATAATACTATAAGTTAGAATTAAAAACTAAAATAAACAGTGTAAAGAGGAATAGTGTAGTGTTCATGGATGGTTCAGAAATCTGATGGTGGAGGGGAAGAAGCTGTTCCTGAATCATAGGGTGTGCATCTTCAAGCTGCTGTACCTCTTCCCTGATGGTAGCAATAAAAAGAGGGCATGTCCCACATGGTGAGGGTTCTTAATGATGGATGCTGCCTTTTGGCGATGTCCTCAATGGTGGGAAAGCTTGCGAGTGTGTTGGGAGTTGGCAGAGTCCACAGCCATCCAGAGCTTTTCTCGATCCCGTCTGTCTGAGCCTCCAGACCAGACAGAATACTCACCACAGTCCTTCTGTAGAAATTTGCTAGAGTCTTCAGTGACAAACTAAATTTCCTCAAACTCATCATGAATTTTAGAAAATGGCATGACTTCTTTGTGATTGCATCAAACTGTTGGGCCCAGATCCCCTGAGATATTAATGCTCTGGAGCTTAAAGCTGTTCAGCCTTTCTCCTGTGTGTGTTTTCTTCTGACTTCCCCTTCCTGAAGTCCACTATCAATGTGCCTATGATGTTGCTGCGAGTAAGGCTTTCACTGCACCTGTGCATACAGGTACTTGTACGTCTGACAACAAACTCCACTTGGGCTTTGACATTTTCCACTTCCTGTGACTGCACTTAATTTCTGACCAGAGGAGGGCACTCACTAACTGGGCTTTGTTGGCCAGTGTTTGAGTTATGTGTAGATTGAAACTACTGTTGATACCAGTGTACTGCCAGCTGGTGGCAGCAAACAACAAGGTGCACTACAGCAAGAGCCACTGGTACTTCTCTTGTCACTTCTGTGTAATCGTTTTCATTTATCTCCCTCTTTCAAGATATCCAGGTCAGCTTGGCACATTTAATGATATCCTCCCCAGATTTAGCAGTGTGTCTGAAAGCAAGAGGATTTGCACTCATCATAAGAAATCAAAAAATAAACTCAGCAGCTTAAAACTGTCAACTTGATTTTCAATGTTGGGGCAATTGCTAGGGAACGATGGGATCAAAAGTTAAGTCACTTTTACAAGTGTGGAATAATAAAGAAAATCCAGCGGGAATATTTTATGGGCAAATCGTTCTTAATTGATTATCCTTTTTTTAAAAAACAAATCTGATTATTGCGATTAAAGTTGCATTAATTAATGCAAAGTTAAAATTCCTCATTCAACAAAACTGAAACTAATGGAAAAATTGGGTAGCAAGGCTATGGATATAAAAGTTACTACTGATTAGACATAATCATGGTAAGTTGTTATTTCTGGGCTACCGGAAATTTCCCAGACAGTGTTTCCCAAAGACTAGGACTGCTTTTTAGTTATGCACTCAGTGGCCACTTTTTTAGGTACACACGTACAACACATTAAGGCAAATATCTAATCAGCTAATCATATGGCAGCAACTGAAACGCATGAAAGCGTGCAGATATGGTCAAGGGGTT
This sequence comes from Mobula birostris, assembly GCF_030028105.1. Classification (NCBI taxonomy): domain Eukaryota; kingdom Metazoa; phylum Chordata; class Chondrichthyes; order Myliobatiformes; family Myliobatidae; genus Mobula; species Mobula birostris. Next base: position 38,121,223 of record NC_092390.1, read on the forward strand.
CAGTTGTTGTTTAAACCCAGCATCAGACTGGGGAAGCAATGTGATTATTGGAATTTGACCGTGGAATGATTGTTGGTGCCAGATGGGGTGGTTTGAGTATCTCAGATACTTCTGATCTCCTGGGATTTTCACGCAAAACAGTCTCTGGAGTTTGCAGAGAATGGTGATTAAAAATTTTTAAAAAACATCCAGTGAATGGCAGTTCTGTGGGCATGGCCAAAGTGGTTCAAGCTAAGGAAGGCGACATTAACACTAATAACCACAGATTACAGCGGTACTGTGCATTAGAGCATCTGCCAATGCATAACAATTTGAACCTTAAAGAGGATGAGCCACAGCAGCGGAAGGGAACACCGGGCTCCTCTCCCGTACCTAATAAAGTGGTTCATTAAGAGGCTCATCTGCTGTCTAACAGTGGGCTGAAAGGCGAAACTCCTACCCAGCATAAGGTGCTGAGGCAAGGCTTTCTTCAATATTTTGTTTTAATTTGTTTTGTTTTTTTTTCTGGAGCAATTACATTTTGGTAAATTTGCACTTCCTTCCTGCAATGACAGTGGTAGCCTTCAAACTCTTGTGTAGCACTGATTTTTACCAACCCCAAATGTGAGAGAGTTAAAATATTTTCCATTACTTGGCTCTTACTGATTTTAACCCCTTTTGCCAGGGTGAATTATCTGTTTGAAGTTTTTTTTTAAAAAAAGGGTAATTCTATGCCACAATAGAATTAATTAACTAGGGGATTTAAACCCAATAATGGAATTAATAGGCAAACCCAGTGAGGGGGAAAGTAAAACGGGAGACCATTTGCATTTCATACAGTATCAGCCATAATATAGCTTGGTTTACTTTTGTTAACAGCTTGCTAACAGAAGCTGATGCTGGTCACACAGAATTTATTGATGAAGTTTATGAAAATAACTCTCGCTATCCTGGAGCTGAATGGAAACTAGCAAAGGAGCCTTATACTGATGTGGTTTGTATTATAATATTGATTTTCCAATTAATAGAGTCTGAGAGCTGCTCTTCATAGTGTGCTCTCCAGTCGTAATCAAATAATATTTAGTAACCTTTATTATCTTAAAATTAAGCTCATTAATCATTCAGAGTTCAAATTTGAGTCTTCATTATAATGTAGGATGCTTGGAAATTCTACTGGTTTGGCTCAAGTTCCAGCAGGGTGCAAATTCCAACGTGCAAAAACTGTGCAAATAAAGTTCATTTGGTCTCTGTGTCACTTGTGTAATTTTAATGACTCAAATCCCATGAAATTTTCAACTTGATGATTTGAAAATATAATGCAAGATACAGGCATTATTTTAGCCATACAATATACTGAGCTGCCCTGGACAGTGTCAACGGGCTGGATGAGATACTTACATGAATAATACTAATATTTTGTAGCTATAACTTGAAAGCTTTCTTTCATTCGGATTACATTCCTTGTCTTGTCTTAATACCGCAGATGCTTCCTGCAGTTTGACCACTTGCAAACTGGATTCTGAAGTGCCTGTTCAGAACTACTGAAGCACTTATTGGTGCCCGGTGTAATACCTGCAAATCTTTTTCTGGCATTATGGTTGCTTTGAATTGTTTGCAAGTGATGAATACATTGTTCATTTGAAGTCCGCTCCAATTTATCAAACTAAAGCTGTTTCAAATCCTGATTCATTCACTAATCCTTAAATATTGCTTTTAATTTTGATTAATAGAATGGAGAAAAGAGTTCATCAAGAGAAGAGATTGACCCACCAGCTGGCTGGAAATGGATGGATAGATGGGCATATGATGTCAATCGAGCTGTAGATGAGCAGGGTAATTTACAATCTAGTGTTAGATTAATTATGTATGTTTGCATAGAGAGTGAGGAAGATAGCAGATGTTTCATTAGTTTATTGTACCAGGTACTTTTTGTAATTTCCTCCTATTTTAGTTAATTTGTAATTGGTGAAATTGTAGTTTAAAAAATGATTTTTATAGATCCAACCAAGGCAACACACACAAAATACTGGAGGAAAGTTCAAAGTAAATTTATTATCAAATTCAGTATCGTGCAAATGTCTTGGTCACATATCTATAGCCAGGGTGTCTGAAGACTTGCATGGTTCTGTATTTGCTAACGTGAAGCAGAGAACGCCTTTGTAAATGTGGCAGGAGCGAAGGAGGTGGAATTGGTGTGGGTGGAGTGCCATGGGAGGAGTGTGGGATAGGTGGCAGAGAAGGAGTGCCAGGTGCAGGGGGGCTTGGAGGAGGTGCAGACGCACCCAGGCCTGAGACACCAGGAAAGGTCATTAGATTCCAAACAATTGTTTTTTTGTTCTTTATAGAATGTGTCACTGATGCTTCCCACTCCCCTCCTATTTTCCCAACCATGATTCCCCTCTCCCTGTTGCCTCCCACTCTGTCTACATTAGAGACCCATATCAAAATCGGGCTTATCATCACTCACATGTCATGAAATTTGTTTTTTTTGTAGCAGCAGCAGTACAGTGCAATACATAAAATTACTACAGTACTGTGCAAGAGTCTTAGACACCCTAGCTATGTATATGTGGCTAAGGCTTTTGCCCTGTACTGTATATGTCACCATGTACTTCCCTAACATTTGTTTTCTTGTGGGCATACACAGTGAAAGACCACACCCAACAGGACAGAAAAACAACCACTGTGCAGATACAAAAGGAAAAAATAATAATAAATATATAAGCAATATCAAGAACATGAGATGAAGAGTCCTTGAAAGTGAGTCCATAGATTGTGGGGATATTTCAGTGATGGGGCAAGTGAAGCTATCCCCTCTGGTTCAAAAGCCTGCTGGTTGAATGATAAGAACTGTTGCTGATACCTCGACTGTTTATTCATTTCCGTAAATGCTGCCTGACCTGGCGAGTTCCTCCAGCATTTTGTATGTGCTGTTTGCACTTCTTTCTGTGATTCCTTTTGTTTAAAAAAAATGTGCAATTGAACAACTATTTTGTAGAGCCTTCTAGATATTAGAATAGTTTTTTTTAAAGTTCACCTTATGAAGGGTAACAGAAATTGCAGGATATTGTGGTATTTCCTACTGTGACAAAATTTGATTCTTTGATTTAGCTTGTGATGAATTTTATAATGGAATCTACTTATCATACTCTGTTGGAAAGAGTGAGGTACATATTCGGCAGTTTCCTTTAGCTTAATACTACTTTTCGTTGGATTTTCCAGTGTTTTAATAGATCTGTTTCCTGGTGTGTGTGGCTTGTGTAAATGGTTACTGCTTCATGGTTTTATAAAGAGTTTGATGAATTTTGTATTTGCACTACGATCTTTTTCTTTATTTTTATCTTTTCCACGCATTGCAGGTTGGGAATATGGAATAACCATTCCCCCAGATGAAAAACCCAGGTCCTGGGTTTCAACAGAAAAAATGTATCACACCCAGAGGCGCAGGCGCTGGGTGAGAAGACGCAAAAAGGACACACAGTCAAATGTGCTGTCAAGCAAGGTGTGTTGTAGCACTAAAACTATTTGAAGTTCACAAGCGGAGCAATGCCAAAGTTCCCTGTTTTGCTAAAGCTTGAGTAAGATCCTAAAATCGTGAATAATTTCTTTAAAAAAAATCTTTTTACATTATCTGCATTGATATAGTCTCTGATCCGTGCAGAATTTCTACCTGCGGTACATTGTAATATTTCAATAATATCAAATATTTTGAAGCAGGAATCAACCATTTATCAGCAGTATAGAAATAAGCTATCGATACCTGTAGCTGATGTACAGTATTTTTCTTTTGGCTGGGACTTGCTGCAAACTTCCAGGGCCCATCACCTGACCAGGATTCAGAAGGATGGGAATACGCGTCACTGATTGGCTGGAAGTTTCACATAAAGCAGCGGAAATCAGACACTTACAGACGCAGAAGATGGAGAAGAGAAATGGCACCAGCTGGGAAATTAGGGGCTGCTGCAATCTTCAAATTGGAAGGTGCTCTTGTAAGTACATTACCAATAAATTTTCAAACCAGGTACGACCACCTCTGTCTACGAAATCTGTCTGCTTCTGTTACTGCTTATTGGATAGGTAGCTTGTCCTCAGTAAGAGGATTAAATTGTGGCGTTCTTATTAAAATAATCTCTGACTTTTGCATTGTTATTTTAAATTTAGTATTAAAATTTCACTGCTCCCTTTTATGATTGTAGTCATAAAGTGGGGTTGTGAGGAAAATAAGCCTGTCACTTGTGTTTTTGTTCATTTTAAAGGCTCCATCTTCTGGTGAGAATGGTGACAAATCACCAACAGACTCTATATTTGGATCAAGTGCTCCTATGATCTCCTGTGTGTTCGAGCGTAAGTAAAATCTTACACTTCTGAAAGCCCTGCCAAAGAGGTATGTTCTGCCAAGGGGAGTGCAGGCTGGTCTCTTCCTGTGAAATTAATCACTGAAAGCTAATGCTTAACAAATTATTCAGACGTTAGTGTATTTTTTCACTTCTCCCCTGAGGCCAATGAATCATTGCCCAGCAATCCATCTTGCTGTCTTCCCAGTCTGTAGCAACATGTTAAAGCTACTGTGTTTGCCCCAGTGGATAAGGGATAAATGTTTGTATTTTAGTGCTATTCCAATTTTTTTGCTTGGGTTGATAGGAATTATCAGTTTTTCGGTAGTGATTACGACTCAAGTAGTTATTCTCCAAAACTTCAGGAATATATTGCTTGAAATGTTGTAAGATTGACAGTAGTTGTGAAGGAGGTGGTTTTGATAGTTTTATTGGCTAAGGTCGTGCATGCATACCATAAGAGTAATGCTTGTCTGAGGCAAATTTGCCCCAGTGTTACTGGGTAACCTCCAAGGCAATTGAATAATTGGCTGGGGGGAGGAGTTGAGGGGCTGGGTCTGGTGGTTGCAGATCAAAGTAATTTTCACTGGGGAAATGAGCAATCTGCAGACCAGAATACAGAATTAGCTCTCATCCAAATACTGTAGTGAGTTTTGAGAATTGTCATTGAGTTTAATTACAACAGTAGAGGCAGCAGGGATCAACAGTTCTTAAAAAAAAATATTCACAACCAGATTTGTGGCTGAATATGAAATAAATGGTTTGATATTGCTGCCACACAGAAATGTGAAATGACCCTCAATTTCTGGCAACACCTCATTCAAAGAGAGGTCTCCAGCAAAAGCACGGAAACCCAAAACACCTATTGCGGTCAGTAAAACTAGAACAGAAATCTACTATGAACCCTGATAGACAATGCCTGGTCCATAATTGTTCCTTGAGGAAATGCAGAGGATTCAGAGAAAAATCGCTTGCAGACCATAGATGCTTTCCAAAGGAGCAATAAATAGTTTCAAGTGTTGCACATTAACAGGCACTAAGCAAAAGACTAAAGCTATCATACACTGCACTGAGTGTGACAGTGACCACCAGCACATATCAGCACTTCATTCAGGATCAGCACCTTGGGCTACTACTGATTTCAGCACATACACAGCAGGGAGCTAGCTGAGCATCTATTAGATGTAGTTACTTTCTCATGCACTGAGATATGCAGGAAAGGCTTCCAAGGCAAGTCCTGCTCTAAAATTTGTCCAGTCAACGTCTGCCTGAAAGGACATCCTGAGCAAAAAATAAAGTCGTATGCGATGTTAAGTGATCAAAACAATGTGTCATTGGCAAAGTCAATATCCTTTGCCATCTTCAGTATTCAAAGTTCTCTTTCCACGTACGCTCTAAAGATGTGTTCTGGAACATCAGAAGCTTTTGGAAGTAGAGCCAGTAGATTTGTCATGGCATAAGTAGGAAGGGGGTCCACTGACCTTTGCCAACCCTCAGTGAGTGTGACCACATTCCCAACAACAGGGATGAAATCCCAACTTCTGAAGCTGCATGTGGTTACTCATATCTTAGGA